>NW_008795318.1:973894-1012134 GCF_000699145.1 Aptenodytes forsteri | reverse complement strand
CTGCCCCCAAACCCCCCCAGCAGAAACAGGGAGATCTCCCCCCCTTTGGAGCATGCTTGACAAATCTCTACCTGCCCCTCACCTGCGGACATCACCGCACAGTGCAAATATCACTGAGCTCCCAATCCTCCCAGAAATTAAGTCAATATTGGAGTGGCTGCGCTGCAAGGCAAGCAGGACCCACGGGACACCGAAGCGCAGCTGGCATGAGTTGTCACAGTTCAACCGAAGCCGGCGAAGCTCTGGGGGTTTACGCCAGCTGAGACCTGCCCCCAAAAGGTTGATCCACTTGTCCAAAGCCACAGGCTAGACCTGGGCATGAAGCCCAATAGTCTCATCTCCCAGTCCCCTGCGCTATCCACCAGACCATGCAGTCCTCACTGCCACCGTTCTGCAATAGCAGCAAGTGATTACAGATGAGACCATGGACTGGTTCCCTATCTGTAGTTAGCAGAAACCTTTCTTTTTAATGATGATCATTAAATAAATTACACTTTCCCTAATCCCCGAACAATCTCTGATTGCCTGTGCTGAGAAATGGACAGCAGAAGGCAGAGGCTGGAGGAAAGATGATGCGTGTGCATGTATGCATGTACGCATACAACTGAACCAGCCCCAGTTCTGCTAATAACAATTTTGGATTTATTTCTGCCAGTCCCTACAGAGCAGGCCTGTAAGAGATGCAGATCTCTCGCTCAAAATGAGATGCAATTTAAACAAGACAAAACACCTTGGCAACTCTCTCGCTTGCCAGATCATGATTTACTGAAAGTGACTCAGGAACCACAGAGTAGCTTGTTTCCATACTGGGTCCATAATTAATTAGGTCCTAGACTGTGCACTGTGATTGCATGAGCTGTGATAGGAAACATCTCCAGCCGTTAGCTGACTGCCACACAAAAGACTGCTGTAGAGGGGTAGGCAGTGTGCAGGAGAAAGAGGGTAGGGACCGGCTTGTGGAGCTGGAGATAAAACAGCAATAGCATGGAGGAGAGACCGAGGATATTACATTCCTCTCTGGCAAGCGTGTGGCTATTTTGAAGGATAATCTCCCCGGCCCATGTCGCGCACTCTGCAATGGGGAGTGCGTGTTGGCTAGCAACAGCATCCCCTGTTCCGATAAGCCAGCTGAAACTGGGACAGGGAAAGAGAACTCGCTTGAAGCAGCTAGAAAATCCACAGCTCAGGGAAGCAAAGTACAATTATTTTGAAGAACTCAATCTAAACTAACTCTCTTGGTTTCCAGATGAGAGCTCCATCAGCACAGGCAGGGCCTGCGCACTCCTCCTGGCTCCCCTGCTCCCTGCCCCACCGCTCAGCATCCCCCTTCTCCTCCCCGCTGCTCCCAGACCGTGGTCCGGCTCAGCTCCAGACCTGAATGACCCATTTTGGTTCCCTTGGTTATAACCTGATGCTGATGAACCTCACACCAGTCCCTGTCTCCTTTCCCCTCTGCACTCTTCCAATGCCCAGGGACACCACAGCTCATCCTCCTCCTCCTCTTATATACGAAATACTGGGTTTTCGTACTACAGCTCTTTGCTGTGGACTCCTCTGACTCATGCATGTCACCCATTCCCTTCAACTCTGTGTAACTACAGTTCCTTTTGGAGCCAGCCTTGGTGAATGGTGAATCTCAGAGGAAACAGCAAGGGGCTCCAAAGAAGCATTTGGGATTTCAAGGGACAGTCTCAGGGTGCCCCATGGGGAACAGCAGGGTGATTTCCTCCTGCTAGATCAGCTGGCAGGGAGTCCTGCTCTCTTCTCGCAGCTGCGAGTTGGTGCACCACGACTGCATGATAACCAAAAGAAAAAAAATTGATTTAGGGGAGGGACCACTGGGCAAACTATTACAGTAAGGAGAACTACTAGGGAAAGCTTAAAATAGGCACAGAGCAGCCAAGACTCCAGTTTTAAGGTCTTGCATTGAAGATCCACAAAAATGAACAGCCTGACACGCCTACATCAACAAAATAGGATTCTATACGATTGTGATATGAGCAGTCTTTTGCAATAAATCAGCAAGAGCCCAGCGTATCTCTCAGCCACAATCTATGCTAAGATAAAAGAGCAATAGGATGATTCTGCCCCTCTGATTGATGGATGTTGGTGCTGTGAGGGTCTGGTTTGAGAAATCCTTACGTAGTCTATTAAAACAAAATGGTTTGGGGAAATGGCATTACCATGCGTGTATCAATTCAGTTTTTCTTGTGCCACAACAAAGCTGATACACAAAGGCGGGGAGAAGAATATGAAATGAACAGTTCCCCCATTCTCTTCGCACCACACATACGTGCCCGTGAAGAACAGATGGAAGAAACGAACATTGTGTTGAGCGAGGAAAAGTGTTTGAAGGTTTATCAGAGAAGGAAACTGAGACAGATGTCATGCTTATGTCATGTGTTAAAACCTTGATCGTAGTTGCAGAAATGGGATATTCGATATATTGCAGGCCATGAGCTCTGCTCATGTACTTTGAAAGGACGCTGGGTAGGGACCAGGAGAGTTGCTGTACCCAATTCAAAGGATACGCAGGGTGTGTTGGCAGTTTGCCATTTGAAAAAGAGAAAGAAAGTGAGACCAAGTGCACAGCAGTGGGGTCCAAGCCACGGGTGTTGGCTCCACGAGGAGCACAGGAAAACGTTAACCTCGGAAACTCACAGCACTGTGAGGCTCGATTTTGGGTCGCTCCATGGCAATGGTAATGCAGTTCAGGAAAATGATCACCAAGACGATATGATCAAACATCTTGTGCGTGATGATTTTATTGCACATCAGACGGAATCTGCCGAAAAAGAAGAAAAAAAAAAAAAAAGAGGAGAGACAGACTAGCTATTAATGCTCGACTGGTTGGGGAGAAATGCAGCAGCTCGACGCATGGCAGGGGAATCGAGTGCTCCGTTTGCAAAGCAGATGAGCTGCAATCTCCCAATCCCCTCCTTGGCAGGGCTGCACGCTGCAGGCAGGTCGGGGTATGAATAGAAAAGAATCCGAGCTACAGAATTGGGCCACAAATTTCAAGCCCTGGTAATGTTCGTAGGCGGCTTTGGGTCACTTGAAATGGAGCAGCTGCTTCCACAACTTGGACACGCGGCCAGGTTTGGATCCAACCCCCTACCTGGTCCGTAGTGCTCAGGTTTAGCTTAAATAAAGGAAGAAATACTCCCAGCAGTCCTGTAAGGGTTGAGCGCACATGGAACAAAGGGACAGAAGCTATTTATTGTGACAGATGGCTGTACACTGACCCAGGATTTATAATACCGTATTACATTTCCCGAAGTCTGTTTCTGAAAATCTCTCTAATCTTTGTATGAATGAACTCGAATGCTGTCCAGGGCCCACCAGCTCAAACACGGGGAACCCTCACTGAGCACGGGTGCACGTCCAGAGGAACACGCAGGAGAGCACGGAGCCCAGATGGCCCCGGCGCAGCTGGGCTTTGAGAAGGGCAGAGCTGGGGGTCTGCCGGCAAGGAGAGGGTGTTTTCTGGGGGTTGTTGGGAGAGGGAGGAAGGGAAGGGGGAGGACAGAGAAGTCCAGGCAGGTTTAGGAGGTCAAGGAGTGTCCTTTGCTGTGTTGTAAATGTGCACTGGGGGCAAATTCAGACTTATCTGCTTAATGCAGCACCCTTCCCCTTGCTTCAAACTCCCCACGCTCCATCAAGTGAAAAACTTGCAGAGCACTGGCATCACTCACAAAGCAAACAATGAGCTTGATAAAGCTGTGGCCATGCCCTGGCCTATGGGTCTCTGCTGGACACTTCTATGCCAGGGCTGTGCCCACCCGGGAGTGGCTCTCTGCAGCTGGAGGCCCTTTGCTGCGTGACCCTGATGTAGTACTGGAGCAGGGGAAGGGCTGGGAGTTTTGTGGACTGACATAGAGACACCCATCTGGGATAGACGGGCAGAGCGAGCCATCGCAACGAGGGCATCCGTGCCCAGCACGCCACCACTGCTCGAGCACAGCTGCTTTACCTTGAGTGAGGGGCGAAGATGTAGATGGACCAGGAGTCTCTTTCTTTGCAGCAGGTGGGGAGACGTGCCTGTACCCAAGCCTTCATGCGGTCCCTTTTGCTCTAGGAGGAAAACGTACAGCAGAAACGTACCGGGAGGAAAACACAGAGAGAACTGTTAAAACAATAACCCCCCCAAACTTCCAAGTGAAGGACTCAGGGCAATTTTTCACTGAACACATGTCTCCAAGTGCTCAGTAAAGCTGAAATAAACCGATCTCCCCAGAAAAGACCCCGCTGGGCAGGGGAAGGAGCTCTGGCAGCCGGGTGAGGGCTGTGCTGGCCCTGCAACCTCGCAGGGTTTGGTCCTCCTTCCTCCGCACGGTAACTGCATCTGGCACACAGTTAGCCAAAAGGACAAACGTGGTAAATAAAACCCTTGCCCAGAGGACTGATAACCCACTCCGATCAGCCTCAGTCCCTCCAGATACCCATCAGATGCCTGCCTGAATCTTCTAAGGTTGTCTGGGTGTTTTTGTTGTTTGGGTTTTTTTCAAGAATATGTAATGCTTATGTCAGAGGCTATAAAGAGAGCAGAGGGAGGGATTCCTGCTGCTTGCTGGGCCAAGCCCTATGTCTGTGCACCACTGGAAAACTGAAGAAATTGTTTGGGACCTGAGTTTTGGTCCAGGAATGCAATGGTGAGCATCTGCCTTTCATTCAGCATGAACAGATTAGAGATTATAAAGCCAGAAGGGAACATTGTGGCCAGCCTGACCTTCTGCGTGAACACGGGCCATCCGACTCTGGCAAATTAATTCCTACTTGAAACCACAGCGCATCCTCAGCCATGCATACTTATGTTTTAGACCGTCTGCCAGGTCATTTAAGGCCAGGAGGGCAGATTGTAAAAGCCTTGGCCAACAGGTCAACTGAAGACATGAAAAATTGGATGCTGAGGGGAAGCCTCATCCCAGCTGCAATAGCCTCTGGATTAGGTCTTGTCACCTTCTCATCCATAGTTCTCCGAGGGGTGGTCAGGATCTTTAATCCAATTGGCATTGCAGTGCTAGCATCTTGTGCACGGACAACCAGCAGAAGCCAGGCAAACACCTCACCCACCATGCCGGGGCTTTCCCAGCCCTTCCAAATCGAAGCACCAGAAGATAAATCCGCAGACCGGTGTGTGCAATGTCACCGCGGTGCTTTGCTTTTCAAGACACATAAAAATGAATCCTTGCTCTTTCGTTACCCTTATTTCCCCACTACCACCTGGGCTTGGATGTGCACACACGTGGGAACGTGGCTGCACGGGCTTTTTGAAGCTTTCTTCTGCAGATGTTCAGAAAAGGAGCTGCGAAACACCACGCAGGAATTGCCGCTCGCACCCCAGGAGCGCCCAGACCCCAGAGCTGAGGCACTTTTATTTATTTCACCCTAGAAACAGGGAGGGGGGATTCGTTTGGAGTGAAACTGTTAGCAATTGGAGGTACTCTGGACTGTAAAAATGGGATTTGTTAGGGTAATTGAGTGGAATGGAGGAAGTGCTTTCTGATCCTATATGCACTCAGCCAGGGGTCTCATTAGCGATGGGTAATAGCTAGTGTAGTGTCGGTTTTAGTGAAAGCACTTGGTGACAACCTGAACCCTTCAGAAAATGAAAACCACCTTGTGAAAATAACAAGAAAAGTTTGAATAACCAAGACAAAAAGCTAGATCTTTCTACCCTTCTCCTTCAGCCGTCTGTCCCTCCCTCCCCTTCTACGCAAACACAGGCCACGCCATGGCACACCAGTAGGTTTTGGCCACATCTTGGCTGTTTTCACATCCCTTTTCCAACTCCAGGCAAGGAGTCAGAACTGCTCCCTTCTCTCTAAACTGTATTTAATAGAGCATGCATCCTTGGGGTTGCGTTATCCCTTCGAGCAGCCTAGTTAGTTTAATTATCCATAGATTTAACAAAGGTAAATAAATGGATAAAAATCAGGTGTCTGCTCAAAGTTGTGGTGAGAACAGCGATTGCTACTCCAGCCTCTGGACATGGAGTAATAGCAGCGACTCGGTCCAGTTCATTTTGCGAGCTGGAAGTTTTCCAGAAGTATCTATTATTCAAAGCAGTTCTGGTATTTATCATGGGGATTTGTAGTGAATGGTAATGCGTCAGCAGCACAGAATGCTTCTTTATACTCCTTTTGTCCAATTTTAATGCCAAAGATATTTTGGGGTTTGGCTAACTGCTGCAGCTTGCAGTTCATGGACTAAATCAGATAACAAAGGCAAAAAGTGATCTTCCATCATGTCTCTCTATTCAGCGTGTTAGAGTAAGGGCGAGCACCAGGGCTTGGCCGGGGCTGGCTCAGCCGGGGCTGCAGCTCGGCTGCTCTGTACAGGGCCAAGTACATCCGCAGAAATCTACAGTCAAAGGAATTACTCCAGATTTCCACCAGTGGAACAGTGCAGTTCAGTTAATTTGAGCCAAATGTAAGGTATTTGTGAAATAACACCCGAGCATTTCCAGCCTAAGTCCCATCGAATGCTTTCTCCGCGAGGTCCAGACACGCATCAACTGCTTACAATCAGGCTGATTGCTGCTGAAGCCTGCATTATGTTCAAAGCGATATAACAATTATGTGGTTTAAACCACATCTATTTGTTCATAAAACACACCTGGACAGGATGAATAAAGATGCGGGGGGAGAAGAAAACTACTCTTTAATTCAGTTGCCAGTGACTTAGACAAAATCTCCCTGGCTAAGACCACCCAAACTCCCGCCGCCGGGACGCAGGCAGGGACCAGGACACAGTGTGATGCCGCTCGCTAACAGGCAGCGGTGCTGCCTGCACCCGGCAGCGTGTTAACAGGGCCCTCTGATCCCATAGCTGCTGATAAATAGCTGTGGGGTTGGGGTTTTTTTTTCAGGACTTTCAGATATTAATGTAGTTCTGGGGGCAGGACGAAAGGCAGTTGGCTTTAAAAGATGACTGATGCACTCCTCGGAGTCAGGGAGAGGCTTAGATTTATAAAAGATTTATTATAAGGATGGGGGGGAACAGCTGAAAAATGCTCTACGAGTGGCAACAGACCTCCAGGCAAGCTGGAAGCTGCACGGACGCTTGGGACCTGACTATTTAATTTAAATATGCAGCGGGGGCAGGCTGAGAGGGTTTGGGGAGCGGCTGGACTGCACGCCACAGAAAAAAAGTGCAATAGGCAACGGGGAAAGGAGCTGCGATTGCTACATGCAATGAGGATTTTGGGAGGAGGGAACACATTTCATTGCAGATTCAATATTTCCCTCACTTTCTGCTCTGAGCACTCAGCAATTTGGGTAGGAAAGCATCCAAAAGCATCCAAAATCCAGCAGATGTGAACAACAAAGACCTCGCAGCAGATCCCTGATCTCGGTCACAGCCACGTGAACCCAACCAGGCAGCAGATCGCCCGCTCTGTGAAGTTTCTCCTTGTCTGCATTCATGCAGTGAAGAACAGATTTCAGTCCCCTGATTTTATACTTCTGGGGAGAAGAGCTATCAGGGGCCTGATTCTGGCCTCTTGGAGGGATGTAAATTCAGAATAAACTCATTGAAGGCAGCGGAGTGGCACTAATATAATGGGAGCCTGGGAGATCCAAACGAAGCCTTTGCACTTCCTTTTATTTTTGCGCAGAGGCAATCAAACCCAGCCAGCAAGGAGAGATGTGAAGCTTTGTTGCAGAAGGGCATATTTAGGATTACTTTGATCTGAATAACAGTTGAGTTCTTTCCTCCTTTTGTTGGTGGGGGAGTTTTGAATTTATTTTTTTCCATTTAAAAAATAATTACTTTTTTTCTGACTTTGTCAAGGCTAATTTAGGGGCAAAGCATCCCCCCAAACATCAGGAGGGAATCACAAAGGGAAGCTCCGCAACCTGGGGGCTCATTTTGCTAATCTAAGCAATATTTTCCAATCTGTCTGGTTTAGTGATTTGCAGTGAAGACATATTTTGGAGCATGGGGAAAGGCACCAGCCAGCTGCAGATGTCCCAGCTGTGGCTATACCATGGGCTGGGGCACAATTTATTTTCCCTATTTTGCCTATTCTTTCCCTAGGCATTTGCTTCTGACCACTACATGGGAGAGGATTGAGGGACCTTTGGTCTAACCCTACGTGGCCAGACCTTGGCACACAGAAGACAACGTTTGGTTTACACTAAAAGCAGCTGCCGTAATAAAGATTAAAAACATGCATCTTATTCAACAGCCTATCGTCAGCACTGGCTGGGGCTGCGGGGCTGGGTGGGACGGGAGAGGAGGGACATGTCCCATCACATGGACGTCCAGCTCGGGGGGGGGCTGCTGGCTTCTGATCTTGTGGGGGGAAAGGAAGGGACCTGTGGGATGTTTGGACCAGGTGAGCTGGAAAAAGCAGCAGATGTTGGAGCATGAAAAAAAATCCCTAGCTAGCAATAAAAAGCATGGTCTCTTGATCACTTTTAATAGTGCTTTTTCCAAAAATAATTACTGCTCCTTTTCTTAAAAATTCAGTTTATCTTATGGAGGTTAAAAACCAGGTTAAGGCAATCAGTAAAAATCCCAGGCTGAGGATCCACGCTGGAGATGTAATGGGATAATGGCATTTTTAAAGGCGATTTACAGCTGAGTGACTCCATTCTGCCAGCACTAACTCTCTTTCTCCTCCTGTTCCTTCTCTGGAGTCACCACTGCCTTTCACATCCCTTTGTATGCTCCAAATTCCATTTTCATTCAACAAACTCAGTGAAATACAGTAAAATCATGTCCACAAGCTGCAGCTTTCATGTTCTCAGTACCACCCCGGTTACCGTCACATGGCTCTACCCAAAAGCTACCCGCTTCACCAACAGAAACAGAGTTACCCCCTGGGGATGACACATCAGACCATCACATTTTTAAGCCTGAGAACAAGGTAAAGTGAAACAAAGAGGTAACCTGGGAAGAGCAGAAAACACCCCAAAACCCCCCAAAACTGTCCTGGGAACATCCCAATGGGACAGTCCCCACAGGCATCCTGCTGCCAGCTCAAGCCCCTCTCTGCCAGCCACGCGAAAAAAACTTGGAAAAGCAGCCAAATTCCTTTTATCCCCTTAAGATACAAACATCCATGTGGAAAAAGAGCCAGGGACCCTCGTCCCTTCCCTGCATTTGCAGCCCTTTTAGCTAACAGTTCCTAAATGGCACTTTCCAGGCCCGTGAAAGAGAGGCGCTTACTGGACTAATGCCTCTTCATGTTGAAATTAATGCAAAGCCTTTGAAATTACCACCGTCTCTATGGGACTAACGCTGCCATGGGAATGGGGGGCCAAACCCTGCCCTTTCCTTGCCTGTTGATGTCAACAGAAATTGTCTGCTGCTGTGCGTGGGGGCAGAAAGCTGCATAATGGTTGGAGAGCAGGGAAAGTTACCTTTTTTTTTTTTTAAAGAAAAAATAAAATCAGAAAAGCATATATTTCCAGGAGACAGCCTTCGCTCTGCACCTTTTAGTGGAACCTGGGGAGTTTTGCCCTGATCTTTCCATCGTGAACCATCTGATACTGCACTAAAATACTTAAGATGATGCCAACCCCATTTCTGGTGGCATCCACAGCCCAGAGACCTTCTGGTGAGACCCAGCCCCTGCAGCGGGCCATTGCTTCGCACCCACCCATGCACTCCTGAGAGAGGTACATGCATCACTTTGACAAGGAAAAAAGCCCGAAATGAGTGTTTGGCATTTCCTTACCATGTTGCCTTCATCATCGCAGTCATCGCAGTCCTGTTGGGGGTCATCCAGGTGGAGCTGGTGCAGCAGCAGACCCGGAGAGGTCTTCCCGTTGCAGTCCTGGTGCTCGGAGGCAGAGGTCCGGCTGCTGTGCATGCTGCTGGTCCGGTACAGGGAAGGCACCTGCAGGGTATCCTGGAGGTCGAAGGAGCCTTTTGTTTCCAGCGACTCCATGCGATGAGGCAAAGAGCCGTTGAAGCTGCCGGCCCGGCTGGAGCGCTCCTCGTCCGAGCTCTCCCCTTCCTCTGAGCTCTCCTTCCCTTCTCCGGAGAGGAGGGATCTGCGCTCGCCGCTCTGACCACGACGCTTGAGGCTGGGGGCCCGGCCGATGCTGTTCCAGCTGGAGCGGCGGCTGTTCCAGCTGCTGCTGGCTCGCGCCTCGTGCTGTCCCGCGTGGGGCGGCGGCTATTCCAGCTGCTGCTGGCGCTCCAGGGGCTGTGCGGGGAGCTGCGGGCGCTGGGCTGCGGGAAGGACAGGGAGAGCATCAGCCCCGTGCCACCCGCCCCGCGCCGGGCTGCTGCTGCGCCAGCTGGGGTGGATGGACGGACGGACAGCCCCGCAAGCCCAACAGACACCCGCTGAGCGTCGGCAGGAGGAGGTGATGCGAGTACCGGGGACTTGAGCTCGTAGGTGGCGGGGTCCATGGCAACTCCGCTGGCCCGGCGGGACTCGTAGCCCTGCGCTGTGTCTCCGAACACAGCACTCTTGGGCATGGGCATCGGCGTGGCAGCGGTGTGTATGATGAGCGGCGGGGTCAGGCTCTTCTTCAGCTCCAGGTGGTCGCTCAGGGCCATCACTGGAAGACACAAGTGGGTTTTAGGTGTCTCACCTTGAGGGGCACATCTACAACCTGCTCCCGGGCAGGCAAAGCAGCTGCGCAGGGACGGCTCTCCTCCACGCACCGGGAGGATGGGGGCCAAAAAGCCCTTCTGGAGAGCTGAGAGCCCGTCCTTCAGCCTGGCAGGGGAGCAGGGGGATGTAAATCAGGAATGGGATCAGATGCCAGTGGGAGAGGAGAGTAGATGCAGACTGTCATCTGCTGCCCCTCAACCCTCCAACCAACACCCACCAGCTCCAACCCTGGGAACCTCCTGCCCGTGCCAGGCTCCCTCCATCCTCCTTCCCCGCAGCTCCTCCACTTGTGCCCCTGCAGAGAGACCCCAAAAGCCCAGACCTCGGGCTCAGTGGGGAGATTACGGCCCGAATGCCATCGTGTCTCTGTCTGCATCCCACGATCCAACCCCACGCCACAAGCGTGCTGGCCTCGGTGGAGCGTGCCATGCCTTGGACTACACTGCTCTCTCGGAGGGCTCTTCCCTTCAGGACACATTGCTTTCACAGCAAAGCGAGGTTTCGGCAGAAAAGCCTGTCCTCCCGGGGTTGTTACTCACAGGCTGGATTTGACAAGTTTTTCTTAAGTCCTCCCTCCTCTTCCAGGCTGCGGGGGAAGAGATCCCCCTCGGAATCAGACTTGGAAGCATCACCCTGGAGCAAAACAGAGGGCTTCAGCAAGGAGGGTGAAGGGCTGCGGTGCATGGACACCCCTCTGAAAAAACGGATTCCCGTCTCCAACACCACACCTACGGATCCACTGAATTTCGAACCACGATGCAACATCACCTTTCACAAAATGACGCATGCACATATTTATACCACAGACTAATTAACCTCCTACCAGAAAGACTGCCTCTGGCTCCAAATGCGGTCCCACAAAGGGATCAGAAAAAAACAAACCATTGCTTAATTTTTGCTGCTGGAATTGCATACTGGGCAGGTATTAGGGAAGGACAGATATCTGATGAGCAATTTTGGGACAAAAATTGACCCTACTCATCTCTCTTAATTTATACACTATGGCTTAAAACTCCCTGTGTGTGGCTCTTTCTAGTGATGCTTCGATGAGGCAATCCAGGATTCAGAAGGGGCACAAGGGACCCCGACTTTCCAATGCAGCTAATGGGCACACGTCGACGGACGCCCCACCAGCGCAGAGAGGATCCAGGTGGCAGGACCTGATAACGACTCCCCTGGGTGGCTGTTCCCCTCCCAGCTGCAACACACAACACAAGCAGAAGTTTTTGGGATTTACGCTGTATCATTTTGGGGATTTAAACTCCGCTGTATCATTTCAAACGCCGGGGGCTGAGTGAGAGCTGCCCGCTTTGACATGGGCCCATCCTCGGGAGGAGAGAGAAGAGGTTTACCATTGCTCGCAGCGTGGTGCCTGGGCTCTCGCTCGGTCTTGCGGCACAGACCCGATTAGGGACGTCCCTGCGCACCCCACTGACTCTGTCCATTGGCACTGCAGAAAGGCGCTTAGGGTGTGGTATAGTCAGGATACACCCGACGGGCAATGGTGCTCACCAGAATGATGCCCATCCAAAAGAGGAGGATTCACGGCTGAAACCACTGCTCTGGCAAAGGGCACCAAGCCCTGTCGCGATGTACGTCGGGAGGGAGGAGAGGTGGGAAGGGAAGGAGGATGCTGGGATGAAAGAAGCCAAGCAGACCCTCACTTCGGCTGGGAGAGACCAGGAGCCCCAGAAAACCCCACCAAGGCTAAGCTGCGTCCCCAGGAGCCCTGGCCAGCGCTGCGGAGGTTTGGTGCTCGGGTACCTGTTGATTGTAAAAACCCAGAGGGGCCCCAGCGTGGGACAGGAGGAAGAAATGACATTCTGACACAAGGTCCAGTGCCCTGTGACTCTTTGTTAAGCAAAACGCCGGAGGGACGAGCCCTAATACTCCCCCAGGGGGTCACTAAACAGTTAAGGGGATTTTTTTCCAGCAGACTGGATGCTCTCAGACACGTGTTTTTAAGGCAAAAGAGCGTGTGATGTGAAGTGTTGGCTCAAAACTTCCCCTCCTGAGGATCCAGGACTTCTGTGCTATTTAGGGAAGCTCATCCTGTAAGACGCAGACTGGGAAGGTCAGGAATGCACCTTGCAAGGGGGAGCAGTAAAGTCAGGCTGGCCTGAACTTCGCTAGAGTCAAAACCCTGTTTCCACATGAACAGGGGCTCCAGCTGGCTCCAGGTACGCTCCTCGCGGAGGCTCCCAGCTCAGCCCGTCAGTGGGCCTGCCAGGAATTACTCATTCTCCCTAATGGGTTATTAAAAAGGAATAAATAACGGGAAGAATTTTACGTGCTTTGTATTCCTGGAGTGCTCTTTAACAGCCCAAAGGAAAGTTTTAGGGTGCACGATGAGATGTGTGCCGAGATGGAAAAGCAGAGCTACGTGGGGACTTCCCACCCCGCTCCCCAGCACCAAACCCCACGTCTGGAGGGCAGAAAGCATCCCCTCTGAAACACCACGTGCCAGACTCAGTACAGTGCAGGCAAGCATCTCGCAGCCGGGGCTGCTGCCCGTTACCTGTTCTTGCACTCCCAGTTTGCCTTTCTGGATAGAAAAGGGGTTATGAGAGAACAGGGAGTTAAAATCCTTTTGGGAAACGAGGGTACGTCAAGATGTACCAGACTGTACAACAGCTAAACCAGCCTGTACCGAAGGGGACTGACACACTGGGATACGATGGGAAAGGGCTTTTGTGCTGAAGGAAAAGCCAGACTTCTCAGAAAGGACAGAAAGGGAAGGGAGTGGTAAAGAGAAAGATGAGGTTGGCAGAAGAGTAAGGTTTGGAGTGTGCTGCACTTCGGAGATCCACGGCTTCCTCAGACCTGAATGGGACCATTTCACATCCTGACCCGCGCTGTAACGTGGCATCTCTCCGGAGATCCCAGCATCCCGGCCAGCCTTTCTGGGACATGCCACGGCGCGGCTGCCACCGTCCTATCGAGCACGGGGGTCCCCCCACAGGTGTCCACAAACAGGCTTGATTCCAGGTCCCTTTGCTCCCGGGCACCCTCCTCCGCCTGCGTGATGGAGGGAGCGCTTGGCAGGCGTGCCCAGCAATCAGCATCACCGTCCGCATCCCTAGGGAGGTCCCCGGGATGTGACCACACTGTGGAGGGGCTGTGACAGCCCCGCGGGGAGCCTTCCCCAGGGCAGGCGTCCAGAAAGGGGTCGGTGAGAGCCAGGGCTGGAGCCACATCAGCCGCCCCGAAGCACCCACCTTAATTTACCTGGCTCCCCCAGAGAAGGAAGGGACTTAAAATCAAGGCTGACTCAACAATGAGGATGACAAAAAAGAAAGGAAAAAAAAGAAACAAACCCCAAAACACCCAAACAACCCCCAAAAGAACGACAGCTACTACAATGAGAACAGCACCACGGCGTGTGACCAGGCACCACGAGAGAGACAACCACAGCGGGCGGTGGGATGTGCTCTGTACATACCCCCGACGAGTCGACAGGCAGCTGAATACAGCTTAACTGCCCACTCGCGTCTTCTCGCTTGGAGATCTCCTGAAGGAGAAACGGGGGGAGGGAGGGGGGAGGAAGGGGAAGGGGGGGTTCAATTTTCACAGTTTCAACAGCAGGACTGAGAGGGGAATCAAAAAACACATGAGAAAAGGCAGCGAAGGAGAGGGGAAGGGGGAGAAGGGCAGTGTGAGGCCACGATGGAGAGCCAGGCTGCGGCACCCACTCCGCTCGGCGCAGGGAAGGGGTGGAAGATCTCAGATGGAGCGAAGCCCTTCGAAGGGACCAGCCTTACCTTTAAATTAAGTGTTTCGAACAGAGCTTGCTTCAGCTCCTAAGTGATAATTGTGCTAATGAAACACCAGCTAATTATTGAAAACATAATTATTAATTTTTTTTTGCAGCTGCATAATAGGATCTTTATTTATTATGCCTTCATTAAGCAGCAATGGAGGCTTTAAATGAATGTTTGATTAACACAATATCAGTCCTCTTACAGCCAGGTGAAATACCTAATTTAAGGAAGGCCACCAGAACCTGCCATGAGTTCAGGTCCCTCCTCACCCCCGTTAGTGGAGACACACATTTAAATCAGCGGGGTGCCCAAACGCAGCAGGGGTCTGCGGGCAGTGGGGCTTTGCCACACGAGTGGCCCCAGCATCTCTTCACAGCAGCAGAAGTCAGTCTTTCCCTACCCACTTGGAAAGTACATGCCATTTTTCACCTCGTTGTGTTTCCCCTTCCTCAGGGGTGGCTCTTCCAACACTCCTCGGCACGTTTCGGCAGCGTGGCCATGCCTGGTCCTGTCCCGCGGGGCTGTGGGAGGTTACACGCTGCGGCAGGAGGGCACGGGTTGTCCCACCAGCTTAATTTCTTGCCTACAGGGCAATGGATCTTTCCTCCGGTTGCTACATGGGATGCAAAACTCACCCCACTCTAGGCTGGGATGAAGAGCTTAAGAAAGGCCTATCAGCTTTGGGATCTGGATGGGCCAACAGTGTCTTGCTAGGCATGTAATGGACACTTAATTTAAAGTCTTTGGTTGTAACAGAGAGAGACATGGAAAAGCCATTGAAAGAAAACACAGAAACACTTCTCCTTCGCAAGAAAAATCCCACTGAAACCAACAGGAATGCAAAAGGTAAGAGATGCAAGAAAAACACCATCCAAAATTCCTACTGGCGGGACAAGGGACTGTTCCCTCTGGTTGAAGCCCTGAAGTCGCCAAAGTCCATATTTCTCCAAGGATGCTACATCCAGAGAGCAGGTAATGTTCTCCTGCAGAGGAAAGGATGGAGGTGCTGGAGGAGGGTCCTGGGAAGGAAGGGGGGCACAAAGGAGGGGAAGGAACAAACCCACGAGTGAGGACGGCCGGGGACAAGGGGACACAAAACCGGGAGGATTACCAATGGAAGAATACTCTTTGGAGATAATATTATTAGGAAGTCCCTCGGGAGAGGAGCTTTATGCCTGACAAAGGGGAGTCGTTGCTTGCTTCAGAGAGAAGTCCCCAGGGCAGGGACCCAAGAGGTCAGGCAGCAATTTCAATTTAGCAGCTCGATCAAACGGAGTCCCCTGCTCACCTTCCCCGCACCAACACCAGGCTCGAGTTAAATCGGAGAACGCGTGGTCAAAAATAACCACGTTGCATAGAGTCCTGCGTGCACCTCTTGCAAGAGAGAAGCAGGTTACCAAATAAAAAGAAAGCCGGGGGGGGGGGGGAAGAAACTCAACCCTGAAAAATATATTGCTCCATATTTAAAGTTTGGAACAGGTCCTTTTTGTTTCTCAACTGCTTATATACATCTGCTGCCTAGCAACTGGGGCTGCAAAGCCGTGCACTAAAATTAACGAGGTGCTCGCAGATTGAGGAAAGGCACTCAAGGACCAGGGAGATAAAGGCAGCGGCCCCGGGATTGTGTTTCAGCCCAGAAATCTGAAGGAGAATGGAAAAAAAAAAACCAACAAACCACCCCAAAAAACCAACCAACTCAGAAGAAGGGTCAAGTGCAATCACAGGAGGGGGACGCTGGGGTTTGTTTACAGCGAGACATAATCTCTCTATTAATTCTGCTTCGGAGAGGATCCTTTGTATGCCGGCTAGCAAAAGTCAGAATATCTGTTTGCAAAGCTACACGCCAGCAAAGCTGAATAAACATAAACCAGCAAGGCCAGACCTGGCTCCTGACCTCCAGAAGACATTTGCTCTCTGTCTGCTGGGGGAAACTTGGGTTGAGCCGAGGGATCTCTTGATCCCGTTGCAATTTACTGGAGGAGCGTGGAGAACTCAGAATAACAAGGACGTGGAAGGAATATTATTATTAAAATGCCATTATCAAAGCCCAAGATACAAAATAGCACTGTAATCAGAGTCACAAATCGTAGAAATCTGGTGCGAGTTCATTGAAATTGCCGTGGTTGGGCAGAATTGGCCAGAGAGGGTTTGATCTTTGGAGGCTGCGCTGGATCCTGGTCCCTGCACTCGCCTCTCAATACAGGCGCGAGCATCACTGGCTTCAGGCTGTCTCAGTGCTTTCCTGAATCAGAATTTACTCCCTGATTTACATTGCACTTAAAGCACATTTGCAGCTTACACAGAAATCCTGGAGCTGGCTTGGACCAGCCCGGTGCTGCCCTGGCAGAGGAGAAAAGCAGGGGCAGGCAATGGGGCAGCTCTGATGCAAAAACCATCCAAAAGCAAATTTGGGGAGTGCTGCAGGCGGTTCCCCTGACTCCAGGGAAGACGTACCCTCAAGGACATGGTTACTGGAATAAAATCACGGCGCATTAAGCCTGGGCATGAATTTACAGGGAGCTATGCCATGGCACCAGCTGGCCGCAAAGTGAGCATGGGATAAATTGCTGCCCAGGGAAACAGGCGCACGGCGGCTGGGTGTGGGGGAGCGGGAACATGCCGGCGGGCGAGCACGAGGATGCTCTAGCATGAAAAACCAGGCTGAGCCAAGGACCAGAGGTGTCAGCCTCCCTCGAGGACCAGGGGTTGGAAAAGGGGCTGCTGCATCCTTTTCTCTAAGAAGCGGGTGCAGCAGGTGATCTCCCACTTTGTTGACCTTCAGAGAATCAATTTGCTAGACTGAACAAAGGTTCGGTTTCGAAGCCGTCATCACAAGCAGACAAGGAGCTTTTTACCTCTTCTCGCTCGGGCAAGGGAACACTGTGCTATTCGGGAGAACCTGGCAGTGACCATCCCTTCAGCTGAATGGCGGGGGGGATTTACAGACAGAAACAGCTACAACAATAACAATTAAAAAGCACCAACATGGAGAGAGACGATACAAAAAATAAAAAAAAATCTCATCTTGCTATCTCCTGGTACGACTCCATTAATTTAACTCTAAACTGTGCTCCAAAAATAGTAATAAAAATGGCTCTGTGCATAGCTATTCATAGGGTGGTAGGATATTATGATACAAAAGCAATAAATCTTAAATAATATTTAGTCACCCCAGAACGCTTATAAAAATCAGAGATAGCGTGTAAAAGCACAGCCTATACAAACAGATCCCAGTGAGCAGTTTTAGGTAAAATTTACCTCTCCAACCCCCTGGGCAGGGTGTAAAGGTCCCCTCCCCTTACTGATGTTCTTGGACAGCCAGGCAATTTTTGCAGAGAGCTGGTGGGCTTCGCGGGTCCCCCGCTCTGGGGACTAGGGGACATGCTCACTCGCTCTGAGCTGGACAGTTGGGAAGGCAGTAGGATGAAAAAAAAGGTTGAGTTCAAACCTAAGTGCCCCCCTGCCCTTCCATGGCAGCCTCCAGCGATCCGGGATGTCTCGTGGAGGTTCCCAGCCCAAGGAAGCAGCCAGCAGAGACCAGAAATCATGTACTTTAAAATGTGCAGAGCATTGCAGGGCTGGGTGCAGGAAGAGCTCCATGAACACATACCATCAAAAAAGATAATCGTGTCACTAATCTCTTACCAGCCTGAGTAAGTTTTCTGGAGGGGCTTTCAATCTGGGTGACAAACACGGTGATAACTGTTTCAAAGACACTGTCAGAGCAGCGATCCCATCCGCAGCGCCTGACTCACTGCTGAATTCCCACTCCTGCATTAATGCTAACAATGCTTTTCATTTAAGCCCTTCATTTAGAGGGCTTGCTGTATTAAATTGCACTGTGGCTAAGAAAAAGAAAGGAAAAAAAAAAAGAACGAACACCTAATATTTTCCCCCACTTTTTTCATGTACCACTCTCGTAAATGTATTGCTGTCCATCTCAGAAATCAAATTCCAGGATCTGGAGGTCCTGAAACTTTAAAAGAAAGCAAAGGCACAAGCGTGAGGACATTACCTCCGTCTGGAAACCCTCTACCAGGATGGCCACCAGCAGGTTAAACAGAACGTAATTCCCAAACGTCATGAGAGCGATGAAGTAGAGAGCAGCCCAGGAGGAGGTCGATGCCATGCCATTGTAGAGGACCTTGTTCCAGTCTTCCTGGGTCAAAATCTGCAGAGGAAGGGTATCAGGAAAATGGAGATACTGGAGGATTGTGTGCCATTTTGCCCGAGTCCGGCTGGGTATCTGTGCTCTGGATGGGCCAAATGAGCATCCCACTTTTGGGGTATCCACTGTAGCTATAACCACAGTAGGATAAATCCGGCCCAAGCCACCTTCTGAGCCAGAGAAGAGATAGGACCAAAATGACCGTGACTCCCATGCTACCGGTAAGGACCCTGCCCAAACTGCCCCGACTCCCAGCCGCACCAAGGGACGCGTTCAGCCGTAAGGGAGTGCAACATCGCATGGGTCGGACCTTTCCTTTGGTCGGCCAGAACAGCTAGAAGTCCTTCACAGATCCAGCAGTTACAGAGCTCAGAGCTGCTAGAACAAAAAACTGCAAATATCAATCATGGGCTTAAAACAGATTCTGTTCTTTGTCGAGATATCGCCGCAAATGGTCCTGATCTCTTCCTCTCCATCTCCACCCTCTACACTTACTTTCACCCACCCAGCCCATACCCTGCAAATGCAAGAGTCTCCTACCTTGGCAGCCCCTCCTCATTAGCTTTCTGATTTATTCTGGGAAACAGTCTGAAAACCCCTGTGTTCCTGCACTTGTGGTTTTGGGTCCTCTCCCGTCCACGGCAAGGAGCTTCACTAAGCTCTGTCAGATGCTTTGGAAAACAACCCCAGCCCCTGCAGCCCCCAAAATGCACACGAGTTGTGGCGTTTTCCATTTTGTACCTGGAAAACAGTGACGATGGCCCAGAGCAAGGAGTCAAAGTTCTTCCTGTCGGGCAGCGTGTCGCCGTCTCGCTCCGAAGCAAACTTACAGCCAAAGAGGTGCATCCCCAGGATGCTGCACGGGAGGGAAAGCAGGGGTTCAACAGGAGACGACATCGGTCTCCTATTAAGAACTAATAATCGCACAGCAGGACTGACTGCGTCTCCTGATTTCACCTGGGCAGTTTTTTTTGGTTTTTGGTTGGTTTTTTTTTTTAAAGATGAATCATTCGTTCACTGAAAAACACGCCTCGAGATCACGCAAACCAGTTGTGAATTTGGGTCAAATTTGTCAAACAGTTTCAGGCAAAAAGTATGCCTGCTCCTTCTTTTTCCTCTGCTTTGTTTTTGTTTTTTTTTAAAGTCAAAACATTTTTTTTAGAAAATGTTGAAAGAAAATGTTTTGACTTTCTGCTTTGCAATGACACATTTTTAGCAAAATATGCTTAATTTGAATTAGGAAGACAGAAAGGGTTTCTGTGAAATACCTGAATGAGACATTTTAGGGGACCCAAAACAGCTTTTTCAATTTTGACAGGAAAACAGAATACCTTTCATTTAAGATTGATACTAAAATAATAATTTGTTTTCCCCTGCTCTTGGCCAGTAACCTGAATAATCAAATTATTTACAGCTCTACTGTAAATGGCTGCAAACGGTGGCTTTGGAGTGAAACATCTTGCTGGGAGAAGGGACATTATTCCATGGAAGAGACTGGCTTTCTTCAGCCTTCCCAGTGCCTGGATTGCTGGAACACCAGCGTTGGCTGTTACAAGGAGACAGGCTCTTCTCAAATTCTAGACCAAAATCAAAAAATTCGGGGCTATGCCAACCCTATTTCTAACGTTTCCACTGCAGAACCTCCCTTCTCAGAAGAGGCCATGCAAGAGCACAAGCACCACCACAGCTGACTTTATTTTAGGAACATCACCCTCTCCTTGGCAATATTTTTAGCATCAGGCTTTCTGTTAGTCGGTAAGTAATGGGACCGCTGTCTTGGGGTGATGTCAAGGAATCATCCAGCTGAAAGATTTTCCTTGTAAGTCATCTTGCAAAGACAGATGTCTCGTTTGGCCAGAGTTGAGAGAATTTAGTCAGGGCAGCAAGCCATCGCCAGCTCTGGCCAGCGATGCTGTTTCTGGGACTGTTCAGCTCAGCCATGCCCTGGTATGGACTCTTACATCTCCTCACCTCGCCATGGGATCCCACCTAAAAACCCCCCAGGACTGGGAATCGGAAGTGCTCACCTGAAGATGAAGATGAAGAGCATCAGCAACATGCAGAACGTAGCCACGTTGTCCATGGTCTTCATGAGGACCACGAGCTGGCGCTGGAGGGCTGGCATGAAGCGGACCAGCTTCAAAACTCGCATGAGCCGAAAGGTCCGCAGGACTGAGAGCCCCCCACCTTGCTGGCCCACTATCTCCCACACACTGAGGGATAAAAAAAGGTCATTGCAGGATGAGAAGACAAAGCCTAACGCAAAGGTATGGAGGAGAGGAAGCAAAGGGAGGGTGAAATTCAGAGAGAAGAGGCATGGAAAGCGGGCAGAGATGCACTGCCAATGCCCCCAGTGAGCTGGACTCCATCCAGGCTTGCAAAGAGCAGAGCCCCACTAGAATGTCAAAAACACGCCTGCAAATCAGTGGCTGCAGCTGCAGGGGCAATTACAGCCTTTGCACGTGCCAAAAAACCAGACAGCTGCTTAGTCGGGCACTGTTTGTACCGTTTGGATCCTAGACTTTCCCAGGACTTTGGGACTGAGGGCTTTCTGCTTGGGCCTCTCTCTAAAATGACCATAAAATAACCCCAAGATATGTATAAGCAATCATGTCTAAGTGCGTTAATTTACAGCAGAGAAGTATAAAGTGTCATAGGAAAGTATTTATGCCCACTCTCCATTACTTTCTGTTTAATTAAACAGCCAAATGAGGAGAAACATGCATAAAGAAAGCTCTAGGTTTGTACCTAATCACCACGATGATCCCATCAAAGATGTTGTATGGATTCTTAATATAGCCAAAAGGACCATAAACGAGGACTTTCAACAGCATCTCCAGGGCAAAGAGGCTTGTGAAGACTATGTTGCTGATCTCCAGGGCGTTGGTAAGCTCCTCCGGCTGGGGAAAGAGGAGGAGGAAAGGGACACGGTAAGCAGCACAGCTCCATTTGTTAGCCATATCCAAAACTACACCTGGAAATACAAGCCCCAATACCACAAGTGTAGGACTACCGATGCTAATGGTGTAGCGAGCAAATGGTAATAGCTCACTCAAAGCCCAGGAGAGAGAAGAAAAATGCTATCAGAGTATTTAAGGTTTATACACCCGTTGTAAATTGAGCAGGTAAATCCAGGCATGGACTTCACGTTAATCGCAGCTTTCGTACCACCTCAGGAGGTTTATGTAGAAGTGGCGTGTACTGAGCCTTAACGCTTTCACATCCTCCAACCCAATTCTCCTTATGCAGAAGGGAGAGTCGGACCGTTTTCTCATGTAAATATCCTCTTAGGGCCTGTCTTTTTATTTCGTATCTCATCAAAAGATTTAAGCTATGATTTTCAAATGCAGAGATATGAGGTGCTATAGCTGGAATGGCTCAAAAAACCTCATTATCAGGAAGCCCCGAATACTGCAACTGAGGAAGGGCCTGATCCTGGCAATTCAGACTCGTAGCTCTATTTTTAGATTGCCAAAAAAACCTAAAAAACAGACTTCCCGTAATCTTAGTCTTAAATTAATACCTTTCATGTTTTTCTAGCATATTTCACAGAGCGTTCCCAACAATGCCTGCAGATACCCAGCGCTGCACTTTCCCCAGCGGGTGGGCAGGCATTACTGGAAAACATATGGCAGAAGACAAAAACCGGTGGCGTAGTCTGTTTAGGATCAGTCAGTGGCAAAGACAGGAGCAGAATCTGCAGTACCAGATCCCTTCTCCCCATTTAACCCCAACACACAGCCACAACTGCATGTTTCTACTTAAAGGCTTCATTAAAATCAAGAGACAGCGTCCTGCTGGCAGATGGCTGCAGGGTCATGTCGGCAACGCCGAGGTGCCCCGCGGGGCAGTGGGCTGGCACAGTTCACAAAGCACCTTACGCACACTGGGTGCTGGATTCCTCTTAGGGGTAGTTTGGCACTTAACTCACTCAGATGCTTTCCTAAATCCCCATGTGTAACCACCCGCAGCTTTAGATGCCTGAACATCATGGTGAGTTACAGCCAGATGTGCAGGTTCACGGCAGCTACACCACGAGCAGAAGCTAACGTGCAACGCGTGCTGTTGACTGCTCCCACCACTTACATGTAACACCTTCATGGCTGGCCAAAAACTTCCTACAACGGGCCAGGAGCTGCCATGCCACGGCACATGCTGCGGCACAAGCTGTAGGGTTTGACGTGAGGTGACCCAACCCCAACCCAACACCATGGGAGCCGGGAGAGGGGATGGCTCAGGGGCAGGGTCAACACTTGATCAACTGTGTTTCAGAGTCCCAAGAAACTGCAGCGACCAAAGGCTCCACAGATATACACAGGCAAATAAACAGATAAATCCATGTGGGCATTCAACTCTCTCTTTCTCAGGGTTGAAGTCTCCAGGCACAGCTGGCTGAGCCCTTGCAGCTCAGGTTTCTCCAACCCAGTACGACGGTAGATGGGGGACCCAAATTGGTCTGACGTTATCTCAGTGCGACAGTGTAATCCCTGAGGACTTGCACTGATACTAGTGGGAGCTTGTGATGACACAGCAATGGTCACGGGATAGCAAAGGGCGAAACGGCAGCATTGAAAAGAAAAAGTAATTAAAAAAAAAAAAGGGGGGGGTGTCGAACACTTCCTATACCTCAAACATCCTCGCTGAGGAGCAGATCCCTTGGCTAGAGTTTGCCAAACACACCAGACACACAGCCCAAATCACCTCCTCACTGATCTAGAGCTGAAATACAAATGCTCCAGCTCTCGATATTAAACGCAGCCCTGGTTTAAAATCATACGCCTATGGGAACACTCAGACACAAAGTAATAAATAGGCCGAGAACTTATATGTCAAGCTGCACCTCAGGACAATTTCAAATAGCTGAAAGTCTACATTAGTCACAAAAAAAATGCCAACTCATTCACGAGTGCCCCAGCACCGAGGCAGGCTGTGCTGTTATCATTATCGCAGCGATACTGCTGGAAAGAAAATGCGTTCCTGGAAGCTTTCCTTCTCATCCATCAGCGCCACTAACCCGGGTCCCGAAGGCTGATTTCCACCCTCTGCGACCACGCTGCCAAATCTAACCCTCCCCGCAGGCACAACCCAGTTAAGTCCCTCGATGCATGAGCAGCGCCCAGCATCTCCCACAGCTGCGGCACCCCTTCCCCGCGGGGGCTGACATGGAAAACCCAAGCAGCCCTGGCAGGGATGTCGTATTAATAGCGTGGATTAATGAAACTTTGCACTTCATGAGCACCTTCTGGTTGGAGATGTTATTGGGATGTATAAATCTGGATGGGAGGCGCTGGCAGGGCACAGCTGGATGACGTGGGGAGCCACGGGGGGAGCAGTGCTGATGCTGCAAGCCGTGACCCCCCCCCCCCCCCAGCCCATGAAACATCCCTCCCAGCCCACCCGGCTCACGAGAGCCCCAAATACCCCTGGCACCGGCGCGGGAGGACTATGGGTCAGCCTGTGCAGCGTGGTGATGCTCAGCACCCGCAGCAGCACCAGATCCATCCATCGCCCCCTACTTCACACCGAAAAAGCCGCCTGGCCCCCCACTCCTCCTCCACACACTCTTTTCCGCTTCCCTCGCAGGAAACAGTTTTTAATATCTGAGACATTGGGCGCCCGTAATAAAAATGAAGAGTGGGATCTCCTGAACCGGAGCTGAGAATTAATATCCAAAAATCTAAGATTAATGGCCAAAATGGGTTGAAAGAGGAAGGGAAAACTTCCCTTTCACCCGGCCAGGAGAAGAGAAGGGTCTCCAGGGCAGCCTGGAACTCTGCCAGGGGAGGGCGAGGCAAGCATCTGCTGGAAGCACACCCCAACCAGACCCGGCTGAAATCAAGGAGTTATTTTGCTTCGGGAAACAACACATCCCTAAACAGTTGAGATGGGGCGATGCGAATTACTTGGAGGATTTCTGCAGCCAGCTGTGGAGCGCTCTCCCCCAAGCCCCTCGCTCCCGTTCGGGGGGTCCCCAGGGCAGCTCATGGGCCCCCTGCAACAGCTCCGCATCCCTTTCAAGGGACACGTCGCTGCAGCCCGTCCATGGGGCACCCGCCCGGACCCCTGCCACAAGCACTGCCGGGAATTATTTATAAAAATAGAGGTGGGCTGAGATCGTGATCCTGTCCAAGGGGATCACAGCCAGGCAGTGGGGATTCAAACACTTCTGAGAACGCCAGCTATGGGATTTCCATGCAGCCATAGATGCGTACAGATAATAAGACTGTTTATAAGATGCTTCTGCTCCAGAGAAATCAGAAACATGCCTGAGACTTCTTTCCTTAGACATCATTACAATACAGCAGGAAAGTGGCTTTTCTCTCCTGTGGGAATTGAAATTGTCATCCCATTCCAAACAGGAATGCAGTTTCAGAATTGGCGAATTGAAACACTTTGTGCCCAAAATTTTGAAAGCTCTCCCCTTCATTTCAGTCCCTATTCCCTTATCCATTTGCTCTGTACTGTAAATCAACTGAAATTAAAAAACATAAATAAAAGTCAGCTTGAAGAAGAACATGGAACTTTTTGTTCCCCAACTGTTCAAATGGACGTTTCAAATATCTCAGACAATGTATTTCAATAAATTTTTTTCTTTGAAGCCAGTTCACTGAAACCGCTCCCCTCCCACGAACAGCTTCAAGTTTGATAAGCTGCCATTTTCTGACAATAACTGTCTAATCAAAACTATATTGACTAGCTCTAGACATAATGCACCTGGGAGAGTCACCGACTCCTGGCACACAACCAGCTCCACAAGTCCTCGCCAGGCATGGATGAAAAGAGCCGGTAAAATCAAGCAGCTTTCCCCTCTGAGGGCCACAACACGGCAGCTGAGGAAGGTGGCATCAGTCCTTTGACTAAAGGATATATTTGGAAAACAAACCCCTCTAGGAACCCCCCTGGAAAGGGTATTTTGCAGGGAAGCAGAGCCTGAGGTGCAGACCCTGGGGTTTCTTTGCAGTAGAAAGCCTCCTGCCTACCACCCCGATTACAGCACATCTGCCACAGCCTCAGCTTCTCCATTAAGAGAAGAGTCTGCTAATTCTCTCATCATCAGCAGCAGTGACTAATTAAAAGGAAAGCATCCTATGATTAAATGAGCAACACCCAGAAAGACCGAGATACAAGCACGATTCAGCTGTGGCACAAAACACCAGCTCTTCCGATGAGTCTTCGGTAAATACTGAATTTTGTTTCCAGGACACCTCGCCTTGCTGGACACACAGATGTGGTGTCCTGGATAAATCATTCCCTGTTAGCTCTCTGTTTGTGTAGTGTCGATTTGTTGATGTACCAAACAGCACATTGACAAGCTCTGGCAGCACATAAAATAGGAGCAGACAGAGCAGCATCTCCCATAAACACCACGCAGCGAATGAAGGCGGCAGGGAGGAGGCGGCGAGCCACGGGCGCCGGCCCAGACGTAACCCTGCCTGGCAGGGTGCAAACCGTGGCGGCAAGGAGGGGATGCTCTCTGCACCCTGCCTGGAGGTTTCAGGCAGGGCTGCCTGGCACCAAGCAGGGCACTGCCGTGGGGGACAGGAGGGGGCAAGGGAAGATGTCCCCAGGTACTAAATGTTGCCTCGAGGGGTATCTCAGAGCTGGACCAGCACTTTGCCCTTTTTCAGCATTCAGAAATAGGCTGTAATGCATTTCTTTAATTTTTTTTTTCTTTTTTTAAACTGAGTAGAAGCGCAGGAGTGAGGTTTCCGATGGCAGAAGGGACGTGCTCCATTTCCACCTGGACACAAGACGGTGGCACACGCTACTCCTTCCTGTGCACAGGGCTCCAAGGTGTCTGCTGAGCGAGCGAGGCTGCAGGCAATGAGTGGGGAAAAAGGTGAGGACAGGGGCTGGGGTGATTAAAAGCGCAAGCCCCGGGGGCTGTGTTCCCCAATTCCTCAAAAACAAGCCCTGCTGCGCGATGAAGTGCAACCAAGTGCCCTGGCAGACGGTGCACAGAGCTTACAAGGCTTCTACTCCTGCCTTCCTCCAGCCATGACCCATATAAAGCACAGGCATGGCACAGGCTCTTCATCATCATCAGACCTGCACCCAGCGCCATGGGCGCGTCTGGCATGGATCCGTCCATCCCCATTTCCCCCTTGCTCCAGGCTGCGGCCAAGCCTGGTCTTGCCCAGCCCCTGCCCCTGGGGATGTCAGCACAAAAGAGCAGAAGCACCCCAAGGGCTTTCTTCTCTATCTTGCTAACAATAAAATAAAACAGAAAAAACACTCTGTCTCGCCACAGCACAGAGGGAGGGATGGGGTGACCAGCCAGGAGGCAGATCCCTCCTGATCCCGAGGGCTCTGCTTCTGCGAGCGGATCCAGAAGACCATGAAAACTTCTAACCCATTCAAATGGCTGCAGAATAAAACCCTTCTGAAATTATTACCATGGCAACTAAGGAAAAATAACACAGAAAGAAAATACTGACCTCAGCTACTTCACAGGA
The DNA here is from genome assembly GCF_000699145.1 of Aptenodytes forsteri. Taxonomy (NCBI): domain Eukaryota; kingdom Metazoa; phylum Chordata; class Aves; order Sphenisciformes; family Spheniscidae; genus Aptenodytes; species Aptenodytes forsteri. The sequence goes on along the minus strand of NW_008795318.1, from coordinate 985,170 downwards.
AACACCAACAACATTTTACTGACTCATCACTTGCAGATTTTTAATATATATACATAAGAAAAAAATCAAATGGGTCACACAAAGACGCGATTTTCAACCTGACACCGCTCCATTAAGATCCTCTCCACCCTCCGCATGGGTGCAGACACGCACCGGGTCTACCTCGAAACAGGAGCCAGACCACGAGTCCTGGGACAAAATGCAAGAAATTCTGATGACCAGAAGCAGCTATTAACTAACAAAATGAGGTGCCCTTTTTTTGCCCTCTCCCATGCCCGATTCCCCATCTTTTATAGCTCACGGCTATGTCCTCAGTCAACCAACAGGCCTTCTCCATGCCCTGCCCTCGTCGCACCCACATTATTCCCCCTGCCTTGGTGCACCCGCTGAGCCACGGCCATCCAAAAAACCACTTTGGTTCCCTTCGGTAAATACAGCTCCTCTTAGCTCCAGAGCCACTTGCTTCTTTATAAATAGAAATTCAATCCACACATATTTTCAGCGATGACATTCATTGTCTTTGGGGCTCCTTAAAAGGCATCGGGCTTTAGTTATTGTCCTGGGTCCAGCAGCACGAACCTGAGCCGTGCTTAATTGGAGCCTGATAGACCGATAGGCTTTTTCTACTCATCCTTTGCCAAATTGGTTAAAGAAAACAATTCAGAAGGTAGCAGGATTGCAGAGGTTTTTGCTTTGCTCCTCCTGGGGCTGGAGACACAGAAAGGGCAGCGAGCTCGCTGCTCGGTGGGCTGGAGGACTGCTGGGAAGTTCAGGATTTATAGGCATTTATTAAAAGGAAATGACTTTGACAGACAAGCGAACAAGTCCAGTTTCATCCCATCACCACATGGGAAAGGAGAATTTTGTTACGGGCTGAATGGAGGCTGAATATTTCATGCCACGGCAAGTGACGCTGTAAGAAAGGGAGGAAAGCAGCTTTCATTTCAGAGAAATCGGAGCTGTCTGCACAGGAGGGACTCCCCTTCCACCACCGCTGCTAATCTCCTCACCTTCCACCCGTTCTTCCCCGTTCCAGTTAACAAATGTCCCTTCCCACCCCACACCTGCAGAAGGAAGGAGCTGAGTCCCATGCACATGGCACCTTCTGGTGCAAGACCTTCCTCTCCACCACATCCTTGTTGAGCAACCATGGCCAACAACCGAATTCCCCGGCCCTGACTGCCTGTACAGGGCCGTGTCCCCATGCACCTCTCTGCCTCTTGTCCACCCCGAGCCCGGGGTGCAAATGAGGGGACGAGCCCTGAGCAAGATGGAGAACCTCATCAGTCAACCCTGAAGGGACCTGCCGTGAACTATCCCTGCTCAGGACCATGAACAGGATCCGCAGACCATGCTCTCCTCCTCCAAGCCCTGGGGCCGTGCTCTCTTTACCCCTCTCAGGAGGCACAGCAGATATTCTCGCCTGAACTCCTTATCTCTCTCAGCTTGAGATTTCTGGATGAATATTATCCCAGAAAGTGCAAGAAAAACATGAACTGGCTCATCCCTCTGCTCAGGTTTCGAAGGAGCTTAAGCTGAACAAAAGCTGCATTTCCACTTGGTCACACCTTGTAAGTACTTGAGATTTAAAGCCCTCCATTTCTAGTTAATCTAAACCAAGTTTGAAACTTATCTCCCCATTAGTACTTGAAAAGGTACCGGGGGAGGGAGGAAATAAAAAAAGGGAAAGAAAAAGGCTGTCTCTGTACAGCTCCTGCACAGTTCTGCTGAACCCGGGTTTCTGATGCTGGTAACACTATCTCTAATGCTGACAGACGTCCACGGGGGAAAAGCTGGTCGTTTCCTAACATCAGCAAAAAAACAATTATAACAGCGAGCTGAAATCCAGCAGAGACGAGGGAAAAAGCGCTCGGCTCCTGTCCCTGCTCCCGCTGGGGGCTGAGCGGGGTGGGAAGGGGCTCTGCGAGGACACGGGTGGCAGCAGGGCAGACTCATGGGCACCAACAGCATTGGGACCAACCTCTACCAGGAGAGTCGGGGGAAAAAATGGACTGATCCCTGGGAAATCACCAACAATCAGCAATCAGGAGCGCTTACAGATGAAAGCATTTGCTGGTGCAAGCTGAGGATGCTCCAGAAGCTCTAGCTGAGTTTGCTGGCTCCCACCCAAGGGGAACAACCACAATAATCCAAGAAGGAGCAGAGAGAAATGCCCGGCTATCTGCAGAGAGCAGCGATTTTTCATCCGCGTGGGGACGAAGCGAGTTTCGAAAGCACACATCATTTTCCCATTTCACTGAGCCGGAGTCTCTTCACAACACTGCCTGAGCAGAGATAACACGAGGGTACGGATGGCAGCTGAAACAACAGCTGTAATGATAGGATCTAAGGCAGCCCGAGTATTTCCAGCCTCTGAACTAAATTAACAGGAAACAATTGACACTTACGGCTCCCCATCCAGGGAGCTGAAGAAAACTTTAGTAGATGTCAAGGAATCCACATAGGCTCATCCCTAAAGCATGCAGAGAACTGAATTATCTGATAAAAACCCCATACGCTTTCCAGTTGCATGAAGTCTCATTTAATTTTCAAATCATTCAGTCTCCAGAACCAGGATAAAGTCTGCTTTATAGGCACAGCCCATTTTTTTAATGACTATGAGGGCCATGGCACCCCTGTGTTTTGCATGACACTCTGGAAGAGCTTCGTGAGTGAGTCAATTAAAACACTCTTGAGTTCCTACAAGACCTCATAAACCCTTCAAATCACTGAGAAGCGGAAGAACCCCCGAGGTCCATAAAAAGAATTACCCCCAATAACAAACAGAGAGCTGGTTTTGAAGTCAGTGATCCTAGTGATTAACAGCTCTGATGACTTCCATTAGCGTTGACTTGACTCCTCCAGTCTCCAACAACAAACAGTTAATAAGACTAATTTCTGCTTAAGCAGGAGCTAATTGAATACAGCACGTGTAAATCTATAGGGCACCTCATTTTCCTACCGTGGGAGCGCCCTATGCAGCTGTAGCACTGAGAAATTAAGTTGACGCTACAAGCCCTGCGTTGGGCAAAGCCAGCAGACACCGAGGGAGGGAAAGCCTCGCTGCGCTGCCAAAGCTTTGATCGCTTGGCTAAGAGTAGCTGGCACAGGGCTGGAGAGATGTGTAATGGAGTTAAATAGAGACATGGAACATGCACCAAAGTGGAAGTGGAGATATCTCTAAGGAAGAGAAGATGGTGTGTGAGCGCAGGACCTTGCGAGCTCCCGCGAAAAGCCTGGGGCAGATGGAGGTTTTCCGGGGAAAGGCTGTCTCATTGATTTAGAGGGAAGCACACACATGCATAAGTGCCCTCCTGAATCAAAGCCTAATGAATCAGATTCATACAAGGAAGCATCAAATTAGAAACTTCGCCACAAAGAAAAGTCGGGCTGTACTATTAAGGCCACGGTTGGAGTAAAGCAGCCGGGGTGCAGGGTTAAGGGGGTACAGCACCGGTTTGCATCGGTGTGCGATGCAGAGAGCCCCTGGTGCAGCACCAGCTGCTGCCTGGATGTGGGATGGGTCCTCGAGTCCCTGCACTCACAGGAAACAATTCAAAAGAGGTGCAAGAGATACCAAAAATATTTTTTTAAAAAAGCATTCCCTTCCTTCCTGACCTGGAGGCCTGACACAAATCCACACACATGAAAGAAGACAAAATTTAGATGTCCTGGGTCAACCTGATGTGGAGCTGCAGAGGTCAGAGCAGACACGGTGTTGCCCACAACCGCCCTGTGCAGCCAGGCAAGGGCGAGCCGGGCAGCACGCACCCTGCGAGTTGCAGCTCATGCCCGGATCCTCCACAGCCTCCTCGGGAGGCGAACGAGCACTTGGCAAGATCTCATTTTGGCACATAGGGATGTCAAAGGAGCAGCCTCCACATGCCCGACAAATCTGCAGCTGCCCTCCACCACTCCTGGGGCCAGCAGCAAAAGGTTCAACTTGGCTTGAAACTGGTGGAGATTAGGATGCTCTTGACCACCGAGTCCTGGAAGTAAAGTCCTTCTGATCCCCAAAATGCCCTTATTTCTTGAGGCAGTGCTCACAAATGGATCCAGACCTGCTGCCCTCCAGCCTGCCCAGGACTTTGGACACTAGCACAGACTCAAGCATCCCAAGACCTGGGGCACCAGCCTGCCAAATCCCCACTGTCCAGCTCCGTTACACCACTTCTCCATGGAGCAATCAAATTTTCCTCCCACGTGGAGAAACCAATCAGTGGGTGTCACGACAGCTAATAATTTTCAGTTACCTTCTTCCCTACACACTGAATTCAGGCAGAAGCAGAAGTACATAAATACCATATGGGTGACTATTATAAATGCTTGAACCTGGAGCCTAATGGTTCCTCCATGCCGGCAGGTTTTCTAATGCTGCTGCAGTTACTGACCCTTCACCTCCCCTCTCGATCATCCTGGATACCTGAAAATTTCACGTCCTCTGACGTTGATTAGGAAGACTCCCATGCTCTCCAGCCTCAACTGTTTACATAAATAGACACCTTAATGCATTTTGCCAGCAAGCTTTCCTTTGATGCTTTGGCACAGATGGTTGATATTTCCATGCCGCACTGGCTATCAGATCGTAATGTTACCGGTGACAACTTTACATCATCTGCACTGTGTACACTCTGGGCCCCTGCAGTGGGATGCGCTAGGAATTCAGCTTTAGATACTACCATGGGCTGAGGCTGCTCCTGCCTTCTGCAGATGGAGTTTGCACACCCTGGTTCTTGGCACTGCTGCTTTGTGGATTCCTACAACACCTTGCTGTAGCTGGGGGTGCTCCACCAGTTACCCTCCCGCTGGGGGGATGTCAGGCGTTGCCTCTTCCCACTTCCTTGAAGAACTGCCTCCCATGGGTGATGAGCTTTTCTCCTTGGGTGCTGTCCCAAAGAGTCATTCACCCCCATCATCTCTCCAATTTGCTTTTAAGAATTAACAAACGGTTCTCTACAGATCTGAACCAATTTCTCTTCCTTCCTTCAGAGACACCAGAGTTTTGGACCACTCTAGATCCAAGTCCCTGCAAGCTCCAGCCATGGATTTGAACCAGCTGCAGCTTTGGGGAGGCCAGTGCAGGACTCTCCAGTCTCTTGTTATGTTAACAATGGCAAAACACCGCAGAGACGGCGGCTGAAATTCAAGCACTATTTAAACAAATGAATATGTAGGGTATAGTTCATACAATGCAAGTTCAGACAAGGAAAATCGGAACAGCCAGGAAGCTCAATGCGAACCATATTTTAAAAACAAAAACAAAACTCCAAAGCCCTTCCTCAAGGAAGCCCTTGCCGAATTCTTTCCCCTGCTGAGGAGTCCAACATCACGCCTTGTACTAAAGCCTTTGCATTTCACTCCAAGGAAGGATTTGGAGAAGAAAAAAAAAAAAAAAGCAGCACATTATGGAACACAGTTTGGCTTACAGCCAGGGCTGGGGGGAAAGCAGCACAGAAACCCTCTGGTTTAGCAGCACATTTTACTCCTGCTCTATGGCAGAACAAGCTTTTGCAAAGCCCTAGCTGTTTGAACCTGCAGCGCTGCAGAGCTTCAGCTTCCCTAAGGCGAATCAGTCAATTGGTTCAACGGTGTATTTAAAATCCCCCGGAGTCTACCTTTAAATCACCTTTATATTCCTCTACCCAAAGCTAATAGTTTCTACCTGCATTTTGCTTCATCTCTGTAGAAAAACAAGCTATTTAGCAGTCACATTAATAATCCGCAGCAATCTGGTTGTCGTTTCCCTGATGGAAAATTTCACACTGCTGCCCAGCAGCAGCGACATGGTGAGTGCTACGTGCACTTCAAACCGCTCTGCTTTCCTCCCACCAAACCCAGCAGTCGTGAGAAAGGCAAGAGTCAGAGCTGGACGGGTGGGGAGGATGGGCAGAAAACGCAGAGTTAAGCCCGGCCAGGCTCATCCACGTGCAGGAACCACGTGGAAGCAACCTGATGCTGAGTGAGAAAGTCAGCAAGCTCATGTCGGAGCTTAGAGGAAACCCAGCTCCTGAACCCCCAGCCATACAATGGTAAAATATTTGTTGACAGTGAGTTTATATGGAAGGTGGTCTATGGAGAGGAGCTTTGGGATGGAAGGTCCTAAAGTAGGACATGAGCTCCTGGGGACACGAACTACCTTTGCTATGTGCATCCAGCACCCCTGGCCGTGGGTGCTCAGTCTGGCCACATTGACTGATGGGTGAATGCAAATAAACAGCAAGAGGTGTGGGCCAGCGTTTTCAACACACTCCAAATTTCCACTCGTTTTGATGTGCCTTCAAACCACCACTTTCATCCTAAATATCCCAACCCGGCCTTCTCTGGTTGATGAGTCTGTCAAGCAAATGACTGTAAAGACTGTTTCAGTCTTCTAGGCATCTTCCATGGAGAAAAGCAGGTCTCTCCAGGATGCCTGTCCCAAGGTGAGGTAGCCTCCGGAGGAGCATACTTCTCTCCCCTGGCTATAAGGAGGATGTCAGCTGACCAGCTCATGTTTTGAAGTCCAGGATGCTCCGGTGGTCCCAGAGCTGCTGAATCCCACCCAGCACTGCTGGGGACAGATGGGACGGCAGAAGCCTTCCTCCTCCCAGAGTAACCACTAGCCCATCCGTCCTCTCACACAGCAGCTGCTAGCGTGTCCTCTCCCCCCTGGCAAGGTGCTGGTAAACAACACAAGGCTTTTGACATGGCACCATAAAACATGTCCTGAAAGTACTTATCCTAATATAGCCCGGTGTGCCCAGGGTGGCCTCATGTGAAAAGCCCAAGGGGTAAATATTCATTAAATAAGCAGAGAGCTTAATATAGAAAGTCATGGAGTCAAGTACTCTTCAAGCCCCCTCACGTCTTTGCAAACATCAGCCAATGAAGATAAATTTGGCGTGGTTGATCACTTGCACTTTTAGGAAAGGCTCTTCTAAAAGAAAAAAATCACATGTTTCGGTGTTTATAATCTCTGCAGAAAGGCCTGGTCCAGCATTTCTGCCCTCTAATTCCTGCTCTCATAACTGTCAGATTATGAAACTGCAGGCTATAAGCCTCCCAAGTTTACAGAAAAACACCTCTCTGCTCTCTGCCGCCACTTTGAGCAGACGAACTAATAAAAACAAGCTCCGCTATTCACTCCAAATGCCTGGGAGAAAGGAATCTGGAACAGTAGTAGTTTCAAAATACCGTCAAAGAAAGCAACCACCCACAGCATCTGGAGTCCCCCCACGCTTATCAGCTCCCTTCACCTTATTACCCGAAAACCACCACAAAAATCTGCCTCTTCCCATCCAGCTGCCTGCTGGGACGCACCACTGGCCGGGGCAGAGGCCAGGACCCCGCTGCCCTATTTCCCCCGAGCCAAAGAATTAAGGAGCTGTGTGGCCTCTAGGGTGTTTGGTGATGGGAGCTTGCTCGGCCACCCATCTCTGGTGGGACGGTCCACCGCTACACTCACAGGAGCCTACACCAGCATCTCCCAAAGATGCTCCTGAAAAAGGGCAACAAGCTTTGACAATCTGCCCCTTGGACAGTAGCAGCAAAGACACGGCGGATCTGCTTTCACCTCTCAGCCAAAGGAGGAATATAACTGCTTATTGGTTTCCTGAGCCACCTCCCCCCAGGTTCTTAGGAGATGATCTTCCCGATATTATTAAATAAAGGTGGAATCACTCAAGCTTCCCCGCAGAGCTCCCACCAAGGGCAGCACACGAAGGCGAAACCTGCAGGACTTCAGAGCGCATTGCTGTTTAATGTGCACTGAAAACAAGGGTTAGCCAGCCAAACTGTATTAGGACGTCAGGGAGAAGGCGCTGGCTGGAAGGGACACATTTAGGAGAGCCGCGTCTCCCTGGCGTTCAGTCACTGAGGCATTAATGCCACAGGAGGACACGGGAATTTGGAGCCGGTCTGCAGCCACCACCGCTGGCACTGGGAGCTGTGGGAGAAACGTCTCTGCGTGCAACTGCGAGTGACTCTGCAAATACAAAACGTGCCAGGAAGGGAGAAAAGTAAACAGCCACGACTCGAGATGCAAGGGCTTTCCCAGCAAAGGCTGGCACTGGGACAGGGGTGGCCGTGTCTGTCCGGGAGGAGAGAGGTCTGGCATCCTGGGAGAAGCACCATGCTGGGCTGGCCACTGGGAGCCCTCAAGCATTGGAAGGGCATATAACAAGGTTTTGCAGCATCTCAGCATCCCCACTAATAAACTCTTCCCTCCAAATCCAAATGAAGCGTGCACCTGCAGCACCAAGCCATCCCATGCCTGCGGCAGGACCGAGGGCACCACGCCAGGCGTGCTGCCGGCAGCAGCCACAAAACCTACGTGAGACCAGACTGTGCAAAAGCCTCTCTAAAAGCAGAGCTCTTGTCATCCTTATGGAGACATTTCAAGAGGAACGTGGCAACTCCTTTTCTTAATGACAATATATACAGAGAAAAGCTCTGCTAGGTGACAAGTGTGCGAGAGGCTGGAGCAGAGGCAGCCTCTTGCCTGCAAAGACTCAGATAATCGAGTGGAGGAATAGCCAGCAATGAGCCTATTTTGGACTCAGCGTGCTGTTGCTGAAGCGTTCACCGGGGAGGCAAAGGCATTTGTTACCTCCTCTCCAGGGACTGCAAATTCAATAGACTTCCCTGCCTGCAGCTGCACTGACCTTGGAGCCCGCAGCTGCCGGCAGCGCCACTAGCACTGCCGGGCTGGCACAGACGCAGCGGCAAACGGCTGCTCCCTCTCCCTGGCCCCTGCGCCGCAGAAACCAGCAACGCGTGGTGCTGCCCACGTGACGGTGGTCTCAGCACGGTGCTGAGCATCCCTGGTGGGGCCAGGATGCAGGAGCTCACGCAGCCCGGTACCAGCCAAGGTGATTGCTGCCTGCCTCTGCCTGCAAGCTGGAAGCAGGCTCAGAGGAGAAAAATCAGCCCTGCTCTGTCCTGGGACCCTTCCTACAGCACCCCAATGCCTCTCGCCCCAAACCATCCCGTCAGCGGCAGGATTCGGACCCATAACACTGCCCGCATCCCCGCTGCGCCGGGAGCTGCTGGGACACTGCTCACCTGCTCGTGGTACTCAATCCCCATGCTGAGCGTGTTGATGAGAATGGCCACCATGATCCCACGGCCAAAATATTTGCTGTCCACGATCTTCCGGAAGGTCTCGCACACCACGTGCCAGAACGCCAGCACCCGTCTCACTCTCCTGGTCCGGACTCTGCCCCGCCGCGGGTCCCGCTGGTCGCTGTAGTGGGCATCCTGTGTGAACTCATAGACCCCCTCGCTGTCCGAGTCGGCTGTCTCGTTGTCCGTCAGCTCGGCTTCGCTCGCCAGCGCCTTGAGGCAGTAAGGGCAGCTCTCAGGGTTGCAGGAGCCGCTGTCCAGCTTGGTGCAGGGGCTGGAGATCTTGCAGGAGCTTTGGCAGGGACCTGAAACACCAGCAGGGCAGGGGCAAGGCAGCCCGTCAGCTGGGATGGGGGGGCTGCGGGCAGCCATGGGAGCAACCCCCAGTTGCCGTTAGCACCAAGCTGTTGCCCTTGACAGGACAGGCATTTCCTAAGGGGAAAAGGGCTCCTGCTGGGCTAAAGAGCCCTCGGCAAAACCTGGGCTCCCCGAGCGCCTTCTCCCCAGTTACAAAGCCCTCTTTGCTGCCCCCAGGCAGACACTGCTGCCAGCCCAGGGCCCCTAGCCCACCTCGTTATACCTCTGGCTATTATGGCTAGGAGAAAGCAATCAGCTCCCCTGGCCCTGGCAGGCTCCAGGCTGTAATTAGCAGGAGTGCCGCTGCCAGCAGCCTCCTTTCCTGCTCCCGCTGCTTGCTGATGCTCCAAAATCACCAGCTTCCCACTCCATGCGCTGCCCCCAGCGGCAGCTCCCAGCTGCCAGGTGGTTCCCAGTGGGATATTCCCCAAAAATCCCACCAGCTGGCTGCCAGGGGAGAGGCTATCTGCAAAGCACGCTCCTGACTCACGCACAGCAGCACACAGCAGTGCGAATAAAAACCCAGCGCTAAACCACCTCAGAGCCCAGCTCTGTGTATTTACTTTCTGGGCAGCTCTGGGCTGGGGGCAGGACTTGGTCTCTTCACTGCACAGCTCCTGGCTGGAAAGGTCAATGCCGCTGTGGAGTGGTGGAAAAGGCATTGACCACCTGGGAAAGCTTGGCTAGAAATGCTTCTTGGAGGCTGAGAGGGTTTGGATTAGACTGGCCTGGGCTTCCAAACCTCAGGATGTGGAGGGGGAAAGAGCATCTTGCAGTGAAGGTATGAAACCCCTGATCCAGGAAAGCTGCATTCGGTGTCTGGCTCTGTTACGGGCTTCCTGAGCAAATCACTCCAGGCAGATTTTTAATATTCGGCACCTGCGATTGCCCCTGAGTACTCGTGCAAAGCAGACACTCAATCTCCCCGAGCCTCAGGTCCCGCAGGGAGCGGAGCTACGCAGTGCTCAGGGATATGCTGGGACTTAGATCTGGAAGGTGTCCATCCCCAAGCTCTGCAGCAAGCGGTGGGCAACACAGCCACCTCCAACCCCTGTGTATTAGCAAGGAAGGGACATGGCCATTTGGGAGCAGCCAGGCTGGGCTCCAGCTCTGCTTGGCATCACCGAGCCCGGTTCTAGCTGATTTGGGGAGTGCAAGGATTTGGGGAGTGTTCCCTGTAATTGCAGAATAAATTCATTTGACTGGGAGGAGATGGGGATGGGAAAGAAGATGGGTTCATTAAAACATTCATTTCCCTTGGATTTTTGCAAGTATGAAGTCTGGGAGGTTGAAACCTCTCTCCTGGTTTTGGCTATAAGATGCCTTAGGTACATCGGAATATTCGTGTTGGCCTCACCTGGAAAGCTATCACCTTTCTCCGTGACGTGGACTGAAAAGAACCCTGCAAAGATTCAAAAAGAGAAAGAAATTAGGTCGTAGCTCGTATTTCTGCAAGACAACCCCAGACCGACACCCAGCCCCAGGCTCACCCGTGCTCTGCGTCTCCAGCAGCTTGTGCATGGTGCTGTACGGCCCAGGCGTTCGTGTTGGCCTCACCTGGAAAGCTATCACCTTTCTCCGTGACGTGGACTGAAAAGAACCCTGCAAAGATTCAAAAAGAGAAAGAAATTAGGTCGTAGCTCGTATTTCTGCAAGACAACCCCAGACCGACACCCAGCCCCAGGCTCACCCGTGCTCTGCGTCTCCAGCAGCTTGTGCATGGTGCTGTACGGCCCAGGCGGGATGTTGAGGCTTGTCAAGGTGCTGCTCCCGGCACCGACCGCCGCCCCCCCGGCGCTCTTCTCTTTCAGCCTCTC
>NW_008795318.1:961280-973658 GCF_000699145.1 Aptenodytes forsteri | reverse complement strand
TCCTCCCGGCACCGCCCGCCGCCTCCCCCAGGCTCTTCTCTTTCAGCATCTCGTGGGAGGTACTGGGGTGCACCGTGGGGTACACCTTGCTGCCCACGATGTTCTTGGGGATCCCCTCCGGGCTCGGCAAGCCAAGGCCCGGCTGCGGGAGGGATGACTGGCAGCGCACGGGCTCAAAGTGGCAGTCGGCGTGGTAGATGCTGTGGACGGACTCGGTGTTGCTGGGAGCGGCGCTGGGGGCCCCATGGGGGTTCGGTGCCGAGGGGGGAAGCATCAGCCGGTTGGTCCCGTTGTGGAGCGAGCTGGTCTCCACATCGCTGATCTCCGGGCTGGCGCGGGGCGCCCGCAGGTTCCCATTGCCCAGGTGATAGTGGTGGTGGTGGTGGTGATGGTGGTGGATGAGGTGGTGCACAGAGGACCTCTTCCTGCTCCGGCGCTTCCTGGCATGCCGGTCGGCCCCGGCCTTGCTCGTGGGGCTGGTGAGGAAGCCCATCCTCACGCCTGCCACCCGGTAGACCTCCACGAGCTGCTTGCTGCCTTTACGGGCAATGTAAACCAGGTACTTGAGGAGTTCGTCATAGCAGCTGCCTGGCTCCGAAAAGCTGGCGAGGGTGCTGGCGTTGGACAGGTAGCGCACGCGCTGCTCCTTCATCAGCTGGCTCTCGCGCTGCTTCGTCTCGGAGAACTGCGTTGCTATCACCACCAGGCAGAGGTTGATCATGAAGAAGGAGCCCACCTAAGGGGACCGGAGCCATCAGCCACCTCGGGGTGGCCATGCCCACCCCATAGCCCTGCCTCACCCCACACCCCGGCGCAAGGAGCAGGGGGCAAACCCCAGCCAGCCCCATCTCCTGCATCACCCGGCAGGGACCACCGGCCGGGACCATGGAGGGGCTGACTCACCCCCCGAGCCCCTGCCCCGGGGACTCCCACACCAGCGCTCCACGGAGGACATCAGAGATCAAAGACGAGAGAAGATTATTTTGACAAAAGGCTTTTGCTCTTTTAAGACGGTGTTTTTCTCTCTCTGCAGACAGCGGTTGTAATTATCACAATTAGTGGCATTACGATGAATGCACTGAGCCTTCCTGATAGGAGCATTTTTTCTGGCAGTGTGTGGGCAGCTGGCGAGCAGATCCCTTTCCCCTGCTAACGGGATTTGCGGGTGACTATTATGCAAGGGCATCAGCAGCCTGTACCCACAGCTTGGAGATTTTATTTCCAACCACGGTTTCATGAAGTTCTGCCTTCTGCAGAGCCCAGCCTAGATCACAGAGAATTACTGACGTGCTAACGGGCTATCACACGCCGCTAACGTTGCTCGCACAGCATCTGGAAAAGTACTGCTTGCCCTTCCTCTCCGTTGTTTTGGGGATGCTGAGAGCAAGGGATTGTTTCTTTTTTGGGGAAGCTAATAGATAAACCAGAAAAAGCACCATGGACTAAACGATCTCCTACCTTCTCATCAGGGTTTGAGTCCTGGTTTGATGAGGAGCAGAAATCCCCACAACGGCCTAATGGATGACATGCAGCTATTTTGCTGGACTTAGTCCAATTAGACAGCAAGAAAGGGACTCATCTCACTTATCTCAGCTACATCTGAGTGCGGCACCTAATGATCCTTTAGAGTCAAGTGAGAAATAGGCACATCAAGTCTGCAATGCATCTAATTTATTTTGGATGTCTACCTTCGGAGGAGATGAATCACTCCTTTAAAGCACCTATCTTTCTCCCTTGATGATAAAGGGAGTCTAGACAACGAGCTCAGCCAGTCACGGTAGACAATTCTGCTTGCATAGATGAAGCCCATCATGGAGCCCACCCCACAGAAACTCTTTGTTGGGTCCTTTGTGGGTGGTCTCGGATGATGCTGTGAAGCGTGGGTGGGCTGTGGGCAGTAATCTCTTCCCTCCTTTCTTAATGTGCTCTCTGAAGTTTGGGGCTGTTTTCCTGAAATGTCCACTCTGCACCAAGGACCCAGCCAGCTGGGTTCTTCAATATGGGGGAATTTCTGGGCAGCTTCCTCCCCTTCCAGAGCTCAAAACCTGACCAGGGGAAATTTGCCTACTTTTAAACTTAAATTCAAGGTGGCGACTAAGGGAGAGGACCTTGGAGCACAAGGAGAGAAGTAGTAGAAACAGCAGAAGTGTATCTACCATAGCTTAAGCACATCTTTCTTTCCTTCCTTCACGTTTGCAGCAAAATGCAGCTGCAATACAATGCCATATTGAAGCTGTGTGTCCTCCAGCAGGCTGGTTTCTACCCCTCCTACGTGGCACCAGCTTTTATATTCACTATATTATCTGCCCTGTTCCTCTGGGTCACTCGACTCTGCCCTCCCCAAATGCCAGGAGGACCCCCATGTTCCCCTAAGGCCACTCACAATGATCAGGAGGATGAAGTAGATGAAGTTGTAGAAGGAGTGTGCGTCCATGACAAAGTACATGATGTCCACCCAGCCTTCCAGTGTGATGACCTGGTGGAGACAGGAGGGGAAAATGAACCGGTCGAGGCTCAGTTACAACACCAAGTGCACAAGCAACGTTTCTCCTAGCTGGGTCATTTCTGACAGCCCATAGCTGGTCTTGGTGCAGTACAAGACACTGAGGAGCCAAATCCTGCTCCCACCAATGCCAATAGCCACGTTGCCAGCTGCCCAGGCTGAATCCAGCCCTTCTTTTCCAGCTGGACCTAGAGCCCACTACTGCATTTTGCAGAGGGAAGAGCAGGCTCTAGGCTCTGCTCCACATCAGGATGGTCTTCTTGCACGCACACAAGGTTTGGAGACTGGGGTTTTGTCCATGCATGTGAGATGGAAGCATCTTCAAAGAAGGCATCAAATTGTATCCCTGACATTTTGAGCACCCATGCACTGCTATATAGGTGCTTGCTGGTGCAAAATAGCCCCCAGGAGTGTGATTACGTAGCCCCCGGAAACGTGTTGGGAGGCACGACCGGCTGTTCCCCACCTTGTGACAGTTGGCACACAGGGCTCACCTGAAATATCGCGATCCAGGCGTAGCCAATGTTATCGAAGTTGATGGCTCCCTTGAAAGGGTTGTGCTCCCCGGCGGAGCAGTTGGTGTAATACTGGTTCCAGTTGACACAGGACGTGTTGGTGGTGTCGTTGTAGGAATAATAATCCAGGGTGCACTCAAGGCCTTCTTCCCTCCGCGTTGGAATACTCCGGCAGTAGCGCATCCCGTTCTCCCGGGGCTGGGAGCAGATGAAGGGGTTCTCGTCTTCGTTCTCTGTCTGGTAGTATCGCTCCAAATCCACCGTGTAGGGGCTGAAAGAGTCCAGACAGGGCTGGGGTTTGCACACCGATTGCAGGCAATCTGGCAAGGTAACAACTGTAACAGCAAAGTCTGACATCTATCATTCTGGATCTTAAAGCTGTTTTTTTAAAAGGCATCTCCTTGGACTTTGTGCAGCTCCAGTGGATGAGATGATGTCCCTAACTGGGTTTTGGGAAACTGAGGCAGTGCACTTGGCCACTCAGCAACCCCTCTGATGACATTACTAAGGGTCACTCCATCTGGAAGTGCTCTGGCTTTGACTTTGGGGGACTAAGAGCAGGATCCAGCCCAGCAGGGCTTCTCTGAGATGTCTTTGCTGCGGTAAGATGGAAATCAGTCACTTTAAGCTCCTGTATCTCCTGTCCTCCTAGAGATGCTGAGAATGGCTTGGGAAGACTCTATGTACAAGGACCTCCCAAGCTTCCTAAAAACCAGAGAGAGGGCCTTCATCTGCATTTCACAGTGCCTGTTCAGCCCATAGATAAGCTCTAAATTCCTTCTGAGGGTGGCCTTACCACAGCAAACCAGCTAAAACACTCTTCAGGGAGATTAAACAACCCAAGGCCAGCCAGAAACTGGCTTCTTGCTCTGCACACAGCTATCTCCCTAATGCTGCCAGGACTCCCACTAAAGCCTGCAAAGATATTTTTAAGCCTAGTTCAGCCCGGTTAATTCCTGCAGAATTGCCTTTAATACCCTTCAAAGCTTATCTAAACCCCTGGAATTCTGGCTCAATTAAACAGCACCCAAACCTGTGGCTCTATTGGATTTACTCAGTGGTGAAGCAGGCCCTCTGCTCTGCTGCCACTTACTTAACAGGGACATGCCCTGGTAATGACTCTCCCAACTGCCCTTTGAGGGCACGAGCTACAAGAGGGGTGGCAGTTGATTAGGGAATGTGTGGGAGAGGATAAAAGGTGCGTCATGCCAGCTCCAGACCTGAGAGCCAGCCTAGCCACAGCACCATCGTCATGGTCCTGCTGTGTGCAAGAGAGAGGCTTTGAGCTTGCAGGACTTCTCCATCCAGGTGTGGATCTAGCCGGATCAACTCCAGGGAGTCAACATTTGAAAGCAATCCACCGAAAGGTGACGGGGGTGCCGGAGCTCGGCAGAGCAGCCGTCAAGGGCTTGCAGTCACCTGCCTTTCTCCTGGCATTGAAAGGGAGAGAGGTCATGGAAAAAAGCAGGTAGGTAGGAGAACAGGTATGGAAATCCTGGTCTGAAAGAGGCTGACAGCTACCAGAACAGAGGGATATTTCAACCACTGTTCAAACATTCCTACACCTGGCAAGCTGGCTGGCCAGGAAACTGGGTGCCACAAAACCCCATTTGATCACAACAGTCCTCTTGGCCTTAAAATCCAGGGATCTGTGAAAAATAACACTTTGGGACAGGGACTATCTCTTGTTCTGACTGAAAAGGATCTACCATCCTGAAATGTGTGGTAGCTCCATCACTTTCCCTGGGGCTTAGGTGGGACTACAAATGTCACACCAGTTAACACCACCAGCTGCTGAACGGGATTCAGACCTCAACATCTCGACAAAAAAAAGAAAAGGTCACACATTAATGATATGCTGAATTTAGAAAGCCTGAACTCTTATTCTCAGGTTTCTTTGGAGGCTCTTATCAATCAGAGAGGTTCCCAAGTGCTGGCTGAGGGTTAAGGAGAGCCCTGCAGGACTCGAATGGCAAATTGTCACAGCTTGCTCTGTTCCGGCCGTGCGTGCCTGGGCAGGAGTTGTGGTGGCATTTAGGAGCAGGGAGCATTTACAGAAGACCAGGGATTTTTAATGGAGGATATCCTTGTCTCCTGGAGGGATAGACTCGCCCGAGCTGGAGAGACACTTCTGCTGCCCACGCAGACTCACATGCTGAAGTTCTCAGGGAGGAAGCAGCGGTTCCTGAGCAAACCTGCCCACAGCTGGACTCCCACGATGCCGAAGATGAAGAAGACGAAGAAGCAGAGGAGGAGGACATTCCCCAGCATGGGCAGCGTGTCCAAAAGAAGTGTCACCAGGATGCGCATACCTGGGGCAAAGAGGAATTGGTCAGGGAAGAGGAAAACTCCATGCTGAATTTTCTTATCCAGCTACATCCTCCTGACCTTTTCCTTTCCATCCATACTTTTCCTTCCACTGACAGCCGCTGCCTTCCCAACCACTGTCCTTGTCACCCACACATGGCTTGCAAACACCCGCACCTCCCCAGTCCCCTCTGGTTTCCCCCCAAAGCCCCTGGGATACCCCCTTCACCCGTGCCCTGCTCCTGGGCACACGACCTACCTTACCTGCTCCTCTCCCTTCACTCCCCATCTCAAGTCCTCTTCTCCTCCTGAAGCTTTCTAGCAATTATATGTCTCCTTTCTTCCCTGAGAACAAACTCTGACATTCTCCCTTGCTCAGTCGTATTTCTTTCCCCACTCAGTATATATTAAAATTCCCTTCCCTCCCTAATTCCCCTCATCTACCCTAAATCCCCTCTCTTCCTTCAAATACAGGACTCTCTCTGGCAGTTAATTCTCACAAGTTCAGGAACAGCCAGTTCTGTAAAAAAGACAAATTGATGGTGACTTCAACTTGACATTTACACACAAAAAAATTGATTTCATCTGACGTCTCTGTAATATTCTGCTCATCTCTCGCTCTCCTTCTTTCCCCGTCTTCTGCATTCTCTCACTCGCTTATATTGATTTTCATTTAAAGAAAGCTTTAGTGTTGCACCCTTTGCTTTGATACTTCAAGAAGATTTTTCTTCTCCCTTCCTGATGCTGTCACCTCCTCTATCAGGGTTTTTCTTCTACTCCTCTACTGGGGAACGACCACCTTGCATCAACTCCTAATTAACTGGAATTACTTTCTGTGGTTACTGCATTTATCATCATACAAAACTCCCTTTTTTCTTTTCCCACCTTACATTTCTATTCCATTGTAACTACGTTGCAGAGAAGCCAAGATAAATTTCCCGGGATTTCAAAATACGTTAAGTGAATTACATCCCCAGTTAGACAGTGGCGGATAAATTCAGCCATCCATCACTTCAGCAGTGGGGATAAAAAAAACATTGCAAACAGCATTCTGAAGCTACCATAATGACTGAAACAGCAGCAGCAGCAAAGCCAGAGTAAGTTCAAGAGTCAGGACCAGAAAAATAAATAGAACCCAGGCACCTCCAGCATTCACAGAACCATAGAATAGTTTGGGTTGAAAGGGACCTCTAAAGGTCATCTAGTCCAACCCCCCTGTTGGCAGACAGAACTGAAGCTGATTAGTTCTCATCAAGGCATGGGGCTAGCTCAGATAGGGGAGTTCGGACTTGGATTTAATTTGGCTAAAACAATGCTGGATTTGATACCCAGGATTATAGGAACAGGAAAATGACGTTTCTAATGAGTTGTACTTACGCTTATCACACCCGATCCGTACAGCGTCCGAGAGGGACGGAGCTCAGCACCTCTCGCGGTGCTCTGGGCTTTGCCCAGCACGGCACAGCAGGAGCAGCTCCCTGGGCAATGTGGTTGGGTTTGCGATGGCCAGTGCCTCTCCGAGCACAGGGCTGGGTTGCCATCACCTGCTGCTCTGCAGGTGCAGGCAATGCCACCCGTTGCTGTTCAAGGGGGGTCTGAGATCCTCATGCATGACCTGATAGACCAGCACTTGAATAGCCACCTCCCATCCCACCCAGGCTTGCTTTGGAGGTGTCGGGGCTTTTGGCTGTACGGACCATCTCTGGAGAGCAGAGCAAGAGATGCTCCAAGAGGAGGCTCCTCAGCGCCTTCCAGGGGGCTGTCTCCAGGCACAACAAGATTTCCTCACCCCAGTTTCTCCAGGAAAGGATGGGGTAGTGCAGGGAGGGTGGGAGCAGCGTGACTCAGACCCCTCTGCCCATGCTGCCTGGCAAAGGCTGTTGGGCTCAGTCAATCCCTATCACCTGCATCCCTTCACCTTAGCAGCCTCCTAAGACCCTCTTCAGATGAGAAAGAAAGGCATCTGAAGACAGTCCTGGGTATCTTATTGACTGGTGGCTCATCTCTGATGCCACAGGTGTCAAAAGGAATATTATTTAAAGTAGGAGACTGGAAACCAGAGAGTGGTGGTAGGACCTCACACTACCAGGGCCTGGGTGAACGTTTGAGCTGCAATGTAAGATGGAAAGCATCTGCATTTGCTCTTCCACCTTTGGGGCACAGATATAAAGAACCTGCAGCAACTGGGAGGAATAAGAAGGCGACTTACTGGGGACCCTGTTAATGGCCCTGAGTGGCCGCAGGACGCGGACGGTGCGGACCGCTGAGAAGCTGACGTTCTGCAGGTCCAGTGAGTACTCCAGCATCCTGCAAAAGACACGAATGCGGAGAAGAGTCAAGGATCTTCTGGAGAAATGTTAGATAATCAAACATTATAAATCAAACATTATATGCCAACTGCTCAGAGGGACTCGTTACTGCATCTCTCCCATCAGGAAAGTTTGCCAGAGGAATTAATTAAGGGTTGTTTGCATATCAGAATAAAGTCAATAAGCAAGAATGTGATACACCAGTTACACAGCCACAGATCTTCTCTCCCTCTCGCCTGCTTGGGTTACTGTTTTTGCACAGGTCCAGGGCAGAAGCTTCTGAAAGTGCCTGCACACTCCGGGAGGGCAATTTCCAGACACAGCCCTGTTTTTAACAACAATTGTACAGGTACGCTAATGAAACTGGGTTTGCTGTGCTGAGCACCACCACAACCCTGAAATGCAGAGGAGCATCACCTGGCGCAGACCCTTTCCGCGGGGTGCAGGAGGCAAGCAGCGCAGGACGCTGAGCTATTCTAGCTCTACCCAGCAGAAATCATTGGCAGGTGGGACTCAGGTGGACGGGCAAGTGCACAAATCAAAACTGATGACACTTGTAAATAACAAATGGGGCAAACACGGACCAAGGAACCTCCCCAGTGCTCCTACACTGTGCCTGATGGGGTTATTTCACAGCTCAGGACACTGAGGTGCAACCTTGACATGACTTAGTCTGAGGATGCACCTGGGCTGCTGCAAGTCCCTGGGGTCCCTCAGCATCGTCTTACTCTGCTCGTGGCACCTTGCTCAAGCACAGCGGGGCCATCAGTCACATCACCACCAGGACTTTGCTCTCCAGCCATGGAAAAACACAAGATCTCTGCCCAAAAGCATTCTTGAAGAGGCAGAGCCAGGCAAAGGCAAGGAAGAGGACCACGAGGCTCCCCGCACAGCTGGGCTCCCGCTGCCACAGGCAACCACAGGATATTAATCTCTTCTGAAAATTATCAAGTTCTATCTTAAAGCTCGTTGGGTGGTTGGAAGCCTAACTTGCAGCCTGAATTTATTCAGGACAAGCTCATATCCATTTGTTCTTATGCCAGCGCTGTCTTTTAAGTAGCTTCTATAGCTCTTTGTCCCTGGTGTTTACTCACCCAATGTATTTACAGAGGACAAATCACATCTCCTCTCAGCCTTGATTTTGCAAAGCCAAACAAACCAAGCTCTTCCAGCCCCATCTCGCAGACAGGCTCTCTGCTTCCCGATCGCAACCTTTCTCCGCACCTGCCCTGGCCTGAATTAATCATACCTGATTAGACATCAAACTTCTGGAGGAGGCTTTGCTGGTCCCTTGCACAAAGGCATCAGTGCTGCCCCCTCTCTCCCTGCTGGAAATCACGCAGGATCCATCAGTGCCGCGTTAGCTTTGCCATGGCTGCAGCACGCTGGACGTTTCTGCTCTTGCTGTGATCAGCCAAACCCACTCTCCTCCCTCCTGGCCATCGGCAGGTGAGGAGCACCCAGGGTGGAGAAGACTTTCTCTTTCTAGCCCCCAAAATACACGGCTCCGCACTTGATGCAGTGACACTTTATCCCATTTCTCTTGATAGGCTCTAATGAGGATGATGGTGATCAAACCATATCTAAGATCAAAATAACCTCAACATACTCCTCCGTGTTTAGCTGACACCCACAGCAGTGGGACAGTCCCAGAATATGAACGTTGGACAGACACGCGTGGATGCTAGGAGTTTGTTCTCATCCTCTGACCGGAGAGGAAGACAGCGTGTCCACGAAAGCCCAGCTGGCCCCAGTGACAAAACCAGCCCCTTCCTCGGTGTGCAGGACTCACCGCATTGGGTGAGCTTTAGCAGCAGTAAGGAGAGGGGCAACAATTTCCCTGGACTTTAATGGTTCTGAAGTTTCACCCACCAAAAAATAAGATTTTTGTATGGTTTGCAGGATTCAGGTAAAAAGCTCGTGTCAAACATACAGCTTTTCTTTCATCCATTATTAAAACAGAGTCTACCAACAAAATTCAGAGCAGCATATGGTTATTTGCACCAAGACGAAACATTTTCTGATTAATGACAGCTCTAGACTCACTTCCAGAGCTGCGTGTGCTTGTAATCTGCAAAGGGCATGTTGTAAAATGCATTTTGATTTAATATATTAAACAATTATAATACAACATTAAAAAAAAAACAACAAAAATAAACCAACAAAAATAAACCAACAACCCACTAGCTTGAGCAAACACTTTAACACCAAGACCAAGAGCAGGCAGGTGCTCTCCTACCTCTGCCACCGGACACTGCTACCAGCACCACCGCTACAGCACCGCAAGCTCAGCCCCAGACCTAGACTAGAAGATCCACACGTTGCTCTGATAACTAACAGCTCAAGACCCTTGAGACAACCCAGTATTGGGGGGGAAAAAAAGTGGGTAAAAATCAGTCACTACAGAGCAAGTCCAACGAGAATCCCACCACTTCCCAGCTCAAAGGTCACTTCCCAAGGCAAGGGGATGCACGGGAGGCATCAATCCACATCCCTGGCAAGGGAAGGTACCCAGGGAGGGCGAATGTCAGGATGTCACCAACTGGCGAGGTGACAGGTGCATTTACCAGCATATATAACATTTACGCATTGCAAATCTGCAGTGTAAAAAGCCCCCGATGAAGCTTCAACTCAAATGTCATTTCTGTTCAAACGGGAAAGCGCGATGCCTGTCAGTGCCTCTGCCACAGATCCAGGTGCCCAGCCAAGTTAAAGGCTCAGAAAAATACTCAGCATTAAATAGGATGGATTCATAGCAAATGCTGAGACTCACCAGAGTGATCAGCAACCCCCGATCGCTGGAGTTATTCAGAAGGAAAGCGGAAATATTTAGGACTTTCTAAGAATAAAAGCGGAGCATCTGCAAAGCCAGACGTACGACGGGCTGGTGGTGGGATGCAGAGAGAGAGCTGATGCAAACCTTTGGCAAACAGTCCTCTGAGAAGGAAAACTCCCAGGACTCAGCAGACAGACAGACACAAGGGATGGCTCAGGATGGACTGGGCAGCAGCATTTCATTCCTGTTCTGCCTGGAGATAGCAAGACTCAGAGCACACTGGGGTTTCTTTCATATAAAACCCAAAGTCTTGGAAAGGATCTCATAAGCGCAGTGTCAGGCAGCACTCCTGCCTGCGGCAAAGGACTCGCAGAAGTGGTGCTCAGGAGCATCACAGGAGGGGTTGAAGGGGCTCTTCTCACCCAGCAAGCCTCTAACAGAGCACAGAAATGCCAGCAAAGCCCTTCCCACACCTACCTGGCATTGCCTCTCCGACCCACCCTGCTCTCAGCCCTGGCTCTGCTCCCATCCCCGGGATCACTCCTGCTCAGGAAGCAGAAGATGGTGTGAAGACCCATCAAAGCCATGGAGTTTGTGCTGAGGGCGCTTTCCAATGAAAACTTGAGCTCGCCCCTTTCACAGCTGAGTGCCGGGGATGCTGTAGAGCCAGGGGACATGACCAGGGTCACATAAGGGACCCACAGCAGAGCAGCAATGCCTGCAGGCAGGGCAGCATCCCCGGGAGCTGCCCACCCATCTGCCCGCAGAGGCACAGAGCCGCCGCTCGCTGCTGGCAAGAGATAGGCTCAGATTTATTCAGCGTTGAAAGGTTTCCAAAACTGGGCATATAGGCACCCTTTATCTACAAAGCACAGTAATCAGTGGATGATATTAAGCCATCGGTGTTGGAAAAGACAAGGGGAAATTATTTAGGCAGTGTTGTATCTTCAGAAAGCTGGAATGAAATTTCCTCCCGGCCCTCGCCAGCTTTGCTGTGCTCTGCTTTTGCTCAGGAGCTGCTTTTTAAGCCTCACAAGTCTCGCCGCATTGGTGGGTGTTGCTTAATTTTAAAAATACTCATATTAATCAAGCTGAATGGAATAAAAAGAATAGCACTGGAGGTAGCATGAACCCTGCAGCCTGCTGGATCCAGCTGCACCGTGTGTCCCAGCCAGGACACTCGACTAATGAGGCTCTTGAAGCAGCAGCAAGTTCAGCTGAAGAACTGAAAGAAACTAAAGAATTCTCTTTAAAAAAAGTCCTAAAACTTCAAAAAACAAGGCTTTTCACAGGTGGGTTTGAGTCAGCTCGGCTGCGAGGGAGGCTGCTGAGGGGTTTCTTTTACCCAGCAGGTTTCTGTGAGTCAGGGACGCGGCTTGCTCGGGATGCTCTTCTTCGAAGGCTGCAAAGGCTGTGGTAAGGCAGCATGGAGCAGAGAGCATCCGCAGTCGTGGGCTTCGCCGGCCCTGGGTCTCGGCTGCTCTTCATCCTCCCAAAAGTCACTTAAAGCATCAAATTGCAAAGCTTGACCCCAGATTTTGAACCCCTGGAGGTTTGCAGTCATGAGTATCGGCTTGATGTGGTTCTGCCACTTCTGCTCGGAGCAAAGAGCACCTAATTTGGGATGAGCCAGGATGCAGCGGGGCGCCGGGAGGAGGCTCCCGGCTTCCAGGACGCTCACACCCACACCGGAAAGCACTGGAGAGGAGCAGGCTCCTGGGAGAGGGTTTGGTGCAGCTTTCGCTGCAGCTCAAAGGGGCTGTGGCTGTGATTGCACATTGGGTAATTGCGTGTGCAAATCGGCCACTTACACGGGCAATTACCCCATAGTGCTAACGGTGCCCAGGCAGCGCAGAGGGCACTGCGCATCCACGTCTCCAAGGTGCTGTTCCTCGGTGCGAGAGGGATCAATACAGGCAGGCAGAGGGGATGAAAAAGCAACATGCATCCCCGCCTCCCTTTTTTATT
>NW_008795318.1:949716-961055 GCF_000699145.1 Aptenodytes forsteri | reverse complement strand
CTCTTTTTTATTTTTTTTTTTTTTTTTTAAGGGATGAAGGGGCTAATACATGGGGAAAGAAAAGCCTTTGCCTGCAGTCACAGCGGGAGGCTGTGGCCCAGAGCCCCACGGGCAGCCCCACGCCAGTGCCTTCTTCCCCACGTCTGAACTGGGGAGCTGGAACAGCCCCTCGATCAGCCTCGTACAGCTAAAGTGCCCTTCAGAAGAGCCCTGCCTGCTTGTGAAGCGAACCAGCGCTGCGAGGTGAAGGCCACGCACTGGAAGCTTCACCCAACGCACCCAGCAGGAACTTTGCTCTGGCTGCTGCTGCCACAGGATCCCTGCTCCCCATGGAGACCGGTCTGGCAGCATCGCCCTTATCCCAATTTCTGAGCCAAAGAGCTTTTCAGAAACCATCCAGTGTTAGATGGAGCAGGGATGGAGTGGGGGACTGTGGCACCCCTTTCTCTCCTAGGTACTTATGAATACAGCAAGGCTTCCCACGTCATATTTCATCGCTGAAAATCAGCACGCAAAACCAGGAGGGAGCAAGACATCCTTAAGGGTTGTTTATGAAGGCTTCAGTGGAGCTAAATCTTTAATACAGCCTTCAACAGAGGGAGAAAAAATGATAACAAACATTAGAAGAAGTGTTCAGGAAGCAAAGAGAAAAAGAAACGGTGTCTCTGTTTCTAAAGAAAGCAGCCTGCCAACCACCTCCAGCCCCGGCTCGTCTCAAATCATAAGCAAAATATTCCAGAAGTGTTTAAGTTTCCTACAAAGTCTTCTAAGAGGCACGTTACCGTTACAGTGAGCAAAGCACAAACAGGACTCCGCAGGCTTGGCCAAACAACTGACTGAGCCCAGAGTAACAACAGACCCACACAACTCAAACACGGGATGATGCACAGCCCTGCTCAGAGGGGAGCAGAAACGCAGGCACGGACCCAGAGCCCTGCTCGACCCTGTGTCTGGAGAAGGCAGAGGGGAACCCTGTAAGCTCTTACAGCACCAAATTATCCCCTGATTTAAAGCCTCCCTCCTGGGAAAACAATTAACCATTGGGGTTGTTTGTTGTTTTGGGGTTTTTTTGATGAGGATGGTTTAAAGCACAATTCAATCCACAGGGATGCAGAGGTTCAGGAAAGTCCTTATCCGACCGAAGTCAAAACAAGCTGATGTCCTGCAAGCTGGTGGGACTGCAGCAAAGTGGCTGGCGATAGGGATGGCTCCAGCTGAGGAGCAGGTAGATCTCAATCTGTGGCTATCTTCTTCCCACAGACTGATTGGAGAAGAGCTCCGTGCGCCCTGCCCGGAGGAGGGGGAGGCAGAGCAGGTGCTGGGTCCCGAAGCAGCCAGGGAGATGGCAAGTCAGGACACATCTCCATCCCACAGCTCCGGTTCACCAGACAGAGCCTCAGCCAGCACCAAACTGTAAATGACTCTGCATATTTTTGGATGTAAACAAGCATTCATCCTCGATACATCTGCATCTTACACTGAGAGAGGTCGAAATCATATTGAATCGTCTTTAGAGGGTAAGAGCTGGCTTGCAACACCCATTAACCTTCAAGCGTTCTCTTAAAAGCTAACTCCCCAAATCCTCTTCTTTAAAATAACACAACATAATTATGTCATTCATCACTTGTTTCTTTCCCTTTTCCCCACACAACTCCATAACCTACAGCCAGAGCCATGTTTCACTAAGCTGAGTTTTGATAGTACAGTGCTATTCTCATCTCCAGCAAGTTTTACTGTAATTACGGAGATGTGTTGCAGACATTACACACTCTACAATTAGCACTAATTGCATTACATTGTCACAAAGAAGTCATTTACTCTCCATGAGCTCATGAGATTGGTCTGGACAGTTTAACAGAGCTGAGAAGTACTTAATGGCATGCCAGAAAGTGGCCAGCAGCGTGGCAGGAGCGAGCGCAGCACCTGAGCGACTCTCCCAGCCCTCTGCAAGCGAGAGATTTGGGGCAAACACGCACAAAAAGGTTTCTCCATTATTTCAACCCCTGGCAGGTCCAGAAACTTCTCAAGGAATAGAGAAGATGAAATGCCACAGGGTTTTGGGGGTTCTTTTGGAAGCCTCTCCTAGACGGGTGGTGGTTGGGAAGGGTTTCTATGGGAGATCTGCCCGTGGGAGCATACAGCCCCGGCATGCAACACATCCCACATGCCCCCCCGGCACGACGCACCTTCCCCACCCGATGCCCCGCAGACACGGTTTGCTGCTTCTCCTCTCCCCCTGCCATCACTTTCTGCAGCCCATGGGCAGGGAAGCAGCAGGGAAAGCAGGAGAGGAGGAGCCGGGGACCTGCCGGGCAGCGGGGAGCCCACGCTGTCCTGCTGCCTCCCCGCCTCCAACTCTTGCACAAAAAGGGGAGGAAAAAAGTGGGAAAGCAGAAGCTGAGCTGCTTTGTTGTGGTCACCAGGGCCACATGGAAACACCAGTTCGTGGGTCTCTTCCCCTGCCGTTTCACTGGGGAACCTGGCTGAAGCCCTTACGCGAGACCTACATAAAAATGTGATGCACTTTATCGGGTATCTAGCAAATACAGCGGGGATTTGAGGATTGCCCCAGCGCACGCTCTCCTCCAGGGCCACAGCTCGGGTCTGGCCCCTTTCCCCACATCACACACCTGCTCGGGCACAAGATGCCTCCATGTCAAGCTCGGCTTGTCCCTTGTTCCCGCGCTCTGCTGTTAGCACCGTGGTCTGGATGCTCGTCGGGGTAATTTGCCCCGTGTGGGAACCACAGAGCTGCACTCAGGGGCTACCGGAGGAATTTCCCTCCGTCTGGTTGGGATTTGACCCTGGAGTGCTTTTTTCTCTTATCCTCAAGGTGTTTTTTATCTACGTCTTTAGTCTAGTAACAGGCTCTGGTCCCTCTGTTTTTCCTCTGCTACGGCAATGGCCCATTCTTGCAGCCCGTTCGGCTTTCCCCGGCACTCGGCACTGCCAGGGACGGCTGAGGGACCCTCCAGGACGGCAGCGATGCTCTGCGAGGGATGCAGCGCTCCCGGCTGGACGGGCGAGGGCTGGAGGAGAGCACAAGGGCGCGAAAGGGAGCAGAGAAAGCAGGCGCTGGGGGAGGAGAGGCTCCGCTTTGTATTTAAAGGCAGTTCGATCCTTTGTCAGCTGAATTGGTTTTGACGGCGCCCAGATGGGAACAGTTCATGCACACGAAAGAAAGACCCATCATTTAGTGAGAGGCAAAGCCGAGCTGGCAGGAGTCACGGGAGCAGTCGAGCTGCGAGGCTGCATAGCCTCCGCAGCAAATAAATGACTCCATGCATCGGGGATGCGGGAAGGCGGCCTCATCAGAGGGGAGGTCAGTGCCGCTATCCACACTTTTCCCGGGAAGGAGGCAGCTCTCACACACCCAAATGCCCGTCCAGGTGCAGTAGGTGGGCAGGAGATCGGATGTGCGCTTAAGGAAAGTGCAACTATATTTTGGCATAGGTATTAGGATGGTCTCTGCTGATGTCCCTCTAGACCGAGGTCCCATCACAGTGGGGTCTCCATAGAAGCACGTCAAGGGTAACAACTAGCTCCAAAGGCTTTACAAGCTCAACAGGCAAGGCCAGGACCGGGCTGGGAGGGGAACGCAGCAGCATCTCCGGGCGGCAGAGCTGGAAGCAGCCCAGCACCCACCACCATGCCTCCCCAAGCCTCCCCAGCTGGGATGCCTGGCCTTGCTTGGGTCTGGTTCTTCATCACACTTAATTCTAATGTAAGAAATAATAAAGAAGAAGAAATAAAGAATACACAGGGTGGCTTTAGCAGGCTCCAGCCCTTGGCTGTGCTGCTGATGTTTACAACCCTACCAGAGCCAGCTGGACCCGGGGTCCCACCTTGTCCAATGTCCCATCGCTGCAGCCCCTAACGTTGCTCAGACACTTCAGGAGGAAACTTTGAGCCCTCTCCTAACCCAAGGAGCCAGAGACTGGTGCAGCTGGAAAGCACGAGGTTGTGGCCTCCTGCAGAAGATAGGTTTACGGGGACAGTTACAGCTCTTGGTCTTTCTGCCCTCCATCTCTGCCTCCAGTCTGGGTCTTGAGCCTCGCTTACATCTTCTGGGCTCTGCAGCACCCCGTGGCAATGAGTTTCCCAGGCCAAGGATGTGCTGGGAGACCTGGCACCTCCTTACTGGTTTTACTGGGCCACTGTTTTGGTTCTCCCAGACGCCTGGCAGAGGCGTGTGCCATGACCCTATGGGGCCGGCGATGGACCATAAGCAAAGCCCACCAAGGTGTTACCCCTTCTTGGGGCACACCAAACCTACACCGGGGAAACAGCCCAGCTGGGAGGGTCCCCTGCTCCTTTCCAGGAAAATCCAGTAAATTTGATCTCTAGCTCTATCAAAAGAGGAAAAAAACACTGTTTTCCCAAAGGTCTTTGGGCTCTTGGAGCGGGGAGGGCAGGCGAGGGCCGGCAAGCGATTCGTGTGTCAAAGAAACTCAGCTCACTGGCCGGGGGCCAGGGACTTTTCATGTGGGTTTCCAGCCTCTGCCAGGAGACTCTCGGGTGCTGGAAGAGCCTTTAATTCAAACCAGGTGCCTCTGAAAGGAAAACACTCAAAAAGGCAAACTTGGTCACTTTCCCCAAAAAAAAAAAAAAAAAAAAAGAGGGCAATCACACACATTTCGGTGAACTGTCCTCCCTGGTGTGCCGCTCCGTGCTCCCAACCACCCGCTCCACTGCCACCTTGCCCCATGGAAATCAAAACCACCAGTGGGGCTGGAAGGAGAAGAGCTGAGCCCAGCACCCGGCGAGGAGCCCCGAGGCACGGGCTGGCCAAAATCCACCGCAAACAGTTTTTGTTGCCCTGCCCTGCTCTCTCCATGAGCTGAGCATCAGCTCTCCCATGAGCTATGGAGGGGACCAGAGGGACTGCTGCAGTCCAGTGGTGATCCCCACTGCGGAGCCAGGATGGACAACACCGACAGCACCGATGCCCAGCAAGCCCCCAGCCTTCACCACTGCAAACCAGCTGCTCCCCCAAATCCGCCATTTGCCAAGCGGTGCCGTGAATGACAACAGAGAGGCGCGGGGAGAGGGGGACCCACCGCACCGGGCTTACCCTGCGATGACGATGAAGAAGTCCAGGCGGTTCCACGTGTCTCCCAAGTAGCATTTCTTCCCAAAAATCCCCAGTGCAATCATCTTGACGATCATTTCCACGGCAAAGAAGGCAAAGATGAAATCGTCGAAGCTCTGCAAAAGGAAGGGAGGAGGGATGCTCCTGCATCGCTGCACGCTCACACCAGGGGAGGGAATTAGAGACCTGAGTCCAACAGGGTCTCCTCTTGTACCACTGAGGGCTAAAATCCCTGGGCAGAGGCAGTGCTGGGAGTAGCCCCGTGCCTTCACCCAACCCAGTCTGACCGACAGCACCCACAGCACTGGGATAAAGGGAAAAGTATATTTTGGGCTCTGTTTTCACTATAAACTCAATGGTTAACCCTCCCCAAGCACTCCAAGCAAGGCTTGGCTACGCTGGGGCTGGCACAGCCTGGCAGGGGCTTTGCCTGATGACACCACGTGTTTGCATCCAAGCAGCAAAATCAGCATTTTTTATGTGCTGTCGGGACAGCCAGCGCAGGCAGGACCCAGCCATCCCAGGGCACCTCCGCCGCGGCTGGAGCCAGCTCTGCCGCAGCTCGGTCCTTCCCACTCCCCATCAACCTGGGCCCGCCGTTAAGCTAAAAGCAGCGGCCGAGCCGTACCTGGAGGATCCTGCAGCGCGGTGAGTCGCAGGCGATGTCCTCGCAGGGGTGGAACATGCCCAGAGTCACGCAGTTGAGCAGGATCACCAGCATGCTTACCCTCTCGAACCACCTGCACGGCGCCCCGTCAAGGAAGCAATGGACCTAGACAAGCATCCACAAGCGGCCACCACTGAATCAGAAAGGTTATTCTGGTCTTTAAAGCAAGGCGCATGCCAGCTTCTCCAGGTTAGATTTTATCTGGTTTTGCATGGAGAGCCTGCCTACTGTTTAGATACCTGCACGGCAAACCCATGCTGTGTTCTCCCCACGCTGACATCGGTGTCTACAGCTAATGCGAAAACCGCTATAAAATGAAAGTTGCATGGCACGAGTGCTGAGTGCTGATGTGATGGATTAAAAAATTAAATTAAAAGAACGATATCAACTTTTAGGAAAAAAAACCCAACACACCGTTAATTTCCTCTCCTGGCATTTTACGGAAAAGCACTTTAACAACATTACAATTTTCTATTAACCATGTCACGGCTTATCCCAGGGGCGTTCCCCTGAAGTCATTGCTTGAACTTTTCATTCCCAGTCCAAATTAAGACTGTCAAAACCATTAACTGACTGCCTAAAAGCCTTAAGACTGTGAGGGCCAGCAGAGCCCATCCCCTACCCCGATTGCTGCCTCTTGGAGCGATTTTAAAAGAGCTGAGCTGCCGGGACAGACTTTGGATGCTGTTACTTTTGGGGCAGAATAAAGCATGCTGCTGCAGCAAATCCTCATAGGGATGGTTCAAATCTGGTACCCAATTTCTGCATCCTTCTAGGGGGCATTTCCAGCCAGCTCCCAACTGTCCAGGGCACAGAGCTGTGAAATCCAGGAGCTGGTGCAGCGCGGTGCCGGGGATGTTTTCCAGTCTAGCACTGAAAACACCCCATCGGCTGCCGTGACCCACAGGCAGTCGGGGCCACGCTCCTGCCTGGGCACAGGCAGCAGCTTCCAGGCTCTAGGAAAATAAGCGTGGCCCTTGTCAGACAAGAGCTTTCGCTGCAACGCGGTAGCGGGTGGTGTTTGGGAGCCCGTGCTGTATCGTTATCTGGCTGGGGAAGAAAAAGGTGAGGATGAATCAGCAGGTGCCACCCCGCTGGGCACATGGGGCTGGAGCTGGCAGCTCCTGCCACCCATCCTGGGCGAATTCCTGGGAAATCACATGGGACTGAGTCACAGTTTGGTTGCTGGTAATCTGGATCTTTTAATCGGAAGAAATGTTTACAAGATATCGGGATAGACATTCCAACTGTCAGGTTGGGGCTATGGGCTGGAATATTTAGCCCAAATATAGTCCTGCGGGGCCAGGCGTGGAGGGCGGGCTGGAGGAGGGGGCAGGAGGCTGCCAACAGCAGCCACGGGGGAGCCACGGGTGTTCCCCGGCTTAGGGGGCTGGAAAGCATCCTTTTGCAGAGCCAGCCGTGTCCATGGCTCTGCCAGCGAGGAACTGCAAAGCCCTTGAGAACATAAAGAATTAAAAAAAGAATAAGCATGTGTCTGCAAGGGCTGTGAGAGAGATTCAGCAGGGAAGCTCGGGAGTAGCCTACTTGGTGGGGTCAAAACCCGCAGAGACAGATGGATGCTTCCCCAGACAGGCAGCGCTTCGTGCAAAATCTTTCATGGCAGTGGAGAAGACCCCATGCTGGGCCTGGCTTTCCTCTGCGGGCTCCATCTCAGCTGGGCACGGGACCTGGGTGATGCTTTTGCCACGATGGGCAGCTGCTTGGATGCTGGCTGGGGACCGTGAGCTCCCCGTCAAGCAGAGATGGGCACACAACCATGATGTGCATCTACCTGGAGCCACTTCCCATCTCACCTCCTCCCTCTCCAAGACCTAGAGCAGCCCTAATGCCCACCCAGGGCAGCTGAGCAGACCCAAGCTCACCGCAGCCCCACGTCCAGCACAACGGGCTGAGCGGTGGCTGAAATGGGAGGAACAGCACGGGATGGCACTGAGGGCAGCCTCCCCATCCTCCTCCGGCATGCCACAGAGGGCAAAGCCGTGGGTGCCCCTCGATGCTTGCTAGCGTGCCGGCACTGGCACCAGAGACTAATTGCAAGCGGAGGGTAGCCAGGGGAGTGCAGCCCCCCCAAGACGCCACAACCTGCTGCACACGGGGCATGAGATGCAGCCGGGAGGGAGATGCGGGGACCAGCGCCAGGGCTGCACCCACCAAAGGGTCCCCCCGCAGTGCAGGCAGGCAGGCAGCAGCCCCCACCTGCCCAAACACCCCGCTACCCAGAGCCCCAGCAGCCCCCGTCTTGGCCCAGGTGCTGACACAGGCACAGCCCCCCCACGCTGCCCTCCCCAGCGAGGCGATGGCGAACGCACCCCAGTCCCGTCCCCCCCAGCTCTGCCTGTGCCCCCAGCCCAGGGCTGGTCCCTGCCCTCCCACCTCGACTCCTCTTGCAGGAACAAACATCCCGCGGGCAGGAAAACAGCCTGGGGAAGGCAGGGACCCAGAGAGTGGGCGGGGATTTTATTTGCTGATGGCAGGGGTTTTTTCCCAGCTTTAACCGCAGACCCACTTATCAGCATATCGCTCCCTCAAGCAAATACATTTTAGTCCAATATAACACTTCACCCTGATTAAATATTGCTGGGATGGGGACCCCGGTGGTGCCGAGGGCGGTATGTTAATGTGCAGCTGATAGATCAGAAGGTTGGGGGGTTTATTTTATTTTTTTACCTTTTTTTTTTTTCCAGTTGAATGAAACTTCAAGCTCTTTCTTCTGCTAATGGGATTTTCAGAGGCACACAAAGTGCTGATGGCTACGGCTTTGTACCGACCCTCCTTTGAGCCGAGAGGCTGACAAAGGGAAACTCTTCAATTAGCAAAAGCAGAAGGTGCTTTATTGAATGCCACTCGCTGCTGCTGCACAGGCAGCGAAGGGGCAAAGGGGCTTTGGGAAGCACCAGAGACCACGCTGGTCCTCGGCCAGCAGCTGAGGCGAGGAGGAGGAGGCAAACGCTTGGGGCAAGGGGCAGCGGTGGCACTGCCACCGCCTCTGGCCCCGGTGCTGAGCTGAGCCCACAGTCCACGTTGCACGAGGTAAATACTCACTGGGATTGGAGCTGGCCCTGGGGGGGTCCTGCTCCCTCCTCATGCCGAGCAGGTGGGGAGCGCAGGGCTGATGTTTAAAACCAATGAAAAATGGGGTTCACACGTACACAGCAGGTAATCAGCCCATCCGCTCCATCCCACGGGTGCTAGAGAAAGAGTCCCCGCTTTTCAGGGTCACCTGCTCGCCCCAGCTTATTCTTAAAAATCCACATTTTTACCATCAACTTGGTCAAGACAGACAGCCAAAGTGTTCACTGATTCTTTTCGATTAGAAACATATATTTCTGCCACACAGAAATACCCGGTAAGACTTCTGTTGTAACCTGACTCTTAAAATTTGTAAAATAAAGAGGACCAAAAAAAAGGAAAATATCCAGAAGTCGCTCACTTGTTACGAACAGGAGCCTTTGCACACAGCAAGAGCCTTCAGCCCCCCCTCCCACCGTGAGCAATCCCCATGCTACCTGCCTGCACTTGGCAGAGCCCGACCTTTTGTAATTAAGAGGCAAGAGCCCCAGATTCAATTAGCCAGCTCTACCCAGCTTAATATAATCAAAATAGAAAGATATTGCATTATGCTTGCTATGATTTGGTTGCAGAAGTTTGGATCAAATTCACCAGCAAGTGAATTAAATGGGAAGCTGTTGCTCGAGGGCAGCGGCAACCAAGAGGACGGCAGGCACGATGCTCGGTCCATCAGCAGCCCGGGCTCTCTCCGCTGAGCCGGAGCACGCACACCACTCCCGACGTGCTCTTTGGCTTGGGGATGGGGAGAGCGGACACAGCATCACCCGTCCCCAGAGATGGTGGTCCGTTCCCTGGAGGGGGCCAGGCACCGCTGCCAACAGCTGAGCTGGGTACGGAAGGGCAGCGTTTGGTGATGCTTTACAGGGACAGATGCTCCTCCGGGTGATTAATATTTATTTCTGCCCTTGGTGCCCTGCTGCTTCCACTGTTCTCCCTCTCCTCCTTCCCTGCACCCCCCTCTCTCCTCTCCAGCTCCTTCCCTGACCCCCTCCTCCAGCTCTCCCTAAGCAGTGCCGGTGCTCCAGCAAAGCAGCGGCTCCAAGGCAACATGCTGCCGTCCTGCCACGGCCAGGAGATGGGGTGGGACCCCCCAAAAGCACAGCCGGCATGATGGGGAGCGGGGCTCCGTGGACAAGGTGGGGACCAATGCCCGGGCAGCCCTGCAGCACCAGGTGCTGCAAGCTTGTATCCTGCAATAAAACCCAACCACAGAAATGCATTGAACTGCCTGGGTCCGGCCAGGTAACGCTCCGGCTCTGCTCTGCTGCCTGCTTTCTGGGGCAAGGAGAGATCGTTCAGACCCACGGGCCGTGGCCGTGGCTGCGATCGGGTCCCCCATCACCACCCGCAGTCATTTCTTTTGTGCCAGGCAAAGCCTTTGCTCGCCGGGACAGCGGCTGGTATTTGACAAATGTGCCGAAGGCGCTGGCGAGGCCTGGAAATTTTTGTGCAAATGTGATGTGAAAATTGGGTTGAAATGACAGCCTTCCCCTGCAGTGTCACTGAGTCCCACCAGCTTAGGAGTGACACTGGGATAAGCTGCAGACGTTAATGAGAGCGGAGTTTTAGGCTTCATTCATATCATCAATTCCAGAAATAGCCCCGTTGACAGGAGCATAATGGGACTTCCAGGGTCTGGCCTTTGGGGGCAGGGGGAGGAGGCAGGGACTAAAATCCTAAAACATTAATTCAGGCCGTTTGCAAGGGAAGTTAAAAGGCCTCAGAATTAATCTGCCTCACGGATAGAAATAATAACCCCTTCCCAGCTTCACCTCCGACTGCACCAGACCAACAGGAAAAGGCTCTTAATGACATGCCCAGTTGAAAGGTTACAGGATTCCCATCACAATCCTGGATATTTAATTTGTTGGGTTTTTTTTTTTCCTACCATATTCCTTCAAAAGCGAAACCAGCACCCATCTTCTGCTTTTAGCATTTGCAGGAAGCATTTGCACCCCCTTGGACGCTGCGTGCCAGAGGTGCTCTCAGACCACCTTTACCTGGTGAATCCGCTTGCCTGGCTTACAGCTGGGCGCTGGCAGGGATCTGCCCCGGCGTGATCCTGACATGGTCTCTACCCCACGGGTTTGCCCTCCCAGATGTTTTTCCAGGCGTGATACCTCCCCTCCCTCCGGGGAATGCAAGAGTAGGATAAAGCAGGGAAGACGCAGCAGGTTTACAGCCCTTCTTGCAGCGTCACGGCACCACACCGGCAGCAAAACTGCTTTTTCCTGGCGGGGTGGATAACCCGCTGCGGGCACGGCAGCCCCGGGCACGTTCATTGCATGCATGCGACGGAGCGTGCGCTTCCTGCCCCGCAGTCCGCAGGGATTCATGCCAGGCGAGTCCGATCACCAGGGCATTCCTGGAAAGCAAAGCCGAGAGGCGCTCCTCTGGTGGGGCTGCAGCAAAGGGGTTTAAAAATTCAAACAGTGCTCAGAGAGCATTTCCACGACGGCATTTCCACGACGGGCCTGACGCCTGCCCCAC
>NW_008795318.1:926829-948863 GCF_000699145.1 Aptenodytes forsteri | reverse complement strand
GGATAGAAATAATAACCCCTTCCCAGCTTCACCTCCGACTGCACCAGACCAACAGGAAAAGGCTCTTAATGACATGCCCAGTTGAAAGGTTACAGGATTCCCATCACAATCCTGGATATTTAATTTGTTGGGTTTTTTTTTTTCCTACCATATTCCTTCAAAAGCGAAACCAGCACCCATCTTCTGCTTTTAGCATTTGCAGGAAGCATTTGCACCCCCTTGGACGCTGCGTGCCAGAGGTGCTCTCAGACCACCTTTACCTGGTGAATCCGCTTGCCTGGCTTACAGCTGGGCGCTGGCAGGGATCTGCCCCGGCGTGATCCTGACATGGTCTCTACCCCACGGGTTTGCCCTCCCAGATGTTTTTCCAGGCGTGATACCTCCCCTCCCTCCGGGGAATGCAAGAGTAGGATAAAGCAGGGAAGACGCAGCAGGTTTACAGCCCTTCTTGCAGCGTCACGGCACCACACCGGCAGCAAAACTGCTTTTTCCTGGCGGGGTGGATAACCCGCTGCGGGCACGGCAGCCCCGGGCACGTTCATTGCATGCATGCGACGGAGCGTGCGCTTCCTGCCCCGCAGTCCGCAGGGATTCATGCCAGGCGAGTCCGATCACCAGGGCATTCCTGGAAAGCAAAGCCGAGAGGCGCTCCTCTGGTGGGGCTGCAGCAAAGGGGTTTAAAAATTCAATCAGAGAGCAGAGAGCATTTCCACGACGGGCCCGACGCCTGCCCCACCACCGCATCTGACATCTGGCAGCCTGAGGACACGCTGCCGGGAGCTGGCACGACCCCACTGAGCCCGGCACATCCCCAGCTGCAGGCTCTGAGCCGGGAAAAAGCCAGGCGGGGAGCATCCCTGCCTCGTCACTGCTCTGCAGCTCTTTGAAACCGCTTCCCTCACAGCGCAGACAGACCCAGGAGGTTATTTTAATTCATGCAGCTTCACAATTAAACCTGGGAAACCAAAACAGAATGATTATTCATGCCAGTGGTTTTGGAAATTTCATCTCTAATTTATTTTCTCTTGCAGATGTTCAAGGGGATGGATGCACCGGCAGCTCCTTCCCTCTGCCATGAAACGGCTGCACTCTGCTCCCGTCCCGGCAGGACCGCAGGGCCACGGCTGCATGACGGTGCCCAAAGGCCCCGTAATGCACAGCGGCAACTGTAAAGCCCAAAAGTAGGGGAAAAAGGAGATTTTGGGGAGTAATCATCTTAATCATCTTATCATTTTTCTCCCAAAGATTTAAAAACCTCACTGTCGGCTGCAGGCAGGAGATGCTCTCCTCTGCCTCGGAAACGCAGCCACCTCTCTAGAGGGATGTAGGATTTGCTCAGCAGCGTGGAGGAACCCTCCTCAACCGCTCAGGTGGTGAAGCGAAGAATGATGCTGTATTTAGAAGGGATGAAGCTTGATGGAAAAAGATGTTTTGTCAAAAAAAATCCTGATGAGGTTCTTATTTGCTTTACTGTTTCGGAATTGTTTCCCTCTTACCTTTTAGATTTGTACTTCAAGGTTTTTTCCCAGCAACCAAAAGGGTTTAAAATCTTATTGCTTAAAGAGGTAAAAAAAAGGAAGATAAAAAAATCCTGCAAGCTGAGTGTCTTGCATAATCTCCAAACTTCAGGAGCTGGAGCTTTTAAGAAAAGCCCTACATATCGCTTGCAATTAACTCCTGAGCTGGGAGCTGGGAGGGCTCGGCTGCTGGCAGCCCAGCCTTGGGACCAGCATCTGGGAGGATGGGTGCTTTAAAAAAATAAAATAGAATAAAATAAAATAAAATAAAATAAAATGTCAAGCAAGAGCACTTCAGGCTGAATTTACTCTGGCTTCTCATCCCAGTCCTTCCTT
This sequence comes from Aptenodytes forsteri, assembly GCF_000699145.1. Classification (NCBI taxonomy): domain Eukaryota; kingdom Metazoa; phylum Chordata; class Aves; order Sphenisciformes; family Spheniscidae; genus Aptenodytes; species Aptenodytes forsteri. The sequence goes on along the minus strand of NW_008795318.1, from coordinate 947,010 downwards.
CCTCCTCCTGCCCGTCTTGGCATCACAGAGCAGAGACCAAAAAAGCACCCAAAAATGTTCTTGTGCAAAGGGCAGGGGCCAGGTCAGTGCATGGCCCCCAGCCCCTGGGCGAGCAGGACGGGTCGGGGTGGAAGCCCCGCAGGGCCGGAGCAGCACCAGCTATTTCACCAACCGATGCCAAACGCTGGGACCCCGACCCTCGCTGCCCCGCACTGCCCAAAGGGAAAAGCAGAGGAGAAGCCGCGAAGCCTTGCTCGCCCAGACTGAGCTCCAGCTCCCCCCGACCCCGCTCTCCCTCCACTCCTGTCGCTGGTTTAGCACCTTCTGCTGGCATTTGGATGGCTCAGGGACAGGCTCTCCTCCCACTCACCCCACCAAAGTGGGGCTGCGGAGGTGGGAGCGTGCCCCGCCACACACATGCCTCTCCCCGTCCTCCGCCCCACTCCCAGCTCAGCCTCTGCACCAGCCACTGCCTCCCATGACGGAGCCCCGGGGATGTGCTCCCTCCCAGCAGCTCATGCGTGGCATTAATGAAGATGTTGTCATGAGCAGTAAAATCCTTCCTAATGGACTCCTCCTCTGCAGGAGGGACCCAGGGTTACCAGTTAAAATACACTAAATATGCCAAAGCCATTGCTGGTGCTCAATAATGTATTTAAGACCTTTTCTCCCACCACGCCTTACAAAGTGCATAGTGGATAGACACTTAACCCCCAGATACATATATTTTTAAACTCACTCACTGTAAACTGTCCCTTAATAGCGCCTGCCCTGAAAGCTCGGCGGAGCAGAAGAGCGGCAGCGCTGGCTGCTCACCGGAACGCATCCACAACACCCAGCAGTGCCACCCCCTCCCGACGCACAGCCCCAGCCGTGGTCTGGGGTGGAGGAAAACCCACGGAAACTCAGGTAAACGCTGCAACACGGGCAGATGCATCTTCCCCTCATGCTCATGCAGAAAGGGACCTTGTGCAGAGTTGCCAGAGACTCCTCTCTCTCACTAAGAGACTCGGGATATTTGGGATACTATTAAGTTTCTACCATCCCTGATTCGGCTTGCTGCATTACTCAAGACAAAAACCGTTATGCAAGGCTTCCTAACCAAGTTGCAGTGAAATCTTTGTAACATCCTACACCGACACATAGTTGGGATATGTCACATATTTGTCTTATTTTGTTCCTTCTTTGTCCTTTTTTTAGTCTCCTTCTACTTTTTCCCCCTTGGAAGTACGCTGGTTCCCATGGAAACAGTGATGTTATGGGTATGGACAGAGCTTCAGTGACGTCCACAAGTTCAGTATAAAAGCGGATTTATGTAACAGTTGGTGAAATGAAGGAATTGAAGAGATGGCTCTGCATGGCCACACGTGTGGCATCAGCACTGCCGTGTCAGGGATGCTGCACCGGTCAGGCGGGTTCAAACCGAGCATCTCCGGGAGGCTCCTGCAGGCTTCAAAGCCTGCAAAACAGGTGCATTTCCTCTTTTTCGCGAGCCTGTGATTTAAATCCCTTCCTAGGGCAGCGCACAGATGGAGGGGATGTCTCTCCTCCTCCTCCCTCCTCCATCGGTCCCCAAGGAAGAAGCCTGAACAGCTTCCAAAATGAGATATTGCCATGCCCAGAGACACACCACCTCGAACCCGCCCCTCTTCCCGCAGAGGTTTGGCTGGCAGGCACCCCCAAAAAAATCAATGTATTAATAAAGCCAGGGAAGCGACAGGCTGATTATAGCCCCGCTCCATCACAGGGACGTGCTTGTGAGAACAAGCCCATGCTAATTGTCCTGGCAGCTCCTCCGCTTCCCGACACGCTCTGTGAAGCCTTGACGGACTCTCTGCTCCTGCCACCGCCGGATTAACCCCCCTTGGCCAGGAAAACTGGCGCACATCCCTGTGGAGCCGAAATATTCCCTGTGCAGCCAAAATATTCTGTGCAGGCATCAGCACCCCGCCCGGTGCAGGTGATGCGGGCTCTCTGCCTCCCTCCGCACCCCTCTCCCGTGGGAACCACTCTCTTCCCCCCCAGCCACGTCCCGCTGGGGGACGGGTTGCAGTCTGCCTCGGCCCCCCGAGCCCCGCCAGCCACCAGCACGAGCTCGAACCCAATCCCAGCCTATTAAAAATACACGAGGCGAGTGCATGAAAGATTCATCCGGGGCAGGGGATGTCAGCAGCTGCAGCAGGGAGTGCAGGAGACGGGACAGCTCTGCGGGGTCAACAGCAGCCACCGATTAATTCAGCACTTCCCTAATTGCCCGAACAAGCGGGCAGCAGGGTGGCACTGAGACGCGGTAACCAAGCGAGGACCACAAAACCCAGCGAACCCGAGGAGAGGCGGCAATTACAGCCCGTCCTCACGTTCGCTGCAGCGATCTCGGCTGCAGCTGGAGCTTGGGCAGAGGAGAGGGAATTCCCTCTGCTGACTGAGGGCCAGGGGAAACCTCGGAGGGAAGAGCTGTTAGTGAGGACCTGGGATGCGAGCAAGCTAAACAAATCAGCTGCATCTCCATCCGAGATGCACCATCGGTTTCTGCCCCCATCCCTCCCGCAGCCCATTCCCGTCCATCCACAGACACCCGGGTGAGGGATGATCACGGGCGGGATTTGAGAGGGGGGGAAATCGGGGCGTGGGGCAGGAGGAATGCGCCGGAGCGAACCCTCCCGCACTGGCGGAGCATCCCACCCTGCGGCACGGCACAGCCCTTGCCCGGCAGACTCCGCGGCTGCCAGACCCACAAAGTCATTACCAAGATCTCCAGAAAGGCGAGCAGGCATGGGGGCATTTCAAAACACCCTTCCATCTACCCTCTTCCACCAAGCAGGGAAACGTGTCCACCACACCGAGGCAAACACCTTCCAAGGCCTTTAGAGAAGCTCAAACTCTGGGTTTTGCCCATTTGCACTCTACAAATAGGCAGCTTGGGGCTCAGCAGAGGAAAAGGGGAGAGATGGGGCAGACGCAGCGTGATTCCTGGCTGCACCGGCTCCAGGATGAGACGAAAGCACCCAGCTCCCAGCCACACCTGCTGCAGCTGGGCCCTTCTCGTCCCCATCCGGGTGTTTTCATTGCAGAAGGGTACGAGCTCAAAACCCCTGAGGAAACCTGGCCAAGCCTCGCAAAAAGCTCAGAGGACAAACCCAAGGACAAACCCAGCATCATTTTAACCCTATGGACCGAGACAGGGCAGAGGGGCTGGAGGAACCAGCATCGCTGATTCTGAAGGATGCAAACAGCTTAACAACAGTTAAAGCAGACTGGGGGGGGCCGCAGACCCCGCGGCCCCACAACTTCTCCCTTCCCCTCCGCTGGCGCCAGTGTCCTGCCCTGACCTGGGGACACCGGCCAGGGGGGTTCCCAGGAGCTTCTCAGGGCAATGCCCGAGTTGCTGTGATAGACAGGATAACCAAGGCGATAGACTCCTTTGGGGCAAACCCTTCTCCAGGCACCAGTGGGAGCCGTGCCCGACCACCGGAGAACCGACCCCTTTCCACTTAATGGTTTGCATTAGCCAATGCTGGGTATAACTTTCCATGCAAAGCTTTGCTGAAGAAATACAGCTCTGGGCCGACTCAAACTACCCGCAAATTTTTGCATATGTTTTCTCACCTGGCTTCAAGTTGGGGAAAAAAAAAAAAATTAAAGAAATTATGTTTACAAAGTCTGAATATGATGACGATTTTCCAACTGGCCTGCTTCAGTGTTTCACTTAGAAACAGAGCCAACATTTCCTTTCTAAAAAAGCATCAACATAAAATACAATATTTTGTTGCAGGTTAAGTACTTCATTAGACAGGAACCATCTTACACGCTTTGGATTTTGAAGTCTATGATCAAAAAAAAATAAGAAAAATAGTGTTTTTCAGTGTAAGCAATGCAGAGCTTTCACAACGGGGATGAGTGTGAAGAAGGTCATTTTGCAGGTGGGGAAATGGAGGTCAAGGCCATCCCAACCCCCAGGCCGCTGCCTTTTCCCCTGTATGGAAGAGGTTGCTCCTGCCCGTGGCACGCAGGGAGGGAGCAGCCAGTTCATGACTGCATCAGAGGATGCTCGAGCCACGAGCTGCGCCCGTGCTGGTGCGCCTGACTCATTTCTTGAGGTGTCTACAAGTAACGTTCGTCTGCATGAACTGAAACATCTTGACGCCACGTCAAAATACCGCAGTGACTAAATGTGACTAAAAGCCGTCGTGAGCGCAGGGTTTATGTGGAACGACTGGGTGCAGCAAGCTGCTCTCCCAAGGGCTGAGCCATCGCAAGGAGAGGGATCTGGAGCAGGCTGGGGGGCTCAGGCGAGGGTTGCTCCCCGACACCTGCCCACGCGCTTGGTCTAACTGCTCCCTGCATGCAAACCTGGCCAGGAATTTTCCCCTGTATGGAAGAGGTTGCTCCTGCCCGTGGCACGCAGGGAGGGAGCAGCCAGTTCATGACTGCATCAGAGGATGCTCGAGCCACGAGCTGCGCCCGTGCTGGTGCGCCTGACTCATTTCTTGAGGTGTCTACAAGTAACGTTCGTCTGCATGAACTGAAACATCTTGACGCCACGTCAAAATACCGCAGTGACTAAATGTGACTAAAAGCCGTCGTGAGCGCAGGGTTTATGTGGAACGACTGGGTGCAGCAAGCTGCTCTCCCAAGGGCTGAGCCATCGCAAGGAGAGGGATCTGGAGCAGGCTGGGGGGCTCAGGCGAGGGTTGCTCCCCGACACCTGCCCACGCGCTTGGTCTAACTGCTCCCTGCATGCAAACCCATGGCCAGGAACTCACGAATTAGCATCTCGCTGGCAGAGGAGGAAGAGGGAGGAAGATAGGGTCGGTGCTCAGCACGCCCTGCTGTGGAGCTGAGCCTGCCCTGACACTTGCATGGACACAGTAGGAGATGCCACCTCAAAACGCCTTCCAGCCTCGCGCGTCCACACAGCTGCAGCCCAAAACAGGGCAAGAGACCAGCTTAAAAGCAGGACCCACCCCACGTGCTCCAGCCCAAACCCTGGGCTGAGCTCAGACGCAATGTCCTACACGTGCCACATCGCGCTGCCTGCTGCTACTGCCCAAAAAACCACAAGTAGACATGGAGGGAAGATGCACAACCCCAAGAAGCAGGCAGGGGCTTCACAGTGGGGTTTGCGTGATGGAAGTTAGATGAAATATCTCAAGTCCTAGAAAAGACCACCAAAAAAAAGGCTTTTTTTTAAAGGTTAAGGTGCATCCTATGGAATCTGCTTGCGGGGACGGCATGCCCCCCTGTTTTCCCGTCCCCAGGCGAGTGCAAGAGGAGGGGACGGCGAGGACGGCGGTGCCGCTCGCTGCAGGAGATGCCAGGGGACCTGCGTCCTGTGCTGCCAGCCGCTTTTTTTAAAGGTTAAGGTGCATCCTATGGAATCTGCTTGCGGCGACAGCATGGCCCCCCTGTTTTCCCGTCCCCAGGCGAGTGCAAGAGGAGGGGACGGCGAGGACGGCGGTGCCGCTCACTGCAGGAGATGCCGGGGGACCTGCGTCCTGTACTGCCAGCTGCCTGGCCGGAGGAGGGCCTGGAGCCAGCCGGGTCTGCACCTGCATCCCCCACCCCCGTAATGCCCTCTGCACCCGGGTTGCTGCTGGAGATAGCCCAGGTTTTTGTTCTGCATGATCTGGTGTTCCCAGGGGAAACCTGCCAGCACGTCGGTCCGGTCTCCCCTCCAGGAGAGGAAAACCGAAGAATAGGGGGAGGCACAACAGGCAGCTGCCCACCTTCCCGACAGGCAGGGCGCAGGCAAGACGTAGGCAGTGCTCCTGAGCTTCCTGGGGGTTTGTGGCATTGCACCGTTTTCGTGCTTTCAGCTTCAGTGACAGCGTGTTGATGTCTCCTTGCAGAGACGGGAAGGGAGAGCAGACCGGGGGGTGCATGGGGCTGGCTGCCTTGCGGTGGCAGGGAAGGGGACGGGATGGGACACTGCATCGCTGCACGGGGTGGCCATTGGCTGGGGACGCTCACCCAGCTCCAGCATTTGCAGATCCCTCTGGGGATCCCAAAGCACAGCTAACCCAACGAGAGGGCTTTTATTCCCAAGGATCAGTAGACAAGCTTGCCAGGATGCAGGGTGCAGCAGTATGCAAGTGTGCAGGAGAGCACCCATGGGGCTAACGGGTGCAGAATACTCGCAGGGGGAACCACCCCGGTGCTGACACCCCATGGTGCCATCGGTGGGGATCCGGCCAGCACCCTCTACCCGGCCTGACTCAAGTGGGAGTCTATTAAACTCAAAACACCCCATTTAATTAGCATCAGGCTTCAACAGCAGCTGACAAAAGCCAGGAAGCTTGGAGAGCGGATGGCATGTCATCTGTAATGCCTTGGAGAGACTCTGGCGCAGCAGCAAGGACCTAACTCTGACCTGTGCGGCTCCTCCTGTGCCAGCAGCACTGACGGCGTGATGCCGCTGGAGCCAAACCTCAACGAAGGGAGACCAGGGACCGAGCTGCCACCGTCTTCTAGCGCCTGTCACCGGTGTCACAACCTGGCATTTAAAATGGATTTATTCCATTCATTCATTCTGGCAGAATAAGCCCTGGAGGGTCCTGGGCCCCTGCTGCCCCAGGAGCTGCTCGGTGTCGGCGAGAAACCGGGCAGAGAGACTCTGGCAGCCGCAGAGGCTCCATATTCCCCATCCCTTCCAAATCTCAGGCCGTTTGCCGACATGGCTGGGAACGAGGTCGGTTTGAGCCCATTTTGGTGGAAATTGTCACTTTGGGAGTCTGTGTCCTGCTGCGAGCCCTGACCCTCGCCGTCAGCAACCATCAGGCTGGGACGGAGGTGGGAAATGCTCTGGCACACAGCCCCCAGTAAGCAGCACCCCGTCCTTTCCTCTCCAAAACCTTTATTAAACCAAATCCAGACCTGGCAGCAAGGCGAGCCCCGCTCCTGCGGCCGGGTCCGGTCCTGCACACCGCTGTGTCCTGGCACAGCCCCGGGCTGCTCTGGAAAAGCCCCAGCCGGCGCATTTGGCCACTTCAGGAGCCTTAAACCAAATGATTTCTAATGCTTCTGATCTCTCAAAAAACTTCATGAAAAATGCACCGAACTCCCCAGGTTCCCAATCTCCCAAACGCCACCCAAGCCTCGCTCGCTTTCGCTTGGGAAAAGCAACAAGGACAACCTTTGGCAACCTAAAATACCCTTGGATTTGTTCGGTCGCAGCCCATTAGATCGCCTCCTCACTGGAAACCCATGGGGATATGGGGAAAAGCCCTAAACCCTTGCAGAAAAGTTGCCAGCAGCGTGAGTGATGGCAGGCTGGGGAGAAGCCCAGCAGAAGCCCCGCAGCGGCACTAACCCCAGCACCGCTTGCTGCAGAGCTCTCGGTGTGGATACACGAACCCACAACCAGTTTAAAAGTCACAGAGAGCCCTGATATTCAGCCATCCCCCATCCCGGCATAAAATGATGGGTTCAAGGTGCAAAATTCACCCGCAAGGCTTACCAGGCAGGAGAGAGGACACGGTACAAAGCCAGCCCTTTGGTTTGGCACACCAGAAACACGATGGCCGTTACTAAGATCCAGCTCTGGACTCAAATCTCAGATTTTTTTTTTTTTTTTGCCCCCCTCTCTGAATGTGACTCATCCTTAGGCGGCATCTCCAGCCAGCACGCTGCTCCTGATGAGCTGCTATTGATTTACTCCATGTGCGGACAAGCTTATTGGGGAATAAGGGCGCCTTGTTCCTGTTCCAGGATCCGCGTGTCTCCGCACATGGAGTTAATTAAGAAAGAGCTCCGTGTGTAGGCAAGCCCTCATCAAGTCCCAGCACCTAACGAAGGCACGCAGCCCGCCGCAGCCTGGCCCTGGCACCCTCCACGTCCCCCAACCCAAGGCCTGGGTGATGCTCAGTGGGTGCGACCGGAGCGGTGGGGTTGGGGTGCTGGCCCCGGGGAAGCACCCCGCACCCCTGCACTGCTCCCCCAGCCCGGACACAAACAAGGGCCCCCAAAGCCTTTCAAAGGGCACTCCTCCCAGCCAGCACCACGCTCCGGCAGGAGGCTCTAACGGGAGCAAAGCATGCTTTAAAAATTAATGTGGAACAAAAGAATTTCCACAAAATAAAAATTGCAGTTTCTTTTCCATTAATAACATATTACAAGCCTTGCTAAAGAGGCTCCAGGCTCCAGCTCTTGCCCTTCGCTGTCCTGTCTCCCTCTCCATCACAGCCTCATCGTCCCCTCCTGCTCTCCCTGCACTTTTCACTTCTGTTATCTGCGGCGAAAGCTCTCTGAAAGCTCAAACTTCCCCATCTCAGCCCATCGCTGGTAACTCTCTCTGATCCCGTGTGATTTCATCATCTGCCCTCTAATGCAAAATGGATGTTCTAATTCTAACTAATAAAGTGAAAAGCAAGAAAGAAGCCGAAAATAAAGCCATCAGGCACGGGACTGATCTGTGCTTTTCTTCTTCCTAATTCCATTATTGCTTTGAAACGAGCTCTAGATATTACTGCTCCCTCATTAACAGATGCTCCGGTTTCCCTCCGAACCCCGGAGACTGGACCCTAATGAATCCTGCAGCCAGAAGAAGGGGTTTTTAACCACAACAGCAGCAACACAGACAGAAACTCGGATCAGAGCATCTCATGGTGCTAATTTTTATCTTTTCTCCAAGCCTGCAAGGAGACAAGATATTTCGGCCAAGGATAGGAGGTGCAGAAGCGCATGCATGCACGGAGCGGAGCGGGACATGGATGCTTTCAGGCACTCACAATCCATTTACACCTCATAAAATTCTCATTGCTTTTGCGTGGAACAAGTGCAGTGACCGCACCAACCCTTATTAAAAATGCCAGAATATTCTGCAGCTGCTGGCTGGAGTGCTGCTGCCCCAGCATGGCATGGGCAGCGCAGGTCCGGCACGCTGCGGGAGCGCTTGATGCTCGGAAGGGAAGCGCTTGCTTGCAACCGGGGGTGTCAAATGCCTCATTTTATGGTATAGGAGATTTTGGGGTGATTTTAATCTCCTCTGCAACACTGCAAGGTGCAACCAAATCGAGTCCCTCAGGGCTCTGTCCTTCCTCGTGTCCCTGTACAGGACAGCGCTCTCAGATGTCCTCACTGTTCTTACCGAGTGCTGAGCTAAAGAAAAACAGCCCTGGGGCCTCTCAGTGAATATTTTCAAGCAGAACGGCCCGGCGAAACCTCCCCGGCACCAAGCCCCTTCCCTCAGCCCAGCACTACGGGCAGAAACACCCTGTGGGAGCTGCCCACAGCACGGAGCCTGGGGCATTGCTGCAGGCAGGAGCTGCAAGGTTTCCCTGCCTGCATCTCTGCCAGCCGAGGAGGGGACAGGGAAGAGCTCAGCACTTCATTTCCCCACGTGCACCCCGTGCCGAGGGGCTGGGGGCTCCCATCGCCCCCCCCAGCCGTTCCCAGCCCTGTGCCTGCTCCGACACTCCTGCCTTTGGCTGTGAACAGTCGCTCCGACTGCGCTCAAATGCTCCGGGGACGGCGAGCGCTGCCAGCAAATACATTAGCGAGAGCAAAGCAGCTGGGGGGAAGGAGATCGGCTTTGTGCATCTTGCCAGGCTGCTTTTCTCCTGCCTTCGCTCTCGGCAACTGTAAATAAGGAGGACTGAGCCGGATTAGAGGTTACTGTCCCGATCAAGGGTACTTCTGTGCATCCTAATTCATTTTCCCCCAATCTGGCCTTTCCCATCCCATCTGTGCTGCGGCCGCAATTCCTGCCACCCTGAGTGCCAGCAGGCCAGGAGGTGCATTTCAGACATCCTGGGGAGGTGACATCTCTAAATGACAAGAGAGCAAAAGCGGGTGGGTTTCCCATGAGAGCAGCCGCCTGCGAGGGGAACCGTTCCCCGCCGAGCACCGGGAGGGCCAGGCAGCCCTGCCACTCGCCTCCCCCGCGGGGGACAGCTCCTGCTTCCCAGCAATGCCCACGGTCCTGCAGCGTGAAGGATCACGTCACAGACTGACCAAAACCAGGAGGGAGCAAAAAAACAGGCACAGGACCACAGGGCAGCAAGCGGAAAGTGAAATGTAAAAGCCTGGGGTGCCTTTCCCCCTCCAGCGCTGCCGGGTGCCCAGCACCCCGCTCCCACTGTGGGCAAATATTGCCCGTACCACAGCTCCCCAGGACTCTGTCAATGCCAGCACCATGTGATGCCAGTGGGAAGCGGAGGAGCTGGATTCATGCTTCACCCCTGTCCTATCACCCCTCAAGCTCCATCCAAAAGCGATGTGGATTTGGGATGCAGGAGTCTTGTGGGCATCTTCCAGCCCTGGACGTGCTCAGCCCGGCCAGTCCTCTTCAGAGGGAGGTGATTTTGTAGGAGGACAAGCCAGGCACAAAACCAAAATAATGCAAGCTCTGACATGCGAAGAAGATGCAGGTGCCATGGCTGGGACCAGCCCTCGGCCCCAGGAAACACTTACTGCAATTCTCGCTCATCCAATTTCGCAGACAGGCCCTGATCACAGAGGAGGGGTTGGTGTCGTATCCACATAAATAAAATGTTCTTGCCCAGAGCAGAGGAGCACAAGTGACCTCTGGTCCGTACAAGGAGGCAAAACACAAAGACATATACTTTGCCCCCTCCTTACATCGCCACTCTGCCGCGGGCCTGCTGCCACCTCCCCGGGGGTCCCCGCTGCCCCTGCGCTGCAAGCTGCGGGGCTTGGGGAAGCAGATTCCCAGCCTGGGCAGGCGTTTTGGAAATGGCTCCCACCTCCTGGTGCGACCCACCAGCCCGTGCCTGTCCCCAGCTTGTTCAGCTTTAGGATCCCAACTAAGCCCACCTCATTCAAAGCTCACCTTCTGCAAGCATTTCACCGCTTATTCCTGGTGAGATTGACCCCAGAGACCCAGCAGACTGCTCAGCTGAGCAAGTGAGATAGCATTTTCCTTTCAAGGGATTTTGTTTTATATTTGGGCAGCAGGAGCAGACTGGGGCAGCAGCAGGACAGGGAGCAGAGAGCAGCGGCTTCAGCCTCGCCACCCGCTGCGGAGGAAGATGGTCCACGCGCTGCCAAAAGCATCCCGGTGCCCATTCCCCATCTGAGGAGCTGTATGCAGCTTGGCTGCTTGGGTTAACGCAGGTGTTTCGGTTACCTCTGTTCCTCTTTCCCTCCACCGTTTATTGCTAAATAAATTTCAGAGGTTGGGGTGTGATAACGGGGCTGAAAAGCCTGGATCTGGTTTTGCTTTCAAGACCTGGAGGGATCCAGCCCCCATCCCCCAGCGCTACCGAGGGCACTGAACTCACCTGGCTAAAACACGACTGCCCCGAACAGAAACTCTTTATTTTTCTCTTAAGTTCAAAGAAATTCAGATAAATTCCCTCTCATTAGCTTCATCATCTGCTCCTAGATCTTAGCAAGGCTCACAGTGGCAGTACCAAATTAAGGGAAGGAGGTTCCCTCTCCAGACCCAGGCCACCTTTGCAGACCTACAGAGCCAGACTTGTTCCAGGTTTTACCCCAGAGACCTGACCAGCAGTCTATTAAAATCAGGTCATTTATTTAGGTGCTTAGATCTGGACTTCAAATGGCTAAAATTAGCCAGGAAAGTTGCACTTTTCTGGCTTTCTCATCCCATGCCTCAGTTTCTAAAACCAGGGAAGAGAAGAACAATTATTTCTTTCCAACCCTTTTGAAAGCACTTGGAGATCTTCAGATGACAGCGCGATTTGGTGCAGACGTATTCATTATTCTTCCCCTCCATGGAGCAGTGTTAAATCTTTCTCCATATAAAGTCATTTTCTAAATTAGGTAAAGACGGTGAGTTTTGCACTGAGCACATGTGGATATTTTTATAAAATGTTTAAAACTTCTTGTCTGACTTTTCCTTCCCTTGAAGGACAACATACCAAATTAAACCCTTCTGTGACCCCATTTCATTTCACCCTCGAGGACTTCTCAGTAAGACTTTGCCAAAAAGTAACATTAGCGAGTTCACTTCATCGCGGATAATAAATGGCAAAGTTTGAGTTCACACGCTGCTTGGGCTTAGTGGGAAGAGAGGGGACGGGGATGCTCTGGGACAGCCCCCAAAGGGTTTAACACATCGGTTTGGCTACCCAGAACCAGACAGGCGAGTCCACACGAATCCCACAGGAACCGCTGTCACAGACGGAGCCTCCAGCTTGTCTCCAATTTCCAGCCCTGCCTCCTTTCGCTCAGCTAGAAACGCTGCCAAAGCAGCCGTGTGGCCACCAGCTCCGCTCCCCAAAATGTGTACCACGGCAGAGGAACCAGCAGCGGGCCCCAGGCTGCTCCCCAGACAGGAGGGAGGACGCTCTCCTCCACCCAGGCGGGCAGGACTGGGTGCCCCTGCACCTCCCCTGGGTCCAGGACTGAGGACAGGCACCCTCCTGCAGAGAATACAACTGCAAGGTTAACCCTTGAAGAGCCCTCCTAAAGAGAGGATGTTTTTTCCTGGGAGAAGGGGATTATATTGCTGGTAGCTATGCAGAGATGGGATAGTTCAGCCCTTTCCCTCCAGCCTTCCACTGGGAAATGTAACCCCTGCGGGGAGCCTGGGCTGGGGACACGCTCCCGCCCTGGCCCAGCTCCGAGGAGCGGGTGCAGGGGGAGCCCGGCCCCAGCACACACGCAGCACGGCTCCGCATCAGGGAAACAAGACGCGGTCGGGTCCAAGGAGAGGGGCCAAAAGCCGGGAGAACAGAGATGAGAAGGGGGACGTGGCACCGGACCCACCGGGTGCCAGCTCTGAGCAGGGAAGTATTTCTGCCAGGCGCTCGCCATCGCCCGCCGGCTTCATTAGGGGCTGCAGAGCCGCAGCCCGAAGCACAGATGGATCCTGAGCCCAGACAGCAAACACGGAAAAGGTCACCCCTGCTCAGGCCCGGCAAGCTCGAGCAAAGCCGCCACTGTGTCAACAGGGAAAAGGTTTGAGCCGAACCAAAATAAGACATCGACGCCGAGAAACGTGCCTGCGCGGGGGTTTGTGACGGTTTGGTGTCTCAGCCGTAGTGAGCTGGAAGAGGAGGTCACAGGGAATGACGTGTCACCAAACAGCTTCGGGCTTTTGGATGGCAAACCAGCCCCTTTGGCTCTCCCCGTGCAAAGCTGCTGTGCCAGGAACACGCTCGGCAGAGCCCAGCCCAGCTCCCAAGAGCTGGGGACGGGGAGCATCCTCCTCCCACCCTACAACCCGCCTGTCCCAGGGAGCAAGGGGAGCCGGGCATGCCGCTGGAGCCCCCCACCCCACCCCGGGAGGCTTTGAAGGGGCTCTAGGTGCCTGCACCGGCATGGCCGCCGGCTCCAGATGTGCCCACTGGTAGCGGAGACACCAGGAGCGGGGGGTGGGAACCCCTCTGACCCCTGGCAGGGGAACAAACACCACAGAGACAATAAAAGCAACTGGGTGGGATGCACAGGAGCCATGACCGCGCTACGCTTCTCCCTCCCCGCGGCCACCAGGACCCCAGAGCAGAGCCCCGCTCTGCCTCCCTCCGCTCACCCCTGCAGCACCCGCTTGGCACCGCACAGTTTTCAGGGCTTCCCACGGTGCCCCCGCTCCCTCCGGGAACAGGGACAATCCCCGCAGCCACAAAACAGGACGAAACACACCAGGAGGAAGGGATCTGCAGAGCCCCAAAGGGACACAGCACAGGGACATCAGGGATGGAGGATGGCCAGCACTAGCCCTGGCATCCGAATGCCGAAGTAAAAGTTTCTTATCCTCCAAAACAACTTCCTGATCTTAAATTTCTGTTATTTTTAACCTCGCTGCTGCATTATAAATATCCATCGGGTCCAGTGCTCGCCTCCCAAGGCAGCCACTGCCGGTTCGTGCTCCAGCTGGGGCAAACTTTATGGCTTTACTTTTCCGAGAGCCGATCCGAAACCTTGGAGGGGAGCCAGAGAAAGGCCTGACCCGCAGGGAGAGGCCAAGGAAACCGGAGCTGCCCTGTGGGGCTGCGGGGTTGGGAGGCACCGGGACCGTCCCTAGCCGGAGGGGAAGGGGTTGCTGGGAATCGGCCACGCGTGGGCGGGAGAGCGGGTCCAGTGGGGGGATGTTTCCTGGGAAAGCTGGGCTTCTCCTGTGGAGAGCATCCCGAAAACAGCCCAGTGCGCTCATGTGCCCATCTCTGTCTTCCTCACCCAAATTTACCACAATTTCAGGTCCCAGGCTGCCGGCACCCAGCCAGCTGCCCAGCTCCCCGGGGACAGAGCAGACACGCAGCAGCATGGGTACAGACGGGGCAGCAGGGCTCCATGCCACCATCACAGCCCTGAGCAGAGCTCCTCGGGGTCAGCATCGCACGGGGGGAAACCCAGGGGCCAGGCACCAGACTGGTGAGCAGGGATAATGGGATAAGCGTGAGAGATGGTCACGCCTGGGAACAGTCACACCCGTGCCAGGGGACACGCTAAGGGGACGGCCTCTTCCCCAGCACCTACAGCATATGTGTGGCAGCCCCTGCCAGCGCGCAGGGAGGGACGGGCAAGGGCTGCTCAGCCCTTTGCCACAGCCTCTGCCCCCTCCAGCACCCACAGCTGGGGGCGAGTGGAGTCCCCCGGGACAGGGGCAGGCCGGGCAGGCTGCAGTGGGGCACTGGCTTCCACTGCCATTTTCCTATCCCCCCATCTGTGCAGCAAAGGTTGCTCCAGAGTCCTGGGCAATTGTTCTCACAATCTGCAAGAAAGAGATTAAAACCTCCCTGATTGGCGGACGTGAGCAGCAGAGGAATAAAAAAAAAAAAACCCAAACCCCCCCAAGAAGAGCTTTTATTCCAGCTGCTCCAAGGCGTGAAGCCAGCCCAGCTCCGCAGGGCTGCCGGCACGGTCCACGCAGCGCTGCGGCCGCATCCCTCCTGGTCCAGGGGGTCCCCACACAGGCAGGCTGGGAGAGAAGCAGACTTTTCCTCAGCAGCTCGGAAACTTTTCCTAGTGGAAGGTTCCCCAAAGCGCTGGGAATTTCAGCCCTGAGCTGTTTACTTTCTGTATTTCTGCAGATTTCACTTGTGGTTCAGAGGAATTCAAGCACAATTAGAGCCACTGCCACTCACCCGCCAGAGCCCCACACGGCAGCACCAGGACCCGCTGCCCGGCCGGCTGGGGAAACCACCTGTCCTAAAACCTGAGCAGAGACAAAGGGCTCTGCCCTGCACCCCTTCCTCACACAGAGGTGATGGCCAAGGCCAAGAGCTGCCTGGGAAAGGCTTGAGGTCAACAGGCTCCCACCGCCAAGCCAGGAGACATCTCCCAGAGCCGTCCTGGCAGAGGGAACAACCTCCACTCCCCTCCGGACCCTTCCTTGCAGTGGGAGGATTTGGCTCAGAAAAGGTGCTGTTGAACAACCGCTCCCCCATCCCACCCCACCCCACCCTCCACCAACACAGACCCCCACAGCCCTTAGACCTGTCAGCTCCAAACACCTCTGATTAATTGGCTACAAAGGATAAGTGGGAACAAACTGGAAGAAGGAGGAGGCCAAATCTTGATAGTTAATTAGCTGGTCCTGGGACAAGGCTGCGTGCAAGGTGAGAGTGCCCCATGCCAGGGCTCGGCAAGCAGCTCGGCTGCTTCGCTCCCAGCTTGCATGGGGTTTTCCCCCCCGCTGGCAGCTTTCCCTTCCATGCTCCCTGGCCCGGGGATGCCTCTGGAGGGGACAAGACAGCTTGTGCTTCCCGCAGGACGGAGGCAGCTGCTTTTCTACAGAGACCTGCGCTTTCAGCATGTATTTTTATGGATGGACCCCAGCCTGAGGATTGGGATGCAGCATCCTCTCGGGTCATTACTTTTGCTGGACCCCTGGTCAGTCTGCAGCCCCCACCACATCCAGACCTGCAACGGGGACTCTGCCCTGCAATGCAGCCTAAAATACCTTAAGGGATGGATCCAGACCCCCTGCGCTGCCCAGACTTTGTACCTGAGCAGAAATGAGTGGAACAGGGCCCCAGCTGACCTTGGTCTTGCTCCGGGAAGGCTCATGAGCAAATCGATCCCCCAGGCACTGGAAAGGACGGACCTGAACCCAAGTCCTGGAAAAGACATGGAGCGTGGGGAGCCTGGAGCAGTTTGCACCCCAACATGGCAGAGTCAGACGGAGCGGCGGGTTTACAGAGCACTCGCCCCGGAGAAGAGCGGCGGGGTTACAGAGCACTCGCCCCGGAGAAGAGCGGTTCCGGCCATGCTGGCATCGCCTGCCCCATCCCACGGCACCAGGAACGCGAGAGCAGCAACCGCTACCAAAACCAGACGGGAAGAGCCGAACAGCCCAGTGTGCACCACCCAGTTCACTCCGTCCCCACCGCCTGCTCTCCCCTTGCTTCCCACGGGATCCTCTCAGCTGCAGGAACGGCAGCGGTGAGAAAAATCGGGGTTCGGCTGCAGAAAACAAAATCTGAATTAAAAAAAACTGCAGCTGCTCGTGGCAAAGTCCTGGTTCTCAGAGCTGCATCTTACCCCATCGGGGGTCAGCAACCCCCGGAGCGAGCTACGTGTCCAAATCAAAGGCAGGCGCAATCAGAGCGATCCAAATAACACACGCAAATGGGCTATTTGCAAATAAACAGAGCAAGCCAGAGCTCACCAGCGGAAACAGTGGGGGAAGGAATGCTCTCCAGTTTAGGAAGGTTGGGATCTGCTGGTGGGCAGTCCGAGGAAGGAATGCAGTGACGTCCGTCCAGCTAATAAATTCGCGAGATGAATTATTCAGGATGAATTATTCGCCTGGCTCTCCATCCCCGTGAGAGGCTGAGCATGCAGCCCGGCGTGGCAGGGACCCCAGCAGGAGCCAGAAACCCCAGTGAGGCATTTGCTGCTGATGCTTCCAGGGAGGGCTCGACTCAGTGCAGCAATGGTGGGTTTGGGCAGTTTTCACCCTGGCGATGGGAGCGAGCGGAGGAACAACGGAGGCTGGGGACGTCGTGCCGGGGGACATGCTGAGTGCCGGGGGCCACACACATTGTTCTCATGATGGGTGACAGCCGAGGGCAGGGCTCGTTTGGGTCACCGGCGGTGCAGCGTCATAGCGGGGACTGGCCAGGGTGGGCAGAGCACCCTGCCTCCGCACTGCCACCTTGGTGTCCCCTTCTGAGGCCATACCTACTGTCCCACTGCCTGGCTCTGCTCCCCCAAAAGCGGGGACATCCCTGCCGGTGACACACAGGCACTTCCATAGGCACTGCTGTGTCCTCCAACGCACCCTGCAGACCCTAAACCGCAGCCTTGCTTGTCCATTTGGGGAGAGAGGGGGAGTCACGGTCTCACGTAGCCCATCACCCTACAGGGTGTCCTCTCCCACCCACCCCTCCCTCACCCCCACACCTCCCCCTGGGACCCCCAGGATTTCTGCCTGTCCAGCCTCGCCTGCCCCATTGCCAACCAGCCAGCGGTGCCCTCACGGGGCTGCCACCGCCCCCCCCAACATTGCACCCCAGCCTAATGGCTTCCTAATTAGCAGAGCCACAGGGTGTGAGATGATGGGTGCGATGCAACGGGGACGCAATGGCAGACAGCTCAAACACTGTTAAATGCAAACAGCAAACGGGGGTTGCTGCACCCTGCCCGGGGCACCCGCTCACCCCTCAGCTTGTCACTTTTTGGGCTCCCTCAAACCAGAGCCGCCCCATGTGGGAGCAAATGGCGAAGCCCAAGACTCCGCAGCCACATGAGTGGGATCGCTGTGCTCCACGGGTGATGAAATCCCCCCCAAAATGCCGTTGTCCCACGCCCACATTGTACGAGGGGTACCTCGAGTGCATGCTGAGAGATGCGGGGAGCGCACCCACTGCCAGCACGCCTTCCCGTGCCCCAGCTCCCAGCCCCGTCGGGTTTCTTTCCCTTTTTAACTAGCTGTCGCTCCCAGGGAGCGGTTTCCTGGGCAGTGACGTGACCCTGCTCCCCCGAGAGGCAGGGCTGTCGCTGGGATTCATTCTCAGGGTTATAAAACCCCGCAGTCGCCCCCGGGCTGGGCTTTCCCTCCATGGGGCCACGCTGGGAACCCAGTGGCGAGGGGCGAAGGGCAGGAGCTGCCCCCGCCAGGGTCCAGCATCCCACCAGCCTTTCACCCCAGCAGTGATGGAAAAGAGGAGGAGGGAGACAGCGATACCCTCTGCCCCCACCACAGCAGCGAAGGGAAAAGTGAGCATCGCAGAGGCTGCCGCAGCTCCGTGGGTGCCGGCAGGAGGAGGGGAGGGTCCCAAAGCCATGGAAGAAGGCAGAGTGGGGACAAGCTGCAAAGCCCCTGGTGAGGATGCGGAGCCCACACAATGCCTCTGCCCCAGCAGCGGGGTGGGGGGTGCCGATCCCCCACCCCCCGCAGCCTCCCCAGCCCCGCGGGGTTGAGTTTGGCCGTTACTAAAACCCAGAGCAGTGCCCTCGGCAGGTCACCCGTGCAGACCGTGAGCCCACCCCCCAGTTATTATTAGAAGCCAGCAAGACGTTAAAATCCAAAACCAAAGCAGCGGCTCCGTGCTCAGGGACACGCTGGGGTGGCCAACCAAGGGGATGCACCAGGACTGAGCCAGGACCAGCTCTGCCCTGCATCTTCAAACAACTCAACAACCACAAAGAGCCACCGGTCCCAGCCCCCGGCAAACCCCGGGCGGGGACCAGGGGAAGACGACCGCAGAGGAGCCCGTCCCGCTGCAGCAGGGTCCAGCCAGGGAGATGCTCGTCAGACGAGAAGCAGGGGCAGGCGGGCACGCTGCCGCGTGGTGCAGTAAACACCACCCAGGTTTACAAGGCCCCAGGGAGTGGGGAGACTGTTAGGTTACCAAATCCCCATCCGTCCAGGGAAATAGCAGGTGCTGAGGAACAGTGGCTGCCAAGACACAATATTTATATACGCATATATGTATTTTGAGAAGTGAAATACAAAAATTGTCTGCGTGAGCAAGAGGAAGGTCGCGAGTGGTGGGAGAGAAGCCAGAGACCTGCCAGTTCCTAACATTCATTTCACATTGTTGGGGGGGATGATGCTCTCCCCTGAAATTCTCACCTTACTGATGGGGAAACTGAGGCAGGACAGACCTTTGGAATTTCCTGAGCCCCCTGTGACTCCAAACCCCCTGGGAGCTGCCAGCGCAAAGATGGATCCCTTGAGATACCTGCCCCAAATATTGCTCACACACAGGGAGGCATTCCGGTGGGACTGCCCAAAGGGTGGGAGACAGAGGGCCAAGCCAGCAGAGCCAACCCCCACCCAAATCTGCTTTCATGGGGCTCCCCCAGCTGAGCTGTAGGGACCTTGGGGGGGCTGCAGCAACAGGACGGAGGACACAGAGGCCCCTAATGCCCGCCCCACGGGAGTGGGATCACAGGGCTGGCTCAGCCCCAAGGGAACCACCTCAGGGATGTCCCCCCCCTCCCTGCCACCACCCCCAGGCAGGAGTGAGCACCCCATGGGGCTCAGCACTACCCTCCATGCCCCCCCAGGACCCACGTGGAGGCAAAGCGGGACCGTCAGCCTCCCAGTCAGGGGTTTCCATCACACATCTTCCTCTCCCCGGGCAGGAAAGGGGCTCGCAGGACCCGTCCCTCCCCAGGGCCGGCATCTGGGAGCGGCTTCCAGCACCGGCTGCTCCCCCAGGGAGGAAGAGGAGAGCTGGGGCTGGGGAAGACGAGCGTGCATGGAGGGAACAGCATGAGAAAGCCAACCCGCTGCCAATTGTGCCAAGTTGTGCAATGCTCAAAACGTCACCACGGGTTCCTCTTTTGTTCCCCCAGCCCTGAGTGGGGAAGCATTAAGAAGACACCCAAAATTGGGGCAGGCGAGGTGGTGCGCAGCAGCCCCAGCCCCATTATCTGCGCAGCAGCCCTCCTTGGCAGGTAAACCCAGGGGGAACCATGCGCCAGCTTAATTAGAGGGGAGAGAGGCACGTGGCTGTAAACCAGAGAGGAGAGGAGCCTCGTTAGAGGTTACGCAACAATTTCTTAATCAACCGAGGCTGCTCCTCAGAGCGTGGCCGACGCAGCCGCTCGGGGTTTGGCCGGCGCCCGCTCTTGGCCGCGGCCGCCTGGGCTCAGGTTGCAGGCAGGGTGGGTGCAGGCAGCCGTTGCCAGCGCCTGTCCGACGGCAAGCGGGGACGTAATGCGAAGTGACAGTGTTTACACTCCGCTCTCCGCAAACATGCGTTCGTCGGGTCCCCACAGCCCGCCCGGCGCCGGCCTCCCTGACCCATCGCCGGTGCCCCTCCCTCCGTTTTTGCCTCCCTGACCCATCGCCGGTGC
>NW_008795318.1:921154-926801 GCF_000699145.1 Aptenodytes forsteri | reverse complement strand
CCCATCGCCGGTGCCCCTCCATCCGTGGAGGACGCTGAGCCGAAAACCTCTCCGGCAGCAAGGAGGTGCCAGGAAAGCAGGGCACAGGGCACCCTGCTTGGCTGTGGCACCGCGCGAGCGATTCCCCCGGCGGGGAACCAGGCTCGGTAATTTTAGAAAATGCCAGTTTGCTAAACCACCCGCCACACCTCCAGCGCCAGCCTGCAAGCTCCGTGTTCTCCCCAGCTTTTATTTGGGCAGGCGTGGGCCAGCCGGGAGGAGCGAGGAGCGCCCAGCCCTGCCAGCTCGCCCAGCCAGCTGCTCCCCCGGCTGTCCCGGCAGCTGGAGTCGTGGGAACACACCAGAAATCGCTAGGAAAGCATGAAAACATCAATCACGCTCCCCATCCGCAGCTTGGGATGGGGCTGGAGGCAAGGGGAAGCCGCCGTTTGTGCCGTTTCTAAACTTGCTGGGTTGGTGCTGGGTTCACTGTCTCTCTACCAGCTCGAAGGGAAACGACAGCCAAGGACAGGGGCTGAAACGCCAAGACCGCTGGCACCTCGAAGAGCTGTGCTTGACTCCCAGGGAGCCAGCTGGAGCACAGTTAAACCGGCACTCGAGCCTTGACATCCCTCCAGCACCAGCAGCCTGCCCATTCTGCTGCACCCGGAGGGGTACAGAGGGACGCATCCTGCACCCGTCCCGCTACCCTCGTACCCGACAGCCTCCTCACCATCATGCTCTGTTTGTGGGCCACTGCTGGTGGCAAGGGAGGAGGACGAGGAGGAGAAAGCTCCCACCAACACTCCTGGCCAGCACACATGCTTTCCCCCCCCCCCCTACTTTTTTTGTAAACAAAAAATCCACATATTTAACAGTGATGAGGTATTTCAAGCCACACTCGTTAGCACCTGCTGTGAGCATCTCCGAAAGCACTGCTCATTCATCCCCTCTGCCCACGCGCCCTCAGCAGCAACAGCGGGAGGGGTGGAGGGGGAGTTCTCGGGATCTGTGTCACCCCGCAGGGAGCTGGCACGGGGACACTGGCACCGACCTCCTATCCCCTGCGCTGCTCTGGCCGGGCAAGGTGAGATGCAGTGGGAGGGCACCTGCTTCCCTGCCCCGCCGGGCAGCATAACTCCCTGCAGAGTCCAAACAGACCCATCTCCCCCACCCCAGCCTGAGCAGGGCAGGATCAGGCCCCGTGGGAGCTGCCAACGGCGTTTTCCCCTTCCCCCTCCTCCAGCCCAGCTGCAGCACGGGGCCGTGGGAGGTGGGAACAAGGCAGCGAAAGGTATCGAACGCGGCACCAAACCCGGCCATAAATAATCTCCGGAGCACAGCCAGGTTTTGCAGCCTTTCCCCCACCTTCCTCCGGCAAACCTGGGAGCGTCCTGGATTCCTAACCTGGAAACGGAGCGAGACGGTGGAAATAGCAGCGACTTTCTCCCCCTCTTCTGAAAGGACGGGAATGAAAAGCAGCAGCGTCAGGGCAAGCTGCAGCCTCACCTGGCTCCGTGGGCAGCACCGGCTACGGTGCAGGGATGGTGTGACCCACGGGTGCATGAACCACGGCCCCTCCACCCCCTTCCCACCCCAGCAAAATTTCATCTCATGATTAAGACACAAGATTGCCAAAAAGATCCTGCTTCGCGTCGCTTTTTCTGTACGCCTGGAGGCAAATCATCTCATCTGCCATATGCATCAGTTCAGCATATAAAATTCGTGGAATAACAACAACAAGGATTCTTTTCCTCCTCCCC
This sequence comes from Aptenodytes forsteri, assembly GCF_000699145.1. Classification (NCBI taxonomy): domain Eukaryota; kingdom Metazoa; phylum Chordata; class Aves; order Sphenisciformes; family Spheniscidae; genus Aptenodytes; species Aptenodytes forsteri. The sequence goes on along the minus strand of NW_008795318.1, from coordinate 925,059 downwards.
GCCGTGCTCTCTCGTGTCTGTTGGGAGCGCAGGCTCCCCGGGACGGCACCGGCTGCCTGAGCACACCGCGGTGCCCAGCACGGCTGCACCCATGGGTGCCACATTACACAAGCACGTGCTGCTGCTCGGGCCAGCTGTCCTTGGAAGATAGTCCAGGCAAAAACAACGTAGCCGGGCCTCCCCACCTTCCCCCGGGGTATTTAACACTAATGCGATAATCTCCTCTCCCCACGCACACACGCGTTTTCTTGGAAGAGCAATAAAGGAGAATAAAAATGTGAGTCTGGGAACGCTGGACATTTGCTAAGCCACCGCCCCGGCAAGGCTTGGATGGCCAAAAGGCAAGGGGAGGGATGCCTGCGGCTCCGGGACATCCTGGGGACATGGGGAAAAGCGCAGCCACTCAGCACTTCGGCTGCACCTCACTTCAGCACCGCCAGCGCGCCCCAGACGGGAAACCCACCCCCAGTTTAATCCACTTTGGCCTGAAAAATCGGGCAGTGGAAACGTAGTGGGTAGGGACCACGGTTTGGGGGTACAAGTGGGTTTTTGGCAGGTTCCTGCAAGGCTGGAGGCAGAAGGAGCTGCCCAGCCTGGGCTCTCGCAAGCACGCCCTCACCAACTGACCCACGGCTTCAGCCCGGCAGCACCCTTCAGGTCTGCAAACACCAGAATCTCTGCCAACACCGAAATCTCCGCCGTGGCAGCGGCTCACCCCAGGCAGGCTCTTGGTAAAAGCACACCGGGTGCTGCGTGCGCACGAATCCTCGGTGGGGGATGTATTAGTTCAGTCACACAGACTTATTGATTCAGGAGCATTAATTGGTCTTCGCTGTTCAAATACTGACCTCAATTAGAGCCAATTTTCCTTTTTTTCCTCTTTTTTTTCCCTTTGCTGGATCCTTCCCCTTGGCTCTGCTAGTTTAAATACCAGAATGCCTACACTGGCCTTGGGGAGACTGGCGTTAACTGTACATTTGTATCTAATTTATTGTCAGGCTCTTCACAGCCTTAATGAGCACGCCTCTAAAGAAAAGGGGGGAAAAAAGACACCGACTGCAGGGGACATTTGCTGCCAGGCTCGGAGCCGCTCAGTCATTAAGGGGGATTTGGAGATGGCACTGCCAGCTCCGAGCTCCCAGTTTGAACAAATCCCAGACTCGGATGATGCTCAGCTGGAGAGACGGCACAGCCTTTCCCCGGGAGCTATCCCGTCTATGCCGTGCGCATCCCGAAGGAGGAGCGCAGCTCTGTCCCGCCGCAGCCCACCCAGCCTCCAGCCCCCCACTAGCCGGGAACGCAACGACCCCTGAAGTTGCTCTAATTCTCATTATTTCCTTCCACTGATTTCCTACCCATGGCATCCCAAGCCAAAGCCCAGGAGAAAACGGCCGGGATTTCAGATTTAATTAAACCTCGCTGAGCTGGCTGCAGCCCTCCTTTGAGGCCGGCGCTGATGTTGTTATCACTGAGCCTCCCGCATGCGGCAGGACGAGCCCGTGCCGACACAGGGGAGCCGGAGGGGGCAACTCCTGCCTGATGCTGGCATATGGGTCCCCGCTAAAGTCCATGGCTTGAGGCTAATTCCCATCCCAGAAGCACCACACACTTGTCAGGGTAAGAAGCCCAATAGTTGGAGATTTTACCCCAGTTCCTTTTTTTTTTTTCTTCTCTTTTTTTTTTTTTTACCAGCTCGCTGCTGGTTGAATGGAGCCCTGGGATCTTCAGCCTGGTGCCAAAACCACGTTGGAAACCGAAAGCTGACTTCATTAGGTCGGAAGAGGGAGAGGCAGGCTGCGCTCCACAGCTCTGCCCGGGGTCTAAAATAAACCCAAAGAAAGCTTCTTCCAGGTCTCAGATGCTCAAGAAGGGGAGCAGGGTGCTGTGGGCACCCATGGGGACCCTTGGCTCCGGCACCGGCTCTGTGCAGGAGAAACGAGCTCCCCGGCAGAGGCAGGAGCACCCAATGAAGCCACCCAAAACTGCAGGTTAATTCTCTGCCTAGGGACAACCGGTGCTGGGGATGGACAGCGGGGAGGTGGCTGTGACAAGGACCTCCCCAGGTTGGGGTTTTCTCTTTGCCTGGGGTACAGCAAGTTGTTTACAGAAGGTTTCCAGGGTGCAAAGCCAGCGGGAAGCAGAGACACGAAATCGGGTATTCTGCTCTCCCTCGCCAGCCACCCCGACCAGTTCCAGCAGAATCTGGAAGAGGAGTAAAAGACACCTCAAATGTAACTAAACTCCCCCAATTTGCACCCAAAATTGCCAGCTAGGTAGAGGAGGACCAGGGAAAGCATGCCCCATCCCCGAGGAGAGGCAGAGCACTGGCACGCCCCAGGCTCAGTGCCCGGCTGGTCTCGGCACGCTGGCTAACCAGCTGGCACAGCCTCGGTCTTCACATGAAACCGTTTCCAGCCCTGCTGTAAAAGATGAGCTGGAAATCACAGTCTCGAGAGCCACCAAGCAGCCCCACTGGCCACGGCGGCTCAGGCCAATGGGGTTATATTGGTGCATTACCTGGATGCCAAATCACTCCTGCCTTTTGCCGTTTATTGTGGATATCTGATTATTTTTTTCTCCTAAACTCTAAAGCATTAAGTGTCCAACACAAGCAGCAGAGGAAAGGCAGCAAAGCACTCTGGAGCAATCGCATTGCAAGCTACCTTTCACGGGCACAGGGCGAGACGTGCAGTGAGATTTTGGGGCGAGGGGAGGGATTTCCCATCAGGATGGAACCGGGAAGGAGGGAAGGCAGACGCCGGTGCCTCAAGAGCCCCAGAACCTCAACGAGCAGACAAAAACAGGCACATCACAACAAATGCAGAGGTGGCTCTTTGCTGCCAGCCCCAACGGCCAGAAGAGCTTTGGCACAGAGATTTTCCACAGTTTTAATGTCCATCCATCACTGCACCGATTTCATGCCTGACCAGGACAGACCCACGACCCCAAACTGGCCAGCAGGAACCACCTCTCCCGCAGCACCAGCCCTGCTCTTGGCCAGCGTTTATCTTCCCACAACAGATAAACCACGGGTGAAACTCTGAAAAGCCTCGACCGTTTTGAAGTCCCACCCGACAAGCACTTGAGCAAGGTCAGAGCTTAAGTCCTCCAGAAAGCCGGCGGGACTTGGACACTGCTGAACGTGTTACCTAACCGTGTCTCCCAGCCCCCCGCAGACCGAGCACCAGCCAGGAGGAGAAAAATTAATAAAAGAGAAAAGGTTGGCCTGAAAGTTCACCAAAAAAAAAAAAAATTAACCAGCTCAGTTCACAGCCGTTAAAACAAACAAACCTGTAAACCTTCCCAAAGCAATCACATTTATTTGCAGGAGTGTTTACAGAAACCAGAGATACTCCTAAGTGCCCGTGCAATGTGTTTTTAATGGCACGTCTGCAACAACGGGGGAAGAAGGGCTGAAATGCATTTGCAAGAAACACTTCAACAGCTCCAAATAAATGAATTCCTAAAATTTTCAGCCTGCTGGAGGATAAACTCGGGAAACGGCTGCATTTGCTGAAGCGATTCAGTGCAAATGCTGCACCCAAGCATGTGCACGCAACTTGACATCCGCAGCGTTTTACAAGAGCCGGGGCTGCTCTGAGCCCGCACGGCCCCGCCGCGCCACGGCGTAACCCCAGCAGACCCCTCGCACCCGACAGCTACAAATCCTAATTAACCCGTGACAGCTAGGGCTAGTTAACAAGGTGCTGAGCAAGCCATGGCAGGGTGCTCCGCGGAGAGCCGGTGCGCATCATGCTGCCCATCGAGGAGCGATGTTCCCAGCCTCTACACCCCATTTTGGCAGCTTGGAAAACCCCAGCTCGGGAGACTGAGGACGAGGTGACCCCAGGCACGGCAAGGAAAACCAGCCTGCGTGTGCCTGCGAATATCCTACTGCGAAACTG
>NW_008795318.1:911044-920791 GCF_000699145.1 Aptenodytes forsteri | reverse complement strand
CTCTTTCACCCCGGGCCCCCCCTCCCCACAGCAGCGGGCTCACCTCGGGACAAACCCCACCACCACCCCCCAGAACGGAGATTTAACGCAGCGATGCTAAAAAGCTACCCGGCCCGTTTCCATGGGTACGTGAGGCACATGTTGCTATGTGATGTTCGGCCCGTTACCATGGAGATGGCGGGGATGTCACCACGCAGGGCTTATTAGTTGCCATGGCTATTAAAAGGCACTTGTCCTCTGGGGACCTCGAAGGACCAGGGCCACCAGCTTCCCCTGCGCCTCTCTCTGGGATGGCACCAGCTCCCTGGGAGCCCAGCGGGGACCCGGCCATGCAGGTCCCCAGCACCACACAGGTCCCTGAGGCCACGGTGATGGGCACCTCCGAGCTAAGTTAAAGAGGGAGCCCAGCTCCGCATTTTCCCCACGGAGAACTGCATCACCCCGCAGGCCACCACGCGCCCCAGCCCGTGGGGTGCCTCATCCATACACGAGCAGAGCGTCCCAGCAACGGGGATTTATTGGTGGAGTTACGGTTGACAGAGACCCTAACGCCCGGCACGCAATGTGAGCACGTGGAAGGGCCCAGTCGCCATCTCCCACTGAACCCTGTTATACCTCCCATTAGCACAGCACGGAGGATACACCTTTGCCCCACTTTGGAGATGACTGTATGACCAAAACCACGCGTTACCAGGCAAAAACACAACAGGACGCGGCCCTTACAGACGAGGCAGCGCCACAAAATAAATATAAGAGCATCGTCCACCCCGAGGTCCTGCAGACAGCTCTAACCTGGACTTCCACGTGGGGAACTGAAGCTAAAAAAATCAGATCCTGAGGCTGGGGTTTACCTGGGATTAGACACCCCACTTTGCTGGAGGCGACAGCTTTTCGTTTTACCCCTGCGCGTGGTGCTTTGCACGGCTGCAGCCGTCCCAATGTGAGTGAGTCTGACCCTGAACAAGGTGCCGAGCAGAGCAGGCTCCCGTGGGACCACCCGAGACAACAGAGCTGCTCCGTTACTCACTAAGGACCAGCACAGCAACCGCCCGTAGGTTCGCTTGATGTCTCCATGGCCAGATTTTCAGCCCTTCCCTCCCTCCTCCTCCTCCTCCTGCCTTCCTTGGCCTTCTGCAAACAGCCACACAGCGCGGTACAGCCCCTGCCTGCTATTTCCAAAGCCCATTTCTCCGAGCGTGGAGAGCTCCTTGCTCCCTTCTCCAGCCCCTGCAGACACCTGGGCTACCAGCCCCCAGGACCCTGGCACAGGATCCGGCCCCCAGCCTCACCCCGCTCCCGGCAGCTCCCGAGTGCTGCTTCACGCCCCGGGCTCAGATCACAGCCCTGAACCTGCTGCTCCGTCTTCTCTCTAATTGCATTCCAGGAGGGGAAATAGAGATGCAGGAAAGTCCTGGCTTTTATTTATTTTTATTTTTTCCCCCTTTAGACAGGCCCAGGCCCCCGCTGCAGAGCCCCCGCACTGCCCGGCCAGGACCGCGTCTGAACCCATCTCTATCCGATCGCAAACCACTTCCCCAACAAGCTCAAAGTCGGTTTTTATGTGGCCATATAAACCCCTAAGGAAAATACTTACATGCTTTATTAAATAAATTAAAGGTATTATTTTCTCATCATTTTGTTAGATTTTCTAGGAAGGATATAATTTTTCATTTAACTCCATTGGACGAAAAAACCTCACAACTGAAAAACCTATAGAAAGGTATATTACCCTGTAGTGGAAAATTAGATTCCTCCTACACAATACTATAGGATGATTTAAATATAACATATAGGAATATAACATGTTATTAAATTGTATAGTATCCTTCTAGAAAGACCTACAGTATAGGATTCTAAAAATTACTCCCAAAACCTATTATGTTTCAATCTAGCCCAGCTGGTTTCCCTTCTATTACATGCTGCAAGACTTTTCCTGAAAGGTTAGGGTTTTAATTGTGTCTCGAAACGCTGCCGCAGTCGCTCACCGAGAACGGCTCCAAACTCCTCTGGACGCAACAAACCTGAGCGGGAAACCCCCAGCCTTGGGGCGGGACGGGGACGGAGCGGGGACGGGTGCAATCCCGCTCCCTCCCACAGTCAAAAGATACCTTTATTGGCAGAGGGGAGAGGGTCTCAGCCCCTCAGCTGGTCCCAGCCCCTTGGCCTCACAGGCAGAAAGCCGCTCTGGATTTCAGTTCAACCGATCCCACCCCTCTCCCAGCACTCGCTACCCCAAATATTAGGAGGGTTCAAATAGTTATCGGTGCCCCAGCATCATGCACCCGTCCTCTTCCCCCTCTGCAAGAAAAAAAGGGTAAGGGATAAAAGTTGCCTTTAGCTGTTGCCATAGAGACTCTCCGGCTCGGCACAGAAACCCCAAATCTTGTCAAAAATGGAAGAATTTAAGATTTTAATCAGCGAGAACGCACGGGAGGCCAGGAGCAGCAATGCGCATCCTTGTCTTAACAGTCTCTGCCTTCAGATGCGTTCGCCCCTCATTTAATAGCATTCTATGAGCTGGCCGGGAGCGGGGACGGAAAGAGAGAGGAATGAAAGCAATGAAAACCCCATCCACTTTCAAGTATTTTCTCTCCCCGCCGAAGCAGCCTCTTGCTGGTCAGGCTGATTTCTGGACCAACAACCCACCGGCCAAGCTGTTTGCGTTCCCAGTTCCTTCGTCTGCTGCCAGAAAAAGAAAATAAAATTCAACAATACGAGCTAGGCAAAATATTTCCCGGAACCGCCGCTATTTCTTATAAACTTCTCACCTCGCAGCCAGCGCGGCCAGCAGCGGGGGGAGGAAAAATAAAAAGAAAATCCCAACTTCTAGCACCACGAAATGTTTTTGTGACCGTCTCGAAATTGCTCTTTTCTGCTGCATCCTCCACATTTACTCCCGACCCTACTCTTACCAGTCTCTGCCTTCAGATGCGTTCGCCCCTCATTTAATAGCATTCTACGAGCTGGCCGGGAGCGGGGACGGAAAGAGAGAGGAATGAAAGCAATGAAAACCCCATCCACTTTCAAGTATTTTCTCTCCCCGCCGAAGCAGCCTCTTGCTGGTCAGGCTGATTTCTGGACCAACAACCCACCGGCCAAGCTGTTTGCGTTCCCAGTTCCTTCGTCTGCTGCCAGAAAAAGAAAATAAAATTCAACAATACGAGCTAGGCAAAATATTTCCCGGACCCGCCGCTATTTCTCTTATAAACTTCACCTCGCAGCCAGCGCGGCCAGCAGCGGGGGGAGGAAAAATAAAAAGAAAATCCCAACTTCTAGCACCACGAAATGTTTTTGTGACCGTCTCGAAATTGCTCTTTTCTGCTGCATCCTCCACATTTACTCCCGACCCTACTTCCACCACAACCACAAATCAAACACTGTGGAATAAACTCACTGCTCTGGCATTTTCGCTGCTTGGCAGAGCCCCGGCTCCAGCCGTGGCCCCCGGCTAAGACAAACACTGCCGGGAGCACGCTTTGGTGGCTGCTTTTCCCCCGCCAGCCCGGGCGGCACGCTGCAGCGTGCCAAGGTGGCCGGAGGATCCTATTTTACCACCGTTTAAGACTTGTGGTGAGTTTGGGAGGGGATGGCATCTGCCGGCGACTCGGGGATGGGGCGGTGGTTTCACCAAGCAGTGGGAGGCAAGGGATGACCAAAGCCACGGCGTTAGGGAAAAGCCTCCAGTGCCAAGGGGTGCTGTGTTTCGTGCCTGAGGATATGAAGTTTGAGGAATACCAAAACAAGGAACTTCAAAAAGGAGAAGTGTTGGCCCGGGGAATATTGTTGTATGAGCTCAGCCTCTTTGGAGCAATGGAAAAAATCACGCGCTGACCCCAAAGGGATGGCGGGAGCAGTCGGTATGCAGGGGCTGAGCCAAGAGATGTGCCGCCGGCACCCACCCCAGGGGCCCAGAGGGGAGCTGGGGGGGACACAGGCACCCGTGGCAGCACCCTGCAGGAGGGGGTGCTCCCACACGCACCCTAGCGCCCTGAGCCGCTCCACAGCCCCAAAGCCGTGGAAGGACCCAGACCCAGGGGCTCAGGCAGGTGCCCCCACAGGCCCCCTGGCACGTTGCCACAGAGGCGAGCTTGCCGTCAACTTGCAGCCCGGGCAGGCTGAGGTGTCTCTCCAAAACCTTCCACTACCACCGAGTCCCCATCTGCTCGGCTTCTCAGCCAGTCCCTTGCATTTACCTGCTGCTGCACACCCAGATGCCCACCAGGATGAAGGTTCATTTGCTTTCCGCTAACCCCATCCCTCCCTGTGCTGGGGGATGCATCCACACCACCATCAGCTCCTCCAGAAATCAAGAGCTGGAGTCCAGGACCCGGCTGGCAAGGAAGGCGCTGGAGGGAGATGGTGTGGATGGGGAGTTACAGGCTGAGCACGCCACTCCAGCACCAGCTCATCTTTGGAAACAAGATGACTTCAGCTTGAAGGTCACCAGGAGAGGAGTTTTGTGACTCTTTTCTGTGCCTTTGCTCTTCTTCCATTGTAAAAGCAGGTCTCACCACCACGCTGCCGTGCCCTGGGCTCTGCTCAGCCCGTGGTGGGTACATGTGTACACACACACACACTGTGTGCAACCCTACAACTGCCCTGGAGTTCCCTGGCTGCCCTCAGCGCCGCTGCCAGGCTCAGGGCAAGGGCTCTGCTCAGGGACCCTTGCTCCTCCTGCTCCCTCTTTGCTCTGGACTAAAGCAGCCAGGCACCCATGGGTGCAGCCAAGCACCTGCATGGCCTTGAGATATAGGGTTGAGGCAGAGGGTACCGTCTCCTATGGATAAAGGCTATGGACCACTCCGAATCAGATTCACCAAATGCAGGGAAAGGCTCCCAAGCGCCCCGCGCTGCCCGGCCCCCAGCCCTCCCCTGCACCACCCCATCCCCCTTGAGCAGCTCCCTCGCCTGCTTTCTCTCTTGCTGTGCCTGTGTGTGGGTGTATTTGGAAACGAGATCCTTCCAGCTGAACTGCAAAATGAAATGCAGAGATCACAACTCCTTGAATAGCTTCATCGCGCGCGCACACACACACACACACACCAACCTCCATCCTGCCCCCGATGCAAAACCCAGGCAATAGTAAAAAAAAAAACCAGAGGTGGAAAAATCAAGGTATTCAGCAGATGAAAGGAAGGGATTTGGGGGAGGGGAGGAGGAGGCGGCACAGCAAAGAGCTTTTGGTGCATCCTTTTGTCCCCCAATTCACCACCAGATTTGCAGCTTGACCGCCACTTGCCCAACCCTCTGTGCTCCCGGAGCCAAGACAACTCAGTTTCATGGGGCTACGAGAAAAGAGAAAACAAAACCCAGCAAAAAGCCAAGCCCAAAACCCAGCTGCGAGATTTGAACATCCGCTGCTGGAGGAGCCAGAGCCCATTTACTGAGTCAAAGGAAGAAGCATCTCCACCCTCGCTGCGGGTAGCCTGCACTGGCCTTGGGCTCCTCCGCTGTTTTCCAGTGTGGTAAAAGACAGGATTCCCCCGTGCTGCTGCCACGAGCAGTTTCTGAAGAAGAAGGGGCTTTGATTTGCCCATGGCGGGGGAAATTGCTCCCACAGGAGCTGCACGTCAGTGGCTGGGGCTGGAGGGGAGAGGCAGAGCCCGGGGAAGGGGCTGTGGGAGGGGACAGGACGCGCTCCATCCTAAGGGATGGGCTGGCAGGGTAAAATAGAAGCATCCTAACAAATACCCTCACTGTAGCAACGCCTAACCCAGGCAAGGGGATGCACCAGGGCCTGGAGCAATGGGCGAGGGGCAGGGGAGGGGGCTCGGAGCACCGCTCGCCTGGCCCGGGGACTTCTCTGCTAACATGGGCTGTGCCGGAGAAGGAGGTCAACACGCACTGCCATAAGGAGAGTCACGTAGGCAGTGACTACCCTACACAAAGCAGGGCCCAAGAGTTGGGAAGGAAACGTCCGCCTTAGCTAGAGGAAGGACAGACTGCCGCGGCTCAGCTGCCCGGGGATGTCCCAGCACCACCTCCAGCCTCGCGAGATGGGACCACAACAGGTCAGCCTGGCCCATGCCATCACCAAACCACGAGTTTCCCAAGCTGCTGACCCCATGCGTACCCACGTACACATGGGTACAAGCCCAGTGCCTGGGACACCGAGAAGCCCACCTGCCCAGGCACGCTGAGCCACGAAATGCCCTGTACCAGCCCCACGGCCGGCACTGCTGGGGTGCCACGGCTCGCCCAGGGTTGGCATTGCATCCACTGGGTCACCCAGACCGGAGCATGCGCACAGCATCAAGGGCTGAAAGGGAACATCTCGCTCCTCTACCCAGGCTCACGAATACCTGACCCCTAGGCTGGGGCTATCAAGGGGTGCGCTGAGACCCCGCAGCTTATCTCACCAAGGCATCCTCAACGCCTAAACAACTGCCTAAGGGGGACAAAATCCCAGGCACAGGGAAAAAGGGAGCGGATGAGAGTATGAGGCTCCAGCTGTGATCCATCCCAACTCCGGAGCCAAGGAGCTTCACCCACGTCTCTCCCCCGAGTCGGACTGGGCTCTGCACCCTCCAGCACCGAGCTGGCTGGAGGATTACAAACAATAAAGCAATTTATGTGAGGCAGAGGCCTTCAAGATTTATGCCGTACACTCACAGTAAAGTGCAAACACATTCCCCTCTGCACGTGGCTGGGTCCTTTGTCAGAGGAATTTGGATTTTTGACCCCAGAAGTCAGGACGAGTCTCTGAAGGAGCATCAAAGACAGACCTGCACTGTGACCCCAAGCAGATTATGGTCTCAGGGGTATATCCCAAGACATATTTATGGTCCTCCAAAGCAAGATAAGTCAATAACCACATACAGTAGCAGTTACAAGTCAGATATTAATTTAATTCCTCTCCTCCCTGTCTGCCCAAATAAGCATTAATTCAATGGAGCATCAGGGCCCCGTTATTTATCATTCTTACCAGGATTTCTGTTTCCTCCCGTTAAGGTAGAATTGCTACAGCCAGGCTATCTAGACACAATGGTTCCCAAATTAAAGATACTCTGCATCTGACACAGGCGCGGGGACCGCCAGCCCGGACCCAGGTTTTGCGCTCTCAGCAGCTAATGCCAACGCGGAGGAGGCTGGTTAAAGCGCAGCCCATCAAATGCACTTGAAAGCCTTATTCAACCCGCAGCAGAAGCAACATTTTATTCCTACGGACCCCAGGGCTGAGCGGGAGCCGAGACGTTTGCTCCCTCCCGCAGGATCCGGCCAACCCCTCCCCGGGGACTGCGGCCCCCCCACCCCTGAAGGCATCGCTCCCCACCACCCCCCAAAGCTGGGTTCCTCCCAAGTCTAGTCTCAACCCAGAGCTAAAAATGAACCTTATTCACGATTAACATTTATATTTGCATAGCGTGGCTGGCAGCTTAACACCAAATAAATGTTTTGGCAGAGGGAGTCGCAGGCATGGGGGCGAGCCCTGCCCTCCAGAAGGGAGCTTCAGCTTCCCCATGGGTTAACGAGCACTTTCTAATTGAATTAACAAATCATTAACAAGTCCTGTTTGCCATCTGGGCAGGGGAGGGCTCTGCCTTGGGCTGCTCCGGCCACCAGCACCTCGGGAGCGCGCAGAGGCAGTCAATAACACCGTAGGAGGAGTGAGTGCTAAAACTGACCTGATTAAGTTACGAATCACAGGAAATCCTGAAGGCATAAACCCCCCCGGGGCGGTCGGGCTGCCAAGGTGCGTGAATCCCCATGAATCCCCTCGCCCAGCTCCTCCGCTGCCAGCTGCAGGTTCGCCTTCAGCCCCAGGGTTAGCAAGCGAGCCTGGTCCAGTGGATGCGCCAGGGGGGAAATCTCTTTGAAGAGACCCAAATTAGAGATAAATACAAGGATGCTTTGCATCAGGAACCCTGTAAATGTGGGGCTAGCATCTGGATTACAGTAATAAATCCCCTTTTCTCTACAAGCTTGTCTGTGCCAAGCTCTCAGCTCTCGCCCATCACCTGCTTTAGCATTTTGTTCCCATTTTTTAGCCCCCTCCTGCCCTCACCCCAGGGTTTCCCATCCCAGCAGAGGGAGAAAGAAAGCAGGGAGGACACGAGCGACAAAAAAACCCCAACCAAACAACAGCCTTCCGCCTAGGAAACACGTTAAAAATCCCGACCAAAACCACGTTTCAGGCACCGGAGCCAAACCAATAGACAATTTCCAACCACTTGTGACTAACTGGTGAACTTCTGAGGGTTGAGTCACGGGCACGTCCTGGTCCCACACACGTGCGCGCGGCCCCGGCTTTGGGCTCACACGGGGACCTGCCCAGCCGTGTCACACCCCGGGCACACGATGCTGTTCCTGGCACCCCGACAGCCCGTTTCCCGTAAGGCAGTAACCAGCGCCATGGCAGTCATCACGGAGATCAAGCCTGAAAGTTTCTCTCAGCAAGTATTCAGGCTGAAATATGTGCTTTTTCCATCTGCTCGAAAGTGTCTTTGCTGGGGCTTTGGTAGGAAGCAGATGTGAGAGCATCCCAAAGCACGATCGGTCGTTACTCACTCCGTTATATAAAACCATGAGAATTTCCTTCTTTTTTTTTTTTTTTTTTTTGTTTTTTTTCTTAGCACCAGGCCAGATTCCTGGGTGAGAGGCCAAGGCTGGCGAAAGCCAAAGCCAAACGAACCCAGGTTGGGGGAAACCTCTGTGTGCATCACCAACCAAAGGGAATATTTCACATCTAGGTCGCTCAGCGGAGAGCCAAGGCGCCGGGGAAGGGAAAGCCACGATCTGGCCTCATAACAAACCCAGAAACACTTAGGCCTCCTAATTAACTAGGAAATTCAACCCCCTCCAAACCACAGCGAAGCTTCAAAGCCCTCCCAACCTGACTCCGGATGCTCCTTCCCTGGTTCCCCGCGGACGGCCCCGCTCCCCCAGACCCTCCTCCCCATCCACAGCGGCCAGCAAAGCCGCCGGGGGCAAAGGCTCCCCAGGGCTCCTCTTCCAAGGGAAAATGATTTCATGATCCAAATGAAAAAGCCATCGGGGAGGTTCATTTTGGCCAAAGGTTTTGCTCCCTTCCAGCAAAACAGTAGAAAAAGAAAAGGAGAGCTGAGAGAGACCTGGACAGGGAGCTTGGAGCAATCAAAAACTTGGTCTTTTCTGCATGGAAAAAAAAGTGAAACAGAGTTTAAAGTAAAAATGGGAAAGAAGCATTTTTCAGCACGACGCCAAAACATCTGCAGGGGGTGTGGGGGGAGAAGAAAGCAGAAAATTTTCTATGCATCATAAAATCCTGGGCATTTCCAGACCAGCTCCAACACCCAGTGCTACTGAACGGGGGAGAGAGGATGAAAGCCGATCAAGTCGAGGGCAGCGAGTCTGCATGTATCGGCCAGGAGACACATCAGCCCCATGGATGAGCGGCGGTTGGGACAGTCCGGCCCCATCCTGAATTACCATCCGTCTGTCTGAGCCCCCCGGTCCTGGCCACGAGGCTGCGATCCCCTGCCAGCCACCCTGCCTCGGCTCCTGGCCCCAAATGAAAAGCAGGTCTCCAGAGATGGGCCCCGCCACCCCGCCTGGGAGCCCTTGTTCCGGATTTCCTACAAGAAGCCAAAGCAGAGCTGTCCCTGAGCAGAGCAGGGTCCCTGGGCAGGCGGGCGCCCCCCCTCCCGGCCGGGGCTCCCCGCGCCGGGATGACATAACCATGAACTGCATGAGGCCGAGCCTTTTGTCTGCGCGCCGGGAGAGAGGGAGGGAAAGCAAGAAAGGAAGAAAGAAAGAAAACTTCTGGAA
>NW_008795318.1:909506-910957 GCF_000699145.1 Aptenodytes forsteri | reverse complement strand
CAAAATGCCAGCCTATGATTTTTAAATGAGAAAAATCTGCACTGTACTCCAGCGCTTGGATAAACTCCTACACAAACTTCCAGATGTGACACAACAGCCTGGAAGAGGGAATTCGCAGAAGAATCTCCTTAAAAAACACACACACACAAGCAGGGAGCAAAGGAAGCACGCGGCTGCCGGCACAGCCAGGCGATGGATGGGTCCAGAGGTCCCTGGTGAGATGTGGTGCATTACCTAGGTTAGGATCGAGCGACTCCCGGCTCTGCTGGGGAGACAGCAATGAGAGGGATGCTGGCCACTGCACCCAGCTCCAGGAGGTGAATGCTGCCCACCGCTCCTGCCGAGCTCCCAAAGGGTTTGTGAACAGCAGGGGAGAGGTTTTGCAGTTATTTGTCCCCTGGGAGGAGAGGAATAACCACCCCACCTTCATGCTGCCCTTGGTAAAAGGCGATGGGTCCTGTTTCTCTCCAGGATCCTCACGCAGGAACTGGCATGAGCCCAGGGATGCGCCAGCACCTGCCCTGGGGAGCAGCAGGATGCTCCGCCCCAGCCGGGGAGGGGGGGCCGAGGGGCTGCAGGAGTACCCCCAGCCTGGCATCAGCTGGGCAAGTCGTGTTTCTTATTTCCCACCAGGAGCCGGGGAAGCGCCATGGAGCCGGCAGAGGCTCGGCCGTGGCAGCAGCGTTCCCCTCCTCCCGGGAGGGGCAGGAGGCACCGGCCAGTGAACTGGGTCACAGGAGAGAAACAAGTTCAGGTGCCCTGGGACGGATCAGATGCAGGTGAAGCAAATGGATTCTGACTCCTTTGTGGGGTTTTTAAAGCAAAACAAGATTCCTTTCAGGTCCAACCTCTCAAACCGAAGCTTTTTGCTCTGTTAAACCCAAAAATGATGTTGGAACAAACGTAACGAAGTTTAAAGGACACTATGTGCACTCTCCCCTCAAAACACACCATTTTGATTAAAAAAAAATATATATATATTTTTAACTCTGTGCTACAGTTGAACCCTTCAAATAGCAGCACATGCAGCACCCGGCTCTCCCCATGAGCCGGCACAGCCGAGGAGGGGGCAAGGAGCCCGAGTACCCACCGAGGTGACGGGGGTCCCACTTGCCCACACCATGGGCATCCCCACGGGAGGGAGCACTTCGGGAAGCACTACCATGGCTGGGAAGCCCAAACCACAGCACAGCTGAGTGGGTTTGGTTCTCGTCCCCACCACACAGGAGGCTCCTTGTTCCGGTGCAGTCAGACACATGGACATGCCCCTCCAGGAGGGCGGGATCCAGCCAGGCTGATGTGGAGTGGTGCCAGCACACAGACCCACAGGGTTTGGGGCGAGCTCAGCGAACAAGGGCTCACCGGCCCCCTCGGCGGGGCCGGCGCTGCCTTCCACGATGTGCCGAGCTCCAGCATGGCGGCTCCAGCCCTCCCCTGGGCCCGCCCCGCAC
>NW_008795318.1:905592-909419 GCF_000699145.1 Aptenodytes forsteri | reverse complement strand
TGCCTCCCACGATGTCCGGGGCTCCGGCACAGCGGCTCCAGCCATCCCATGAGCCAGCCCAGCACAGACCTCAGCTATGCCTTGGCGTGAGGCCCCAAAGGCTCCGGGCCCGCTCCTGAAGGCCGCCGGCCATCTGCAGCTCTGCTGACTTCCAGCGAGAGCTGGGGGCACTCAGCAGCTCCCCAGGACGGAGCCTTTGATCATCCACCTCTCGCTAACGGGAAGCGAGCGGAGCCGTGTGAGGAGGCTGCTGGAAGAGCCCTCTGGGTTTTATTGCAGACCAAAGGCAGAAGGCAGGGCTGGTTGCCGTGACCGGATCGAGATGCGTTTCTTTCCTAAAGCCATTTTCAAAACCCAAATCCCAGGGACCATGCACTGGAGCAGCCAGGCGAGATGGGAGCGCTCCCCTCCCAGCGCTGCCCAAACCTCCCCTCCCCAGCGAGGGCATTCACGGAGCTGCCCTTCACCCTCCGAACCTGGAGGAAAAGATGGGATTTCAACCAATTTGGGGGTGTCTCCCCAGAACAGCACCTTTCAGCAGCTTTTGGCACCCCCCCGCCGTTGCCGGTGTGCTGCTCTCCAGACAGCAGCGCTCCGCAGGCAGACACGGTGCGGGGGAAGAGGCAGATTTCAGTACTACAATAGAGATCACAGGCCCTTTCAGTTACACTGTTATTTTCCTATTCAGAGCTCTTAAACACCAAGCGGTAGCATCCTCCCCACTTTCTCCATCCCCGCTCTTCAATCACTCCACAACTCTCAAGAAATAGCCTCATTTCTTGTCTCTGATCAGAGGAGCAGCCTGGCACAGACCCTACTACAGCCTTTCATCCTCCCAGCCTTCACGATGCTTTTATTTTATAAGTGAAAGTCAAGTAACCAGCTTGCCTCCTCTCCCCCCCTCCCAGAGATGCTGGCTTCTCCTCTCACTGCCTCGCCAGCTCGCACACCAGAACACCCTGCCTGTCGCCGCAGCCCTTCCCAGCCCCAAGCCCTCGGCTCCAGCGCCGTGACCATTAAACACGTCCCACCCGGGTCCCTGCTCCTTCCCTTTTGACCCAGGCAGTCCTCACCCAGGGCAGAGCCTTCCACCCCGGAGCCAAGGGGAACACACGGGTGGGAAACCAGGCTCGTCCCCCCCTAGGTCTCCATTGCACGGCACGCCTGGCCCCAGCCAGGTTTTCACTCAAAGATCACAATGGAGTGGAGGGGGAGGACAGCTTTGCAGGACTGATACAGTTTTAGGGTTAAAATCCCAAGATTTCAGGCTCTGGAGTACTTCTGGATCAGGACAAACTTCATGACCTCTTTCTAGCCCTAAGGGAGCGGAGGAGCAGGAGAGCAGCACAGGTCCCCCCGTCTCTGCTCCAGACAGCGAGGGAGAAACCTCCCTGGCCCAGGCAGAGGATGCTCTGAATGGAAACACGGTAGAAAAGCCTGACAAACCACCTCGACAGGACTTTGCATCCTTGCTGGACACTTGGCATATCAATCATCACCTTCCCTGCATCCCAGCCTCACATCCTTGCTGGACACTTGGCATATCAATCGTCACCTTCCCTGCATCCCAGCCTCGGCTACCACCGTCACACAAACTGCCTGGACAGGGAGGGAGAGCAGCATCCCAGGAGCTCCAGCTGCACCCCAGGGGCACGAGCTGCCCTTCCCAGGGCAGGTGAGGAAGCCACGGGTGCGGGAGCAGCTCCAGCATCTCCTCCCGACACCACATCGACAGCAAAGTTTATCAGCCAGATTAGAGCACCGCAAACCCGCCTTGCCAAGCTGGCAAGCCGTGCATCTCCACAGGCACAGCTCAAATGAGAGCCCTCCCATCCAATTTCTGCACGGGCAGTCAGCCTCACCCACGGACAGGTAAAAACCACCCCAGAGAGCAGCAGAAGCTAGCGAAAGCCCCAACTCCCCCCGGGGCAAGATTTACCAGCCACGTGAGCCCAAGCACTGTCACTCCTCTCCAGGGCAGCTGGCGGCAACAAAGACTTTCCAGCAACGTGATTACACGGTTTTAGCACCGGGGCAGGATTCCTAGAAGATTACAGCCTGAGAAGAGCCACTTTACTGGCCCACCACACTAAAGGAAAAAAATAAAAGTAATAAATATAAACAAGCAATGGGCTCAGCTCTGGCACTCGGGCTGCAGAGAGCCAAAGGGACGAGCAAGATGCTGCTCTGCCGAACGGCCCAGCAAGTGATGGGACGCAGCGCGGGTGCCAAGCTGGCCACTGCCTTCCTCTCATCTGTAGGCTGAACTGCTTTTTTTGTGTTGTTTTTAAATAAAGTCCCCCCAGTTCTGGGTCAGTGACCCTGAAAACAAACAGCCGCATGCAGACACACGACTCGGAGACCCGCAGCATCGTCTCCCGCAGCCCCGGGGCTCCCGGCAAGCGCCTTTCTCTGTCCATAACGAGTGAAAAATAGCGACAAGGAAAATCCCAGCTTGCAGGGCTGCACCTAATGCTCATCCCCTGCTCGCAGCGGTGCTTGCAAGTGCCCACAATACCACTAATTTTCCAAGGACAAAAGTTAATCTGCTTGTATTTGCAGCCACAGAGAAGATGCATTTCAAGCCATTATTGGGGTGGGGGATTTTACTGACAACAACTAAAAACGTGTAGGTGTTAACACCTGCATCAAAACAACATCATTAGGAAGGAAAAAGAGAGACTTGAAAACATATTTAAATCAGCAATCATAAATAATATTAGTCATAGTAGGCAATAAGAACACACTGACTTGCAGCCTGTTGTCAATATTTCTTCCCAAAACAGGAGGCTTCACAAAGTTGCAAGATTTCCTAAGATGCTTAAATAAATGCCGCTTTGAACTGCTTAGCTGGTGTGAAAGAGATTTGGGGGGAAACTGCCAGGAGTATTCACGACTGGGAAGAGAAATCTTGTTTTTCCCCTTCTGGGGGACATTTTAGGAAATAAGGCAGCCTGCTTATCAGATAAATTATTGCTGAAGCTCAAGTAAAACAATATTCACAACTCTGGCAGACCCTCGCCACTCTTCCCGGGCACACCGACCTCAGCCGAGATGTAATTCCTAACAGTTCCCACACACCAGGAGCGGAAGAGGACTCGCACAGGATATTCTGGCCCTCTGTACCATGTAACATGTCCTCCCCGCTACTGCACAGCCTCTCCCACTCCAGATGTGGGTTTGCTGCCCATACGTACTCGCCTGCCTTTTGCACAGGCAGAGCGGCGCGGACCCGGTAACTTCCCGTTCAGCCGAGCAGCAGCTGCCTCTCCCGCACCAGCCCCTGCTGGAAGCCACATCGCTTCGCTTTATTTCATTTTGGGTTTTTGTTTCTGCAAATAATAAATGGAACTGGAGTTCAGGGATGGTAAAACACTTGCGATGCTACAAACCGTTTGCTGGTTGCAACTCAACTCCAAGGGAGGCTTTAAAGGCACCAAGATTGTGGCAAGAAGCAATTTTTCTATTGTCTTTTCTATTTCTTCCCTCCCTCCCCCCTTCTTTTGAAAGCTTAAACTTGACTAAAGCGGCTCGGACGCAGAGCCTGTGCCAGAGCAGACAGGGAGTTTGGAAGGAGACCAGATGCCTTTGCGGGGTCACGGCTCACCCCAGGACCTGGCGAGCAGCAGCCCTTGGTCGATGTACGCCCCGGGGACCGTGATCCCCGCCTTGGCCAGACCCCTCCAAGCAAGGACCATCCCCCAGGGGACTGCAGAGAGCGGGCCCTTCGGCCGGCCTCACACACCGTGAATTATTTAGGGAACCTGGAGCCAGGCAGCGAATAAACACCCCCCCCCCAAGCACCACCCCCTTCCCCCCAGATCGCA
>NW_008795318.1:884392-903639 GCF_000699145.1 Aptenodytes forsteri | reverse complement strand
GGGTGTCCCCCCCCAGCCCCCGGCTCCTCGCGAGGGGCCACCCAGACCTGGTCGCCCCTGGGCTGGGCGAGGGCATGATCCCGGCCAGCAGCTGCCGGGGGAGCCGGGCCCCGAGCGGGGGACACCCGCCACCCCCCAACCGCGGGAGCAGCGGGTGCCCCCGGTGCCCCCTGCTCGGAGGACGCGGCCGGAGCTCCCTCTGCCGGCGCGACTCCCGGGGGGAGGAGGGGGGGATGGACGGACGGACACGGGGGCGAGCCACGGCGCGAGCCAGAGACCTTCTATCAGGAAAGCCAGATAAAGGCTTTTCTGCCGACACCACTCACTTCGAGTGCGGACATCTCCGCAGGCTGAGCCCTGTTTCTTAACGCTTAAGACTTCTTGCCACTTTAGAAATAGATTTCTCACTTTTCCCTGGTAGCCCCCCCATTATACATGTACGAGCATCCCCTTCCCAAGAGCTCCAGCTAGCCCAAAACCACCTGCGAGAGCAATAGGAAGATGCTCTTGTCTGACCTCAAATGCCCTCTCCGGGGTGAATCCTGCTGGCCCGGGAGCACACTTGATCCTGGATTCACAGCCTCTGCTGTCCAGCCCGAGACAAATCACGTGGCTGTTGGCAAAACTTCAAGGCCAGCCGGGCTCTGCTGCAGAACTGCGAGAGACGATGTCTGGGGAGAGGAGGAGATGCAAACCCCACAGCCCCACCGTGCATCGCCAGGAGACCCTCCTGCAAGCCCAGGGGGACACGAGCGTGACAGCACATGGCGCGTGTGACACCAGGCAAGTGGAGAGCCTGCGACACGGGTGCCAAGGATGGGGTCTCCCATTTCTTGCCCAAGTTTCTGAGCGATTCTCCCCTACGGGATGCAGTGTCTGCACCCGTGGAGAAGGCAAAGCTCAGCTGGTCTTTGGGCTCTTCTCACCACTCCTGCCGAAGTAAGCAGACATACCGACACGCCGGGACCTCCCTCAACTTCCCCAGCAAAGGCTCCTGCGGTGGGGAAAACACCAGCCTTTGCCCCCCCGGCAGAGCACAGCCCAGTAGCCCGACAGCTCGGCTGTTGTACAAATGCAATTCACGGAAAGGTCCACAAACACATTTGCATGTGCAAGGTGCAGTCTTAGATCAAGCAATTTCCTCGCTACATATGCACAGCCTGGCCACAGCTGCTTTTGATCCGATTCTCTTTGTATCCTGATAATGTACAGAGAGCCTTTGTGTGTCGGTCTGTTTATTTAAATGGATTTGGAGCAAACATTTTTTTAAAAGCTGAAGCTTTGAGCCTCTAAGTGGGTTACCAGATTATATGCTGTCTCCATTTTAATTACATTTGGCTCATTTTGTTTATTGCGTATATTTTCAAGAATTATGCTCGTTGTGAGAATTAGAAACATTTTGCTTTAGAAGATACCTGCCCTATAAAGGTTCCAACATCATACAGGAGAGACGATGCAAACCTTCCCATCTCAAAGAGCACTCCCCCTCCAACTAGGACAGGAAAAGAAAAAAAGGCTCGACAGAGCCATATCTCCTCTAAGTTTAAAAGGAAGCATTCAAACGTCAGGAGGATCAAGCCAGCACCAGTCTAGCAAGATTTTGGCATCTGTGTACTACAGCAAACACAGATAAGGATGCTCTTGCCAAGGAAGAGCAATCTTGGTTGTGGATCTTAGAGGGATGAGAGGCACAGAGCCTGTCACAGCCCGGCCGGCACGTTTGTCATCATCCCCTGTCTCAGCCGGCAGCGGAGCAGAGTGAGCACCCAGAGCTTTGCCATCTCACCTCGGGTGGGCAGAGGAGTTAAACCGGGAGCCCCCCTGGCACTGACCCAGCCCAGGGCATCTCCCCGGGGAGCCCTTCCCACCTGCCCAGGGTAGACCAGGAATTTGTCTTCTTCAAACACATGGGGGGGGTCCAGCTTCAAGACAGAAGTGGAGCGATCGGTTGAGGAGAGGGAGCACAGCTCCGGCCTGGAGCCTTGGTGAGAGGGATGGAAAGCAGCAGAAAGCAACTGCGGAGACCAGAGCTGCACATTTAGGGATTGGGGATGTAAATGAGAAGAAATTTCAATACAGCATAAGAAACTAATGAGGTCACATTCACCTCACGTGCACAGTCCTGGCCTCCTAATTATACCAAAGATAGCACAGGAGAGAGGGATGGGGGTCAGCCAGGGACAGCTCAGGTGACGGCAGGAATTTTAGGGCTATGGCGTTTTTGGAGGGGATGGGGGGAAAGGGGCTCCCACACGGCAACATCAGTAAACCTCTGGCAGTGGATGCAATGCACCCCAAATCACTCAGCACACCCCCGGCAGGGACAAGAGCCATGCCACCCAAGGAGGAGGAGGAGGAAGAGGCGGCAGCCCCGCTTTCATCCCAGCACAGCCCTCTTGCTCTCTTCTCTCCCCGCAGCAGAGCTGCCCCCACCATTTTGGGGCTCTTTTGGGTGAGCACAGCCCTCTACTCTCTTTATTAGCGGTACTTCTAGGAAAAGCATCATGAGTAATGTTTCATGTCAGCGGGGGAGCTTTAGCCGAGCCAACGCTCACCAAAGACGGCTCCAGCGTGGTAATGGGATTTGGAGTCAGCCGTACAGGAGCTGCACTGAGCTGTAATGGGAAAAGCCTACATCTGTAACCATTTTAGCAGGAGGCGGATTGAAGACAGCCTCAACGGAGAGGCTCCAATCCAATGGGATCTAGTCGCTATTTGTTTTGCTGTTGACATACAGCTGCAGTAGCTGTGGGTGATTTTAATAAGACAGGATAATATTTCTATCAGTTCTGGGAGCTATAGATTGAACCCATATAGGCATCTGGCTCAGGGCTGAGTGATAAATCGCAACAAGATCCAAAGCTCTTCTCATGCCTTGGAACCAGAGGGAAAACACACATTTTGTTTCGGATGTCACAGTTTGGCCGTGGGAGGCCTGCTCTGCCCCCAGTGTACAGACTCGAGGGTTGTTGAAGAGCACTTTGACAGCAGCGAGCCCGCTCTGTCCCTGCTCCCCCATCCCACCAGTGACAGCGAGTCCTGTGGGATCGGAGCCCTTGCTGTGCATGGGGGATCCTGGCTGCCCCCATCAGTGAGTTAACCTCCCGAGAAACACCGTTCACCGTATTTCAGCTGACATAGCTACAGCAGAGAGACACCCACCAAACCTGGCCCGACGCAGCCCCCACTCCCTCCCCGGTGTCCCCCCTGCTCCTCCCAGCCCCAGCCCTGGCACAGCCCCGCCAGGCTGCTCCCATCCCTCAGTGCCCACAGCTGAAAGAGCACATTCTCCTCCTAAGACAGCAGCTGAGGACCTGGGAGGAGCAGGAGACCAGCCCCACCTTCGACACAGCACAAGACAACGGCTTAACCCTGCATAACCCCGTCCAAACAGCTGCTTCTCCCCAAGAGCTTATTTTGCTAATTCCCTTTTTCATCACCCACAAGGTTTCTTGTCCTCCTCAGTTATCCCATCGGTGCCACAGACGCGGCCTTCACCCCGAGCATCCCGGGGCCTCCCAGGTGCTGCATCCCCAAACCCCGGGGCTGGGTACCGGCACCAGGAGCCACCATGGAGGGTTTGGGAGAAGCAATTGCTTCATGAAACCAACTGCTAGAGGCTACAAGCAGGGCTTAATCTTTTATTTTTTTCCCTCTTTAATGAATGTTTTTATTGTCTCTCTCAATCTTTATTAAGTGAAGAGCCAGACAAGTAGTTGGAGGGAAAATATACTACAGCATGAAGTACAACCACTGTGCAGAGGGGACAGATGCGACCAGTGCAATCCGTTTGCTGTGCAGAAAGGAATTAATAATTTAGGCTGGGGAATGCTTATTTTTGGCTGATGACCAGCACTTTCCTGCATGATCAATGTTTGCACCTTGACTTTTTGGTACACAATCAATCCGTGCCTGAATATGGCCTGAGTTTTGGGAACTGCTACGTCTGCAAGGGCTGAGCCGCTCGGGGCTGTAGCATCAGTGCGGCTGAACCTCCTGACTTGGCGAGATCTGAGCCCAGCCCGGGTTCCAGCTCTGGGGCTCAGAATATAATTTGTAGTAAAAATATAATTTATAATAAAAAATCTGTCTGGGCCCCCCATCTTTAAAAAAACCTGCGTTTTCCTTAACAACTGCTATTACCTTCAGAAAATGTCAAGAGGAGAAGAAATCGTCCTTTCAAGACTATCCTGGTTGGGCAGATTGGGTGTTTTAGTGGCCAGATCTTGGCTCTGACCCTCAAAAGGAGCAAAGACCCATCAGCCCCACAAAGACAGCTCCCCCGGATGGGACGCAAGGACCCAGCACTGCACTGGACCTTGGCCCTATTTAATACCCTCTCGCATTTACCGTGGCTCCGACTGGAGCCTGTCCTTGTCCCTGCGCCCGGCCGAGCAGCCACGAGGCTTCGCACAGAAGGCTGCACTGTTTCAGCAAACGGTTCTATGTCTCTCTGAAGCATTAGTGCAAAACAAAGCGCAGCTTTCAAGGGCGGGGGGAGAAACCCCGACTGAAATCCAGCCTTCTGCTTCTGCCGCTTGGTCGAGGCAGCTCCCTATCTGATGCAGCCAGGAGGCTTTGCCTTGCTCTCCCCTTGGGCACCGACACCCAGCCCCGGCTCACTCTCGACGCTGCCCTGGAGGCCCGGCTCTGCAGGATGAGGTTTCGGGCGAGCAAGCCATGCCCTGATGCCCAGCCTCACCCCGCCAAGCACACGCGGGGAAATTTCGGAGCAGGTCTCCCCTGCCCCAGCCCGGTGCTGTCCTGGGAGCCCCTCTCCTGAGCGGGCACCAGCCTGCAGCTCCAGGGGCTAGAGCACAACCTGAGTCTCCAACCATCCCTCAACCCACCCCAAATCTGCATTTCTTGCCTTTTTCTCCCTCTTTCTTTTGCCAGCCAAAGAGCCTCCCTTTCCAAACACCCTCCTCTCCTCACCCCCCTTGCATTGCTTTCAGCTTTCATCTGGTTCCCATGCAGCGTGAGCACAGGGCGCAAGCAGCACGCCAGCACCGCTGCTATCAGCGGCTCCCACTCTAATTGAATCTTCAAATCTTGTCTGACAGGAAGAGACAAGAGGGAAATGAGACGCTTGTTGCCGAGCCCCGGATCCCCGAGCGCTGCCGAGCACCGGGATGCCGGTAAGCACCCCACGGTGCTCCAGAGCGTGCCTGCCTTGGGCCCCGGCACTGCTACAAGTGCTTCCAGCATCCCAGTGAGGCCAGGAAGGCATCGCCACAGCCCAGGGCAGCCCCAGGAAGGAGTGGTAGGAGGTGCCAAAAAGCCAAGAGGGCTGAGAGATCAGGCAAGGGGAAGGGCAAAGCCACGCGAACACTCGGCTCGCACCAGGCAGAGGATGGGCTGCAGAGCTCAGCCCTGGCCTTGGCATGGGTCAGGGCACCGAAACCTTGCTCACAGCACGCACGGGTTTGCAAGGAAACCTTCTGAGCAACAACAGCACACCCACAAGTCACCCCACAGCCCTCCCAAGTGACTCCAGACTCAAGAAAAGCAACGCCCAGCTCTCCATCCAGGAACTCACAGCAGCCAGAGACACCTAAGGGCATCTCCACCTCCCCTGCCCCAGCACAAGGTGCACAACACCAACAAGAGGTCTCACCACGACAATTTTGCCTGGGCTCTTACCTGAGCGCTCAGGAGCTCCAGCCAGAGAACACCTTCACTCAAGAGCTGCAGCAGCACCTTCAGGCAACCTCCTGCCCCAGGGGCTAGCGGAGGGGGGGGGGGGGGAGGCAGGAGCTGGAGTGATGATTGGCACCTGCTGAGCAAGCGCTAATTGAGAAAAGGTGGATGTGGGAGGAGGAGAGGGCATGGAGAGGACAGCAGCTCTGTCTGGTGGCTGGGCATGAGCAAACCATACAAAAAGGATTAACCAAAATTTGCCCTAGTAAAGGTTTTTCCGGCCAACTCCCTGCCACGCAGTGGCCAGGCTGCAATGGCCCCAGCTGAGCCTCGTGTCGTGGAGGTCAAACTCATTAAACCCCCTTGCAAGGGCTGTGCTGCCATGAGGAAGGGGGGTCACCATCCCACCCCAAAGAGGCTGACGCTGTCCCCCAGTTCCCAGCCCCGGGTGGCAGGTCTGGGGGGGCAATGCACCCCCCGCACCCCTTCCCCTGTCCTGAAACTGCGGTTTCCCCCGCCAGCTGGGGAGCAAATGACCCAAATGGTTTTAAAATAAACAAATATTAAATGAGCACGTGGCACTGATAGCAAGGACCGACTGATGTGGCATAAATGTCTCCTGCTCTCCCAAGGAGCGATGAATAGCAGCGAGGGCAGGGGGACGGAGAAACAGCCTTCGGGGGGACCGAGAGGATTGGGGTCAGGACAGGAGGGAGCGCGGGGCCTTAACTTAGGGTCTGCGGAGGGAGGGGAGACGCTGCCAAGCCATCAGCATGCTGGGTCATGAGCAAGAGCTTCTGCCCTCCACCCCACTGACCACAGCAGGACTCGAGCGGGAGCCCAGTGGCAAGCGCTGCCCCAAGCTGGCGGCTGCGGGCTGGGACAGCTGGGATGGATGGGATGGATGGGATGGCTGCCCTTCCTCTGGGGAGGGGGCTCTGCACCCGCAGGTGAACTTGGCCATGAGATGGGGGCACCCCTGAGTGCCACTGGGCCTTCTGCACCCCAAATTTTGCTCCATCACTGCTTAACCCCTCTCAATCATTATTCATATTCCAGCTCACCCATCGCAACCCTTGATGTGGAAAGGGCTTTTTTTTTTACCCCTTTCCTTCTTTTTTTTTTTAAGGCCTCTGCTGAGAAATCTTTGTAACTAATGGCCCTTTAAAGTAAAATATAATTAAAAATAATGTGGAGCACGCCGAAGCCTGCTGGCAGCTTGCGATGCAGGTGGCTGATGAAGAGTGGGGCAGCCACGGGTGCTGCCGACGTGCCACGGTGGTTCTCGGGCTGGGGTGTGTGGGTACCCACTGCAAGATGCTGGGGTGGGCTCACCCTGGCCTCATTTAGCCCTAAAGCAATTTCTAAATCACTGAGAGTGCAGGGCTTCTCTGTCACACCCGTGGGGACACGGGGGCATACTTTGTCCTCGCCCTCCCGCGTGAAATGGGGCATGGGTGGCCCTGCCAGGAGGAGATGCTGAGCACGAAGTGCTGGGGCAGGGGGAGACCCAATCCCACCTGGCTGCTCGTGGGGCTGCGACGGGTCGGTCCGTGCCCAGGGGAGCCTTCTTGGACAGAAAAGTCTGTTTTTCACACTTTTAGAAAGCCAGGGAGGAAGAACCGGCTTGCTGAACCTTTGCCGAAAACTGCGTTCCCCAGTCACCCTCTTGCAGGAGCCGGAGCATGACAGAAGTGTGCAAATGAGGACTGGCTCATTTAAATTTAATGCTGATGAGGAGATCTTCCTCCTCTTTCCAGCAGAGAGCAGATGTTCCCGTTTCACATAGGCAAGGCATCTCTAAATCACTTCCCCAGCAGCGAGGTGGACAGTGATGTCATTGTTTATAGGTTATTAGTTATTATTTCATAGACAAACCTGACATTTTTCCCTTTTAAAGATACATTGGGATGTATTCTGGGTTTCTGCCACTGAAAATATCCTGGCAGTCCCGTCATTAGCCTCCTTCCAAGATTCAGGCTGCTTTCCTCACAGCACATAATTAAAACAGCACTTTGAATTTTCAGCAGCTTGCAACATCTTCATGATATACGGGAACCCAGGCAACAGCTCGCTGTCGAGCCCAGCCCCGCCAAGAGACAGCATCCAGCGAGCCGTGCCGGCGAGCCCACGTGCGAGCAAGGCGTGCGCATGTGGACGTGCGAGATGCAAGCAAGGGACGCGGCACGAGAGGTGGCAGAGCAGCACGGCGGCCCTGGCAAGCCCCGGGTGTGAGCCACGTGCCGGCTGCTCAATGTGGTCCCCTCCTCTGCGCCGGCTCCAGCCGCTCCTCGCCGTGATGGTGGGGAGGTGCTGGTGGTACCGGGGTGCTTTTAGCCAGTTCAACACCGTTTAGCTGAGCCATGCAGCCCATCCGTGGACTTCCTCCGGCATGAATCGTGGTTGCCTTAATGAATCCCCAGGGAACACGAGCAGCTTGCCACTGGGGTTTTAACCTGGCCAGTGGCACCGTGGGCTGCAAGGGTCACCACCTGAATGGGGCAAAAAAGAAGGAGTTTGGGGCTGCCCAGCCCTCGTGAGCGCACACGGCCGGAGCTGCATGGGGCTGAAATGAGATTCACGCGTGCAAGAGGTGCTGGATCCAGCGGGTCAGGGCTGCCGGCGTGGGAGGAGGGCAGAGCCAGCAGGGATCTGGCTGCCCTGTGGGGTGCAGGGAGCCCAGGGGATGTGTGCCGGGCTGGAGAAGGGAGCACAGTGCTGCGAAGCCCCATAACACCAAGGGAGCCCAGTGCCAGCCCCCTGCCACTGCCTGTGCTCTGCACGCTGGTACCAGCCCAGTGTGTCCCCCTGTCCTCCCTTTTCTCAGGGTACCAAGTGGGTTTGGCGACTGCAGGGCAGCCTTTGAGCAGCTCGCAGCTCCAGCCTTTTCCGCGGGAGCTCTCCAAGGAGCAGCCCGAGTCCACAGACCACACGAGGATGGGGGTGAGGGACCAGCAGCTGCCCCGTGCCGACCTCCCAGCAGCCCCACAGCAAAGTGCAGGGCGCTGTCAGGCTTGAAGCCCATCCCGTCTCCACTTTGCCGCTGCTCCTGCCATGCCAGAGCCGACATGCTCAAGAAGACTGGCCCTGCCTTAAAACATTCATAATGGTACAAAATGCAGTTTGGGGGTTGTTTCAGTGGAAAGCCCAGACCCAGCTGTGGCCCAAATGGCTTCATCTCCCCCTGGACAGACCTGGGCATCCCTCGGCGCACCAGACCTGGCTGTGGTGCTCGGTCACTCCCAGCACGGCAAGTCCCAAGACCTGCCCCAAGAGCCGCTCTCCCGCAGTGCCCGGGTCCCGCTAGCTTGGGACAGCCCCAGCTTGTCCTCACGGGCAGCAGCCACCACCCAAAAATCACCCGGGGCTTCCTCCCGCTGTGGCCCCAGCCCATTTCACCGTCCGAGCACCCGGCTGTGACAGCCCTGCCCCAGCCCAGGCAGGCAGGGACCAGTGATGCTTTACCTCACGTCCAACCCCACCTGCATCCCTGCCCAAGTGGCAGCACAGCGGGGACGCGATCCCGGCTTTATGTCAGTCCAAACCAGGCTCCATTCAGCCCTTGTCCTGCAAGACCCGAGCTTCGTCCCGCTAGCTTGGGACAGACCCGCCTTGTCCGCACGGGCAGCAGCCACCACCCAAAAATCACCCGGGGCTTCCTCCCGCTGTGGCCCCAGCCCATTTCACCGTCCGAGCACCCGGCTGTGACAGCCCTGCCCCAGCCCAGGCAGGCGGGGACCAGTGATGCTTTACCTCACGTCCAACCCCACCTGCATCCCTGCCCAAGTGGCAGCACAGCGGGGACGCGATCCCGGCTTTATGTCAGTCCAAACCAGGCTCCATTCAGCCCTTGTCCTGCAAGACCCGAGCTTCAGATGCCTCCTGCCCCCCCCGCAGCTGCCCCTGCCCTTCCCGTGCCCCAGTTCTCTCCCGTACTGGTGTGACTGGGGCAGCTCCCACCCACAGCGCTGCCGGAGCGGGCACATGGCGCTTGCACGCACGGAGGAGCCAGCAATGAAAGGAATCATATTAGTGCTCCCCTAACCAACGGAGGGGAGTTAATGAAATCAAACTGGTTTGTTGTTGTTGGTTCTGATTATTTTTTTTTTTAAGATCTGGCTTCTATCTGTCGTTACCATTATATTGCATAACCGGGGAGAAATCTGAATGAAGTTAATACCCGCGAAGCGTGGTGCAGAATATTCATGTACTGGGAACCAGAATGAGGCAAATGTGAATCTTTATTACCAGTGGAGGTTGTTAAATATTTATATTTTCTGTTTGAGACACACTGTGACACATGAAACTCAATTAGAATATAAGTAAAAACCATGCTAAATTATAGATAAACGGCAACAAATGAAGGGGAGCAGTCTGAGCTCCCCATGCACAGCCTGGGGGGACAAGGGTGACAACTCTGGGAGAAGAGGGCAGCCCCACCAAAGGCACCACCGTCCCGCAGCGACCTGCCAGCGAGCACCGGCACAGCTCTGCATTTCCTCTGCAGGGCTGATTTTTGCCCTGAGAAATCCCAAACCACCCCGTGCCTTCATGCGAAGCAGCCCCAGACATCCCAGCTTCCCCACTGGTCCCGACATGTCACAAGGACCCCCGAGACCCCCGCTCCTGGGCTGTGCTTACTTTAATACAAATGTGTCTAGTAATAAAAACTACAGGAAAGACAGATGTTACAGAGAAATATATATTCGGGGCCAAACGCTGCGCTGGTGCCGTGCTATGGAAATGGCTGGAGATTTCTATCCCTCTGCTCGCTGAAGCTAAGCTAAGGATGCGGTCAGGGCCGGAAAAATTAGGGACTGAAAGGATTGTGGGGTTAATTCTGTAATTATTTGCTCTGGGAGACGCTCGTCATCACCGGCGAGGCTGGGGAGCGGGGGAGGCCGTGCGGACGTGGGCTTTAAGTGGCTGCTGCCGGGGCCGAGATCAAGCAGCGCCTCTGCGCAATATCCGCAGGGATATTGCTGTGGGCGGACAGACAGACGGACAGCCGTGCTCCCAGTCCAGACAGGTGTTTTCTCCCCGACTCTGCGCAGTGCCGAAGCCCCCAGGATGCTGGGATTCCCCTCGCTGGCCTTGCAAGAGCATCCCGCAGGAGCATCCCTCGGCGTTGCCATGGAGATGCGGCTCAGGAGGAGCCCGGGTGCTGTACCCCTCCGGGGGAGCTGCAGGACCCCCCCGCCCCACCGCAGCTCTTCCCCTTGGCTGCCCCAGGAGATCATTAGGGCTTCATTAATGCTGCAAGGAACTCGGCCAGAGACGAGCACAGGATCTGTCCCGGCGATCAAAGCCGCGGCCCTTCATTAGTGGCAGTAACCAGGACTATCATTAGTGTGTGATGAGGGAGACCAGAGCAAAAGGGCAGAGAGGCAGAGAGACAGGGAGGAGGCGTGGAGAGAGAACAGCAGCTTCCCAGAGGGTTTTTTGCCCGCGCTTCTCAGCTTTGCAAGTCTCAAAGGACCCCAAGTCCCTGCTGCCCGCCCTGCCCCGCTCCCGTTTAGGTGGAGGGCTCCGAGCACGGGTGAGGGGCGCACGGGCTCTGCCAAAGCAGTGCGGGGATGGGGACTCCGACACCCTGCTCCGCACCGGCCTGGGCTAACCCAGCCGTGCCACAGCCACATGCAGAGCTTTCCCTCCCTGGGGCACATTTCCAGCCTGATTTCCTCCTAATTTTGTCTCCTACCTCCTTTTGCTCTGCCTCACTCCCGGCTGTCCCCTCACCGAGCCCCTCACCAGCGCTGGCCCGCCCCGGAGCTGCGTGTGGAAAGATCCTTGTTTTGCCAACAGGTGAAAAACATGCCTTTTAGTGAAGAAAACAGTAATACAGAAGGAAAAAATAATAGAAATTTAAATTAAATTTAAATTATGACTTTTCTGAGGTTCATTCCTGGAGGTATTTAAAAGACAAGTAGATGAGGCACTTAGAGACATGGTTTAGTGGGCCTGGGGGTGTTGGGTTGACGATTGGACTCGATGATCTTAGAGGTCTTTTCCAACCTCAATGATTCTATGATTCTATGATTCTATGAGCAGAATCCCTTCCTCCTGCTTCTGACTCTGCTCCCACGGAGTGATCAGCCAAGTCCAGGCCCGTGGGGCAGGCGTCCTGCCCGTGCTGGCGGGGATCCCGGATCTCCAGGAATCCCACACCTGCAGGGAGAGGGTCCATGGGATCCCTGGACCTGCAGGGATGCCTGACCTGTGGGGATCATGTTTTCCACGGGGAGAGGAGGGAAACTTTTCCCCAGCCTGTCCCATCCCCATAAACCTGCTGATGGGAGGTCCCCGACCCGATGAACCCTCCTGTGGGGCTGAGCCCCCTCGTGCCAGGGGTGCATAGAGCTGCCCGGGGGTGCCTGGCAGCCACATCCCCCAGCCCACAGACCCCACCGGTGCAGGCTCTGACCCCCGGCATCGGACCATCCTCGTCAGCGCTCAGCCTCAGCAAGTGGGGTTTTAATTCCTCGTGACCAGGACAGCAGCTTGCAGAGTGTGCTCAGAGCGGGGGCTGAGCTCTCGGCCATGCTACCGACACCCCCGTTGCAAGCAGGCTTATTATTGATAATACTACTACTAATAAAAATACCAGCATTTCCCAGTGTGGTGTCTGCTACCGGAGGCTGACTGCCCAGCTCTGGCGATCCATTCCAGGTGAAACAAGCCTCTGCTGGGAACACACAGGTCCCTGGCCAGGGCCGGGGTGGAGAGCATTCAGAGCAATGAGGAGCTACAGAGCAAGAAAGCAAAGCCAGAGACCTTCCCCTGCCAGAGCTTAGCCCCCGGCCCAGCCTTCCCATGGGTCCCCAAACACCATGGGGAGACCCGCTCTTGCCCCCAGCTCGGGCCAGGCTGCTGGGACACATCCAGCCCCCGTGGGCTTGCAGTGCAATCCTCCATCGACGCTCGGGCTAAGGCTTTTTGGTACAACCAGGTCCCCGTCCAGCACTTTCGTCCTTGTAGACTGTTTCTAAATTAGATTTTGCTCTTTTCTCTGTTATCCCTGCCAACCCCTTAGGAGCTGGGAAATAGCTTTGTCCCCTTCTTCTCCCCCTTTAATTTCCAGTCGTTCACCAAAACACCGATTCCCTTTCTTGCCTGCTTTTCTGGGAGATAAACACATCTGTGCTGGCCACGCTTTGCACATCCCAGAGGCAGCCAGCATCCCTGGCACGCGGCGGGGGGAGCAGCTCCCGCACCCCTCAGCAACTGATGGAGACATCAGTCACAGCCACAGAAACCTGAGTTTTAAAGCAGGAGATGGCGAGGAAGAGGTGCCGAGAGGGGTAGAAAGCCTGGTGCTGCCAGCATCCCAAGCAGACGCCTGGGAGGGACGAGGGAGTCGCATGTGGGAGCAGGGTCTGATCCAAAGGCAGGACCTGGGAGCTGCTCACGCAGTCCTGGAGGGACGGGGACCCCCGGCTCCATCACACCCCGGCTGTGGGGCCACACAACCACCATCTGACCGTGGATCGGGGGTGACGTCAGTGCCACCGTACCCAGCACCCCGAGTCTATCCAGGGCCCCGTGACTAATTTGGGATGCGGTGGACATTTTTAATACGCTGCTATAAATATTCATGGACTGTCAGCTATGAAAAAGGACCCTGCCTCCCGCCGCGCTGCCCTGCCAGAAGGCAGCACAAGGGAGACAGACCGAGCCCTTGCTGGTGGCCGCAGGGGCTCAGGAACCCTGGGGGGCCACTGGGACATCCCCAGTTTACACCAACGAGCATCCTGTTGTGAGGATGCCTGGCTGGTGCACACCTTGCAGACGGCCAAAGTCAGCTTCTGCCCAAATTCTGGTTGAACCTCAAACCAGTTTCCTTGCGGCCGTGACGTTCCCGGCAAGTGCAGGGGCGAGCATGCCGGCACGGGTGGGGGCTGGCTGTCAAACCCATGTCGCAAATTCCGCAGAGCCGTAGCTCGCGCCTGTCACGGCAGCCTCCAGTCTGCTGAGCTGCAAAAACCTGATGAAAGCCTTGTGCTGAGTTGCATTTCTGCTTTGCTGGTGTGCATCGCCCGAGGGATCGCCTGCCACCAGCTCCCACGTCTCCACCTCTCTGCACCACTCAGGCATCGCCACTACCCTGGCCCCAAAAGCATCACCGCATAGAGCTATACAGCCCATCTCCTGCATTTCTGAACACCTATCGATTCCTCTTTTATGTGCTTCACCCCAACATATCGATCCAATTTAGCCTCCATAAGGCAAACTAAATTAGCTGCCTTTAATCCATGGATAATGGCAGCGAGCCTGGCTCTGCCTGTCCCAGATTCACGGGTGTCAGGGACAGGAGGAGAGTGCTGGGTCAGGCAGGGACGTGCAGGTTCATCGTCTGTGGGCAAGGCCCCCAAGCAAGCCAGCGGGCATCAGCCCCGAGGCACCAGGGGAAGTGGCCTCAGGACAGCCATGCTGCAGACAGAAACCCAGCTCCTGTGGGTGGGGGCCCCATCCTGCTATTCCAGCAGGAGACTTGGCCCCAAAAACCTGGGCATCACTGCCCGGCTCCTGCTTTCCCCAAGCCCTGGGGTCCCTGATGTGGGTTTCAGCCTTAGCTGATACAATGAAGCGTCGCTACATGCTCCTGCCAGGCTGCAGCACACGAAGGGTTAACCCCAAATCCAGCCAGCTATGGGGAGAAGAGCAGCCTCCGCCCCACTGGAGCTGTGTATAAAACCCCAGATGAAAAGTGGAGCCTGTTCCCCTTTGATTAGCAGCCGAGGCTCCCAGGGAGCCCTCAGCATCTCTCACCGCTAATTCAGCAGCTCACAAAGCGCCGAAGGCACCGGAGATGCCACCGGCACCTCACCTGGACTGACAGCCTGGCACAGCACCTGGGGGACATCCCCATGCTAGTGATGAGGCTGCGTGGGACCCACTGCGGTCCTGGTCCCTCTGTGCACCCCCAAAACCCCCCATCCCACCCAGGCACCCACTAACGTGTGTCCTCCTCCGCCCTTCTGTAAAGCCTCCAAAATACACATTTAATTTCAATTTAATGCAATAGTTACCATGGTCAGTAAATACCAAAACCATATTAAAGGAGGATTAATAGCCGTGTAATGGCCAAGTGTCTATTGCATAACCCTTAATAAGCGCAGATGGCCTCCTGCCACGCCGCGGGCGCTGCAGGGCCTCCAGCCATCCCTTCCCATCCTTCCCAGCGGTGGCCAAGGTTGACAGTCCCATGAGAAGTGGATGAGATTGCTGCAGCGCTGCCAGGCGGAAGGGGGACATCTCCAAGGGTTAAAACTGGTTAAAGGCATCGGTCTGCAGCTGCAGCACCTGTTTGGAGTGGCTGAGCATCATGTGGGGATGATGGTCCCCAAAACGCCCTAGCACGTGTGCCTGGCAGTGGCAGCCGGCCTGGGGACAGCAGTGAATTTCCTGCACGGCCCCTGGAGCGTGTCTGCCCCTCTCTGCCCGGTAAAAACCCCACGTTAAACGGCTTGGCTGCGCCCCACTTGTGTTTTCTCCCTCTGGGGAGGGAGGCAGGCAGCATCCCCATCCCACATCCTCATCACGCTGACTGCTCACTGCACCCGGCAGCATCCCAACACCAACCCACTTGCAAGGTGTGGCTTGTCTCTGGGGTCCCCCTGCTCCCCGCTTTGGGGGGACACTGCCCTGAAATGCAGCATTTGGGGTCCCCAATTTATCCTGGCAAAAGAGGAGCTGGAGCACATGGTGGCTCTGAGAGAGGCCGAGCAGGGCACACGCTCCAGGGCCACGCGGGGGTGGCGGATGGTTTGGACAGGAATGGCCAGGACACACTTTCACAGGAAGGGAAACTGAGGCAGTGGCCGAGCCAAGCGGGGCCCCCCTACAGAGCCCCCACACCATGGTCTGGCGCTGCCCCCCTGGTCCCTGGCACCGCTCCGCATGGAAAGTCAGTTTAAAAAGAAAAAAAAAAAAAAAGCACATTTTGAGCAAATGTTGGCCGGCTTCAGCTGCAAATTCACTTGTCAGGAATATTGGAATTACTGGAGCTGGATGGCGTGAACATCTGTGCAACGCAAACGCCGGGGTGGGGAGGGGGAAGCGGGGCCGGCTCACGTGCCAGCCCCCGCTGCTGCCTGCGGACGCTCCAGCAGGATGCCGGAGGAGGGCAGCTGCGACCCAACACGAGCCCCCCACCTGCCACCCCGTGCAAAGGGACCCCAGTGGGCTCCCCAAAATGCCCCAGGGAGGAGGCTGCGACTCAGGGGACTCACCATGCCAGCTCGCCGGCTGCAAATTCCCTTTGGGTGAATGTTGGAGTAACTGGGCTTGACGGCACGGGACAGGCACGGAGGGACTCCTCGCACCAGCGGGGCTCCAGCCCCACATCTCCTGCCCTCCTTGCCCCTGCCCTTCCCTAGGACTGCCTGCACTGGGGTGCTGCAGGCTCCCTCAATGTTTTGGGGTGCCATGGGGCTTTTCCATCACTTCCAGAGCAGCCATGACCAGCACCTAGCCCTTCCCAACCTCCTCCCTCATCGGCACCACTATAGCCCCCAGCTACCAAAACCTGCCCATTTATGCCCAAAATTACCCTCAGGCAGGAGGTAATCGGCCACTCAGGCGTGAGCAGGTGCTCAGGTGTTGACTAATTGGGTGCTCAGGTGTTGACTAATTGGCCACCCAAGCACGGTGCAATGGGGTGCTCAGGCGTGACCTAACTGGGTGCTCACACATGAATTAGTTGCGTGCTCGGGTGTGAACTGGGCACCCATGCCCAGGCACCCATGAGGGAAGCAACCGGGTGCAGAAACCTCATTATTTTGCCCAACGTACCTTCTCCGAGGGGCTGGAAACAGGGATGGCTGAATTGCACCCCCACGTGTGCCTCGAGGGGGGGGATAGGCACCGAAGCAGGGTTGGACCTGGGCTTGGGGACGCCCCTCTCCATCTTCCCTCTCCCGCAGATGCAACATTGCAAATAACAAACAGCTTTCAAAGCCCCGGCTCCCATTGATGTCACATCAATGCCAACGGAGATAAAAGCCGAGAGACCCAGAACCAGCACCGGCTTTGCTGGGGAATATTAATTAGAGGGAAAGCCTCATTAGAGCAGCAAGGGTGGCCGCTGGTGCTGCCTCCCCCCACCGTGTGCCCCGGACCCCCGAAGGGGCATGATGGGCGTCAGCCCGACCAGCTGCCTTGGCGGGCTGAGCGATGGGGTGCGCTGCAGATCCCCCAGTGTAAGAGTTAAAAATTAAAGTGTTGAAAGGTGGGGGTTTTTTATTAAAAAAAAGGAAGGGGAAAACCTGCTTCTCCCCATCCGCAGCTGCTGGGGCTTCCAGGCAAGCCCAGAGCCGCAGGCAGGGTGATAAACCCCCCCCCGCGCCCTCCAGAGCAGCCTGATGGCAAATCCAAGCGTTCGTGGGGAAAAAGCAGCACATGGGTTATTTAATGCATTTTTTTTTTCCCCAACAGCTCTGCAGCTGGAGAGAAGCACGGGGGAGCGCAGGATGCCACCTCCTGCCTCCCTGAGCCTCCCCGCTGGCGGGGAAAGGGGGGAGTCCGGTGCTGCCCTGGGGCAAGTCCCCTGCAGGCCCCGCATCCGCTGCCAAAGGAAACATGGGAAGGGGTCAGGAAAACGGATATTGTGAAGTGGCACAGGACCCTTGAGCACCGAGACCCCGCTTCATCACACCCCCGAGAGCCCAGGCCAGCTGGGCAGCACCCTGCCAGCCCTGTCTCCCATTAATCGCCCTGGAAAACGCTTGCAGCAAATCAACGGCATTTGCAGCGAAATCGGTGGGTTAACGACAGGAAAGTAATGAGGAAGGAAGCATCGCCGGGAGGGCTTAACCGCTGTGGCCATGCCCGCCCCAGCCGGGCCCCCCTTCGGCACCGCCTGCTGACGAGGAGCAGCACCCATGGGTGCGCCGGAGCCCAGCCCGGCCCGGGGGACACTGAGGGGACCAGCGAGGGGGGTGTTGCAACTGAACTCAAGCAAAAAGGCCCCTTGCCAAGGCCATAAACCCAAAGGGCTGAAGCAGCCGGGTTGCTCCGGGGACGGGGCAGAGAGTGTGACCCACGGGGCCACGCAGGACGGGGCCACCGGCTCCCAGGCAGCAGCGAGGCAGAGGTGCCGGGAGTACCGAGATGCCACAACATCAGTTATGTATTACGGTGAACTTTTCTTCCTTTTTTGTTTTGTTTTTTTCTGAGAGGTGAGCCCAATTCATCCTGACAGAGGTTCACAGCACATTTTTGCCCAGCGGCTGCTTGCGCCGACAAGCAAGACGGTGCAGGAGAAAGGCACTCGGTGCCTGTGCCACAGGAGCTGGTGGGCACCAAAACGAGCTTGGCACATCGCCCCCAGCACCATGCCAACTTGGGGATGGCTGCTGCACATGGACCTGGCCAGCCCCAGGGCCTGAGACGTCTGGGCTTCCCCACGGGGTGCTCAGCGCCGGCCCCACTCTCCGAGGATGCTCTCCTGGCACGGACACAGCACCAACCTGCTCCAAGCGCTCATGAAGACGGGTGTCAAATCAATCCCCGCAGCAGAGATGCCAAGTTAAAAAAAAAAAAAAAAACAAAAACAAAAACCAGAGGAAAGCAGCCAGCCATCTGTCAAACCAGCAATTTTCAGCTGGATTTCCAAAAACACTTCAGCTTTTAAAACCAAGAGAGGAGAGAAAATAAAAACCCCTCCTCTTCAACAAGCAGAGAAAGCATTCACAGGATGAGGTGCAAAATTCCTCTTTGACTTCAAAGGCGTTTCTCCTGGCCTGTTACCCCCAA
Organism: Aptenodytes forsteri; assembly: GCF_000699145.1. NCBI lineage: Eukaryota > Metazoa > Chordata > Aves > Sphenisciformes > Spheniscidae > Aptenodytes > Aptenodytes forsteri. Next base: position 885,243 of record NW_008795318.1, on the reverse strand, counting down.
ATCCTGGCACAACCCACTGGAAAGCCAGCGGGCAGCGCGGCTCGGAGCTGTTTTGCTGCCAGACGACAGCATCCCGCCAGCCGGGGCTGGGGCTGCCATGCCGGGGGAGCCCCAGGGTATCAGAGGGATGCTGAAAACGTGGTACTTGCCCATTTGGAAGCACGGAGGAGGAGGAGGGACGGGCGGGAGGAAAGGGAGAATTAAAAAAAAAAAAAAAGTTTACGCTGCAGCAAAGGGAGCTTGTGTGGTTGGCAACAGCATCCCACTTCTGCCGGGGTGGGTTATCTCCCTCTGCTCGGCATGCAGAGATGCCAAGACTCAGCAGCACCGTCCCCATGGCCAGCATCAGCAGGATGCGGCCGAGCCCCCAGTGAGGATGGGCCAGACTCTTGCTCCAGCCTAGGCTTTGCCGGGAAAGTTCAGAGCGAACAGCCCCCTCCTCAAATGCTGGCTGAAAGGCATTTTTAGGGGTTATTTCTCATGCTGTTATTGAAACTTTCTGCAAGCAAAGTCAGGGGCCAGACTGGGGCAGCCGCAGCCCCAAGCACCCCAACCGGCAGCACCCACCCACAGCACCCAGCCTGAAAATGCAGCCCCAGCCAACCCACCTCACCAGCCGGCCGCCCCTGCCTGCTCCAGCCCAGCCCAGCCGTCCTCCCTGTCACGGAGCTGCTGCCGGCCGCTCCCCGCTGGGGACCCCCAGCCGGGGCGGTGCCAAGCGGGGGCACCCCCCCGCAGTGATGCTGGGGACCCCGGGGCAGCCACGGGGCACGCCGGCCCCCCCCCCCACCCCCCCGCGCCCCCCCCCCCGGGGCCCCCCCCCCCCCGCAGTGATGCTCAGCGGGGCAGCC
>NW_008795318.1:882350-884364 GCF_000699145.1 Aptenodytes forsteri | reverse complement strand
TCTGTGAGGACCCCGGGCCAGCCACGGGAGACGCCGGCCCCCCCCCCCAGCTCCCCGTGTCCTCAGCCCTGGCGCCTGCCCCCTCCAGCCGCCTCAGCCCCGGGGAAGCTCCCCACCTCGCTGCGGGTCCCAGGGGAAACGCTGCAGCCTCACAAGCCCCATCCCAGCATGGACACGGGCACTGGCTGCCGGGCCTTTTACAAAGAAAAGGAGACTTCGAGAAGTCCTTTCTCGAGCTGTACCAGGTCTCTGCACCCTTGGCAAAGCCAGCACGGGACGTTCAGCTGTTTGGAAGTGCTTAGGCTGGGTCTCGTGGCACGTTTTCATCAGTTGTGGTAATCGGCAGGTTTTTTGTGTGCACTATATTTTAACTTAATGTATGTTACAATCTACCCTGTAATGGAAAAATACCGCGGCTGTCATAACCAGTAACACTTTCAAAAGCACTTGACTCCCAAGTCATCCAGGTGCTTTTGACAACGTTGCCCCGGGTTGCTATAGGAACCCTAATAGTTTTCCCATCTGACTTCTCCATTAACGCTGGGATTTATATTTAATTTGTTTTCCCTTTCCTCAGCGAGAAGAGGCGAGGAGCAAGTGCATGTGCAGGGGGAGGAGAAGCTCCTCGGTGGGTGTCTCCTGGCCGTGCCAAAACCAGCACTGGGGACCAGAGCCTGTTCTGCCAAGATGCTGCCAGAGCAGCAGCGCAAGCAGAGCCCGACCTGCTGCAGGCAGAGAAGGGCACAGCCCCACTGTGCTGCCAGGAACCGTCCGGGAGGCAGTTGATGCCCAGGGTGGCTTTATTATGGCTCTCTCCCGTGTTCCCAGGCTGGCGTGACAGTCTGCCTCCCCCTTGCCTTCCTGCAGGCAGAGGGGCTCACGAGCAGAGCATCCCGTGCAGCTCCTGGGGCGAGGTGACGGGCAGGGAGCAGGCGAAGTTGCTGCAGAGATAGGCGGTGGCTTTCCCGTCCTTCCTCTCCAGGGACGCAAGGAAAGGTAACTGGCGGTAGAGGAACGCAGAGCTGTCTCCATCTGCTAGTATCAGCATCTGCCGGAGAAGGAGCTGTGAGAGCGCAGCCAGCACCAGCCAGCTGGTCCTCCCCTCCCCGCAGACGTGCCAAGCGCTGGCAGCGTCCCCCCACGCACTCGCCCAAAGACAGGAGGGGACGGGGAGCTGAGGGGACCCGTGCCAGCCCTCCGCCAGGGTCCCGCGGCAGCCACCTCCCCATCGCGCCTGCGCCACAGGGAGCCCATGGTCTACACCATCCCCGGCAGCTTTGCCTCCCTTTTCCCCTCCAGACACCTGGCAGCCGGGGAATGAAGCACAGGGACCAGCACACCCCGGCCCGGAGGGGGGCTGCCCGAGCCAGCTGGCTCCCTGGGGACACTCACCAGCCCAGGGGTAGCCCCAACCCCAGCACCAGCTGCAGCATCACCCCTTCCCACCCTGCAGCCCAGCTCCTCCTGCCCTCCAGATGCTTCCCAAAAGCTCGGACACCGGCGAGCAGTGGGTCGGGGGCTCTCCCAGCTGACACGGCAGCACCAGCCAGAGGTGATGAAGGGGCTGCCATGATAATTAGCTTTTCTGAAAGGGAAAATGTTTGTCAAAGCCTCAGGGCTAGCAGGCTAATCAGGGGAAAGGCAGGGAGCCTGGTGCTGACACAGATGCAAAGGGTGACCAAAGCGCAGACCCTTCCCAGGCCCAAGGCACAGCGGCAGCAGCATCCCACTGCCAGGGCACACAGCTGTCCCTCACCCGTGCCCGGCCCCAGCCCCGCACGTGTGCCCGCCGCAGTGCCCCCCCCGTGTGCCCGCCGCAGTGCCCGCTGAGCACTGACATGCTCGCCACACGTTTGCGCTGCTCATGCCGCTGCCACTGAGGGATGCTGACACCAAACACTGCCGCACCGGCTCCCACCGCCCCTGCCAGCCGCAGAGCGGTGGCACGCACACCTCCCACCATGGCACTGCTTGCCTGGCGTGAGACATCCTCTGCCACCGGCCCCGCGGCCCG
>NW_008795318.1:870539-880815 GCF_000699145.1 Aptenodytes forsteri | reverse complement strand
CCACCGCCCCTGCCAGCCGCAGAGCGGTGGCACGCACACCTCCCACCATGGCACTGCTTGCCTGGCGTGAGACATCCTCTGCCACCGGCCCCGGGGCCAGGAGCAAACCCAGCACCCACACCCAGCAGGGATGCCTGTGCAGCCTCCCCCGTGCCTGGCAGGGGCTGCCCTCACCCCCTGTGTCCCCAGGGAGTCACCGCGTCCCCAAGCCCTTGCCCTGGATAACAGCTGCTGCGGTCCCTGATGACCCCACATCTCCCCCTCGGCCCCTGCCTTGACCCAGCTCTGGCTCAGCTTGTTTCACTGCCTGCCTCCTGCTCCCCCCCCAACATCCTCCCCCCTCGCCTTTGTCTGGAATTAATTCCAGGAGTGATTAATTACCAATTCATGTCCAATCTGAAATTCATTATTCATTTTTCTCACAAGCTCCCTAAGGTCCTCTTGCGGGGCCAGGATGAAGGCGAGCAGCAGGCTAACAACACTCTGCAGCTGAGGAGATAATGGGATCCTTCATAATTACCCTAAAGACCATTAACAGGGCAGGGATCTATACCAGGAGCCAGGATCCAGACCTGGAGCAGGGATCCATCCCTCTCTGCTCCTGGCACCGGGACCCCCAGGGGAGCAGCCGCTGGCATCGCCCCTGGAGCACGTGCATCCCCGCGGCAGTGGCTGCTGCCTGCGGCAAAGGGCTCCTCTGGGCACGGGGTCCATTTAAACCTGCGACCTCAATGCCATTTTATCATTGGCGTCTCGTTACAGCAAGAATTTCAATGTGAGGTTTGTAAGGAATTAATTACTGGAACGACCTAATTAATTGTGTTCCTGCAGACAAGCCTAGCCCCCAGCACCCTGCCGGCACCAGGGGAGCGGGGGTGGCAGGGGACACAGCGGTGACGTTTCCCCAACGCCTTGGCAAAGCCGATTCCCAAAGCTGCCACGTCCGCAGAGCGGGTGACCCGGGGCTGCTCTGCCTCGGGCAGCTTCTCGGGGTGGGGAAGGAGAGATGGGGAGCAGCTGGAAGGGGCTGAAGGCAGGTGGGAAAAGGAGCACCCGCGTCTCCCTTCTCTGTGCAATGCAGCACAGAAAGAGGAATAGCTGTTGGGAAGCAGCAGGCTGCTCCTGAAGGCAGCGTGATCCTCTGAGCAGTGGGATTCTCCTCCCTTCTCTCCATCACCTCTGCCAGACGAGGAGCCATCACTACTGCCAGAGATCAGGCTGTCCGCGGGGAATGAGCATGGCACCGGGGAAGCCGCCGTGGGGCTGCGCTCCTCCGGGGAGAGAGCCTTCCCGGCAGAGATCCTCCTGCCACATTCCCTCTTCCAGGAAACAAACTCAGGCTGCCGAACGGGACGGCTCCTGATCCATCCCACCATCACAACATGAGGCACACACAAGGGCAGGCACGCCCAGCCCCCGGCCCTGCCTGCTGCCATACTCCAGCTGCAGCCCCCCCGTGCACCCCTCCACGCACAGCCCCCCTGCACGCAGCCCAGGCGGGCACCGCTGTCCTCAGGCAGCTCCCGAGCTTCGCTTCCCCCACAGAAATATCCATCCAGAGCACCCAGCCCTCCTCTTCCTCCATGCTCTGAGGAAGGCAACAGCCTGGGGGAGACGGACCTGCCCCTGAAGAGCAAGCATCCCCACCAGCCGGGCTTGTTACCAGCTTAGCAGGAGGGAACCAAGCTGCACGGGAGGAGAGGGAATGGCTGCGCTATTTGCTCTGCTCAAGACCCCGAAGCTGCCGGCTGCGTTCCCCCCCCCAGAGCCCACGTGGACTCAGGCGACCAACGGCTGAACCAGCTGCAGGGAAAGGGAGAGGGTTATTAGCAGCGGCGCTGGGCTCCCCGCTGCCACCACGTCCCTTCCCGTCCCTGCAAACTGGGTCACCCACTGTAATCCTTCACAGGGAGAGAGGAAGAGCGCGGGAGCAGAGGCCTCGCATGCAGCACGGGGACCGGCATGGCCAAGGGCGCTGCTGGACAGGAGATAGCGGAGGAAGGACGGAGAGCTGCGTCCCCGACCTGCACTCCCAGGCAGAAGTTGTGACTGTCCTCCAACACCGGCGTTGAACACCGCTGGGCACATAGGCAGAGGGTCAGGGATGAAAGCCTCCATGGGCTAAGCTAACGCGAGGACAGAGCAGGGAATCCCGTGCTGATGGCTCAGCCCTCCCCAGTTCACCCTAGCTGGGGTTACAGAGGGAAACTGGTGCTTTGGCCCCAGTGCCAGCTCCCCACACGCTGTGGCTCAACGTGCCAGTCGCTGGCACCAGGACCCCGACAGGCAGGGATGAATCCGGTCCAGAGGCTGAAATGCTGAGCCCCCTCGCCCACAGCCCAGCCCCGCTTCCCTCGGCTCAACAGCCTTGCCAAGGCGTGAGCCATCCATCCCCGGGGCAGGGACGCTGTTTGCTGAACGTGACAGGCGCCAGCTGCCGCGCTGCCCTTCCCTGCCAGCTCCGCGGGCAGCAAACAGTTCCATCCCCACGGCAGCACGGCCCCTCCGTGGGATGCACCGAGTGACGCATCTCTGAGAGGGGACGCAGACAAGAAGAGCGAGGCAGTAACCCCAGCGAACAGCGACAGCACAGCTGGGGGTAAAGCTTTTGGGAAAAGCCAGCCCCTCCCGGACGGAGGTACCCACAGCTGGAGTGAGGTATGGCCTTGCCGCTTCCCAAGGGTGCAAGGGTGGCTCCAGGCAGAAGGTGACCCAGACACTGGCTGCATCTGCACCGGGCATGACGCATCCACACCGGGCATGACACATCCGCACCGGAACGAAAGGTTTTTCCCTTGGGAGAGCAGTGCTGGGGACGCTGGGCTCAGGCTGAGAGCTGTGAAAACAGCCGGCAGCAACAGCAGCCGCTGCTGCAGCCACTCGCTGGGCTGCCAGCACTCTGTGCCAGGGAAAGGGGTGCAGGGGCTCAGCCATGGCCCTGCCGGCTGAGCTTATGAATATGGGAAGGACAGGATGCTTCACAGAAGGGAGGCAGGACAGAGGAGGAGGAGGAGGATGGATGCTACAGCCGCACTGGGAGAAAGGATGAAGGCACCAGCAATGCAGGCGGCAGCAGAGAGCGTGACGGCAGCTGGCAGGGAGCGGCTGCGCAGGGGCCAGGGGAGGGCTGGCAGGGCTGGCAGGCAGGGCTGGCACCTCTACCTTGTTTGGGCTGAAGACAGAGTGGACGCAGCGCAGCATCTCTTTCGTGTCTTCTCCTTGCGGGTCCCCACAGATAACGACCTGTCCAGGGAGAGCGTGGGTGGCAGGAGGGAGAAAGCAGAGCTGTGACTGCACCCACACCACCACCAGGCCCCCTCCCTGCGGCAGGTCCCGTAGGGGACACATGAGCCCCAGCCCGTACCTGTTTGAGGGTGTGATGGAAGACAGCGGTGGCCCGGGCCATCTCTGGCAGGGTTATCGGGATCTTCTGCAGCCTCTCTGAGAAGGCAGCCAAGATCTGCCCGGCTTTTTCCACCCACTCCGTATGGCCGGAGTAACAAGCTGCTCGGAGCAGGTTTGTGACAGTGACAGAGTTGGCCGTGGGCTCTGCTCCGTCTTGGTCTGCAGGGGACAACAGCTCCTCCATCAGCCCAATGCCTCACCACCCCAGGGCTCGGTCCTCCAGCCGGGCATCACCCCTGCCCTCCCTAAGCTGCCCCACACCATAACCCACGCAGAGCATGGCCGTGTCCCCAAGCTCACCATCCTTCAGGCGCAGGAGCAGAGAGGGATCGCCAGCCTCGCTGGAGAAATACGCAAAGCCTTTGGGGTCCCAGAAGAGCTTGTCTTGCATGTGCTGGAGCTGCAGGGCCCACTCCAGCCAGCCCTGCTCCAGTGAGGCTTCGTACAGGTCAAAGAGAGCCTGGATGACGAAGGCGTAATCCTCCAGGAAGCCCTGGATGGGCACGGCGCTGCAGCGGCAGATGGGAAAGGAGCATCAGGGTCTCTACACTGGCCAGGTGGGAAATGTTCTACAACCCAGCAAAGCCCTACCTACTGGTCTCTGCTACCCGAGGAGATGCCACCTTAGAGCTCAGTCCAAGATAAGCAGCGGCTGTGCCCAGTCATCACACAGCTCAGCCCCTGGTTTCTCTACAGTCGAGCGGCAGCAGGGGAGGGCAGGGGAAGGCTTCTGCCAGCTCCAAAGATGAGGAATGGAAAAGGATTTGACCCTAATTCCTCCTCACTGCGGGGGGGGGGGCACTAATCCATCCCAAACTGCACCAGAGGCAGTTCTGCACAAGGCAAACAGCCTCCCTCCCTCCAAGTTCAGTCCTGCCTGGAGGAGGGGAGGATGGGGACCACCGGGGGCCTGGGCAGCTCCCACAGGGTGGCCGGTAGGTCCGGAGGCACTCTCTGTACCGCTGCTCACCTCTGCTCCACCCTGTTGTCTTTGCCCCGGTAGCAGCTCCGCAGCAACCTCCCACTGGTGGGGTCGAAGAGGTGTCTCCGCAGGAAGGCAGCTGCCTGCACAGCCCGGCTCACATACTCCTGCTTGGCCAGGGCCGCCCCGGCCTGGGCAAAGCCCGAGATCATCAGCCCTGCATAGGCACAGACACGGGGAGAGGCTCAGGGGGGCACAAGGGACTGGCGGGGGTGTCACCGTCTTTCCTTTAAAGGATGCTCAGCATGAAGCTCATCCTCCCTGACATTCGAGGCAAGTCAGGGCTCAGTCATCAGCTCTTCCACTCAGTTCAAACCACTAAGAAAGTCACTTACTGTCACCAAAGAGAAGGACAGAGTGCTGCAAGGCCAGCAAGAGCTAAGCTTTTGCTTGTGGGCAGAAACAGGGCTTAAGAGAGTCTTTCTGTTTGCAGGACGTGGTATAATTCCAGCTCACACCAGCTCCAGACCCAGCTACCCAGGCATTTACTGCTGGGAACAGTGCCTAGGGTACTGCAGTTATTACCTGCGCAGGACACCTGGACGGACGGACACAGAGCTGTGGTCTCCCAGCTAATGCAGCAGTGGAGATGGGCTCTGTGCCCTGCCTGGGTCCTGAATCCCCAGTTCAGTCCCCTTCCCCAGAGCCCAACCGGGGGAGCCGGGCTGAGCCAGGGGAAGAGTTTTGCTGCTCTCTGCTGGCAACAGGGGAAGAAAATAAAGCCAGAGCAATATCCTGACCCTCGGCAGCCCCGTGGCTTGCAGGTGTGGGGCAGCTTCCCCCAGGCGTTCCCACAGCCCCGGACCCCAGCCCACCCACCTGCAGGACGCAGGACTCATTGCTACAAGCCCCCAGAAACGTGCTGGCCGCCGCGGCAGCCCCGTGGCTTGCAGGTGTGGGGCAGCTTCCCCCAGGCGCTCCCACCGCCCCGGCCCACCCCCCACGTGCTGGCCCCAGGCAGCCGCAGCAGGGTCTGGCCAAGGCACGCAGCCCCCGGAGCTGAGCCGCCTCTCACCGTTCCACGCCGCCAGCATCTTGGTGTCCATGTGTGGCCGCGGCCGCTGTGCCCGGGCTGCAGACAGCCTCCGCCGGCCCTCCCACAGCAGGGCACCGAGCCGCCCCAGCTCCAGCCCGAACCGGGCTGCCGTCAGCTCCAGGGAGGACTGGACAATAAGGACGTTCTTGCCCTTCAGCTCCTGACGGGGGTCCTGAAAGGAGAGCCCCGTTCTATGAACACTACCAGGCTGAGGAAGGGTTGGACCCCGTGTGCTTTGGGGCTGCTCTGCCATCCCCCCATGCCCAGGGGTGTGGGTCCCCCACCGATGCTCCCGGTACTGGGCAGGTCTTTGCCCTCCCTCACCTTCATGGGGCTCACGTTGCCGGTCTCCTTCACTCCATAGTGGTGCATGAAGACATCTCCCAGGGTCGTCCCCTCTGTGGCCCCCTCGACAGGGTCAGGAAGGAGAGCCCGGATTTCCTCAGCCTCCCACACACAGAAAGCTCCTTCTCGCTTCTCTCCGGATGCGGTGGTCGGGTAGGAATCCGCATCTTCTGCGCTGTAGAAACCTCCTGCCTGGGAAAAGAGCAACGGAGAGACCCTCCAGCTACCGGGACAGCACCTTCACCCAGCTCCCCATCACTGCTGGGCTGGCAGTCTGGCCAGCGAGCCACGGCAGTGCCCCAGACTGAGCTCAGCTGGGAAGGGAGGGAGGGAAAAGCAGCCCCGAGTCACGTCGCAGGGCAGGGTAAGCGTCTCCCTTTGGCCCAGCTCAGGGAACAACCTACCTGGTCACTCAGGTCCCGCGAGACGTAGAGCAGAATATCTTGGGCGACATCGGCAAAGAATTCATCGCCAGAGATCTGCGGGAGGCACGGGGCGGTCATCAATGTTACAAGGGGCAGAGGGGAGGCAAGAGACACAGCAAGATATAATAAGTGATTCTGATTTAAAGAGCTGGCAAAGGGGGGGAAACACATTTCTATGTCCAGGGATTTTAAATGTGGATGGATTCAGAGTAAGATCTCTGACATAAGTCTACAGGCACTGGAGAGCAACCCTGGAGTTACAGCAAGGTCAGAGGCAGCAGCACGTGTTTGCTGACTCTTGCGAAGACCAGCCAGAAGGCTGTTCCCTGCCCCATTATGCTCAAAACCCTGGGGCTAAATTGTCACGGATTTGTGCAGTGTTCCTGTCCGGATGAAAACCAGTAGATGAAGGGGAGCATGGGACTGCTCCGTGCCCATGGGACGGGGAACATCTTGGGGAACAGGCTTCAAAGCTGCTCCCTAAACCAAGCCAGCCCTCCCCAGCCAGCACTCAGCGTGCCACGTGAGCCCCCCAGCAGAGGGATGCCACGGCTGTACCTGAAACGCTCTGCTATACATAGCTGCCAGCTGCCCCTGGTCGTACAGCATCTTCTCAAAGTGAGGGACGTGCCAGTGCTGGTCAGTGGAGTAGCGGTGAAACCCCTGCAACAACCAAGTGGACACATCTCAACCCCACGCCTTCACCCCACGCCTCCTGGGCATGCCAGGGGTTTACCCCCGAGGCTTTCCTCCTACCTGACCGATGTGGTCATGGATGCCCCCATGGGCCATCATCTTGAGGGTATGCAGAGCCATCTGCAGTGCCCGGGCACCTTGTGGAGTTGTTCGGTGCAGGGCCCAGTACGTGAAGAGGAAATTCAAATTCACTGAAATACAGGGAGAAAGTGGGAGGCTGTGGGGTGGGCTCTGCCCCCCGGCGCTGCCCGCTCCACAGTGAGGCTCAGCAGCAGAGGCCAGACTGACCTGGGGTGGGGAACTTGGGGGATTCGGAAAAGCCGCCGTAGTCCTCATCATAGGAGTTGGAGAGCTGCTGGAAACAGGTGGCCATCACCTCTTTGGATGGTGGGGGTGACTCCTGGCCCCGCACACGGATCTCGGACCTGTATAGCAATGCTTCCAGGATCTTCTGGCTGTTCTCCAACAGGGCATCTTTGTTGTCCTTCCACTAAGATGCAGAGTGAGAAAGTCAGTTCCTCCATTTTTTGTCTCTCTTTCTGCTTCCTGCATTGCACCAGTCCAAACTGCACCTTCAGTTCTCGGTTCCCCTCCCCAGATCAGTCCCAATCCATCTCTAGCCCAGCCAAAGCTCTGACGTGTTCTCTGGGCTACTGTTTCTCATGACTGTATCTCTTAACTCAGTCACCCATCAAGCCCAGACCAATTTCCCTGCGGCCCCTTTGGTTGAGCACTGCCTGCTACGCCATTCCTGCTCTGTACCTGCTCTGCGATTCGGAGCAGCACGGTCCGAAAGCCAACACGATGAACTCCATCTTCGGGAGGGAAGTATGTACCCCCTACAAAGGGCTTGAGGTCTGGAGTCAGCCAGACGCTCATCGGCCAGCCACCTCCACCGCTGGTTGCCTGAAAGACGAATCACGGGTGCACCAAGGTCACGCAAGAGGCACCCTCTGCTCTGTACCCCTCTGGCACACACACGTGCCTCACTTGAGGACAGATGTGTGCTTCTCTCCATCCTTGTGATCGTGGATGGCCCTATTCAGACCACCCCACATAATGGTTCTTCTTGCCTGAGGACCACGAACCTCATCCTGAAACAGTTAAAGCCTCCCGAGCCCTGCCCGTGCCTCCCTTACCTGCACGAAGGTCATGTACACTTTGTCCACATCTGGCCGCTCCTCACGATCCACTTTGATGCACACAAAGTTCTTGTTCATAATCTCCCCGATCTCCTTGTTCTTGAAGGACTCCTCCTCCATCACATGGCACCAGTGGCAGGTGGAATAGCCAACTGAAAACAAGCTCGGGCGAGTGAGGAAAGGCCCTTTGCGGGGAGCAGGACAGGCGTTATGGGGAGATCGCTCAGAGGTGGGACACCCTGCTATGGGGAACAGCTGCTGCCCCCCTGGAGAAGAGGTGGAGGAGAAAGGCCTCCTGCGAGCATGGAGGCTTGCAGGGCCTCCTGGGCTCTCCAGCTCTTGCTCCTAAAAACTGGCCGAGGACTCTGGTAGCCAGGAGGGCCCCTGGATGCAGCCCATCTTCAGCGAGAGCTATTAAAGCCCTCTCTTGCTGGCAGAGAATTAGTGCCCAGTGTTCAGCCTTACCTATGCAGTTATTCACACACCAGCTCAGGACACAGCCCGGCTTATCTGGTCATCTACTGCACAACACGTGGGAACACGAAATACGTCTTGTTTCTGGTTACCTGACAGGAATATCAGCTTGTTTTCTTTCTTTGCTTTATCAAAGGCTTCCTGACTCCAAGGGAACCTGTGGAGGGAAGACAAGAAAGGAGCTTCAGGGGTCACTGCTGCCAGGATTCACGGGCTCCTCTAAAGCTGCCTGAGAAGCCGCTGCCTGGTGGAGAGCGGTCAAGACAGCCGGGGGCATGGCTGGCTCAGGAGCATGGACCCCAAGCCTGTGGGGAGCTGGACAGGAGGCCACACTGCTTCGCCTGCCATCGCTTCCATGGCAGCAAGTCCCTCAGCCCCACGGACACGGGACGAGGAGGGAGAAAGACACGAGTCGCTCTTACCAATCCACGGGGTTGTGAGCGTGCTGCAGGAGGTAGGGGGACTTCTCGTTAATCAGGCGGTTGGTGTGACGAGGGACGCTGGGGGGGCTGGTTGTCCCCCCCGTGGCCATGGTGACGCTCCCCGTTAGAAACACGCACCTGCGACGCCAAACAGGCTCATCATTTCCTTGCTCACCACAGCGAAGCGCAGCCCCTGGAGAGAGCCGTGACACCCCAGACCAGCACCACCTTCACCCAGGCTCCCTTGGGTGCCCAGCATGGCCCCGGAACAGGGTGCCGCTCCCTGCTATTTGCCCCCTGTGCCAGGGAACCGCTCTCAGGCCCAGGGCTGGGCAGCTCCACTGGGGCTCAGTCCACCTCCGTCCCCCCCCCAGGACCCCTCCGCCAGGGCAGCAGCCCCTGCAAAGTCTTCCCCACTTGCTGGAGGCTCAGGCGAGGCTGCTCTTCCCATGCTCGCCATCCCCAGGGCTCCCTCCCCTCCAGCCCCCAACCCACCACTGGCATCCTTTGGGGGCACAGTCACCCCTGCGCAGCAGCCCCTGCAAAGTCTTCCCCACTTGCTGGAGGCTCGCTGCTCGCTGCTCTTCCCATGCTCGCCATCCCCAGGGCTCCCTCCCCTCCAGCCCCCCACTGGCAACTGGCATCCTTTGGGGGCACAGTCACCCGACAGCCGCGGGCAAGGGAGCGCGGGATTTGACCCACCACTGGCATCCTTTGGGGGCACAGTCACCCGACAGCCGCGGGCAAGGGAGCAGCAGCTGCGGGATTTGTTCCGTGTGTCCTCAGAGAGGAAAATCCCCTCCCGCGGGTGCCGGGGTAGGTGCGGGGTCAGGGTGCGGGCAGGGCGGCACAGGCTCTTCGTGGCGAGGGGAGCAAGGGACAGGAGGGGACCGGAGTGATCCTCCTGCTGCTGGGCGGGATGCAGGGGTGGGGCGCTGGGATGCCGGAGGGGGCGCGAGAGGGGTGCAGGAAGGGGGTGCAGGGACTATGCAAAGTCACGCAGGGGGGTACAGGGATGCAGGGAGGGTTTAGTTAGGGAGGATGCAGGAGGGGTGCAGGGAGGACTTAGGGAGGATGCAGGGGGACGCAGAGGGATGCAGGGAGGATTTCAGGGAATACAGAAGGGGTGTAAGGGTGCAGAGAGGATTTAGGAAGGATTCAGGGGGGTATGACTATGCAAAGTCATGCATGGGGGTACAGGGATGCAGGGAGGGTTTAGTTAGGGAGGATGCAGGAGGGGTGCGGGGGGGGGTTTAGGGGAGATGCAGGAGGGGTACAGGGATTGCAAGGATGCAGGGGAGCATTTAGGGGGATGTGGGAGGTGCAGGGAGGATGTAGGGGATATAGGA
>NW_008795318.1:868339-869552 GCF_000699145.1 Aptenodytes forsteri | reverse complement strand
TAACAGCCGGGGAAGGGGCAAGAGTCTACACATCCAGAGACTTCAGAGGAAGGGGTTGAGCCCCCCCGGAGCGGCCGGTGGGCCGCTCAGCGGCAGTAAAGGCTGCGGCAAATTGCTGGGGAGTTCGGGGACTAGCAAATACCTACTACAGCAGAGGACTGGAAGACAGACGGTGTTATAAGAGGGCGGAGGGCGGCAGTGGCGGGGGGGGGGGGGGGGGGGGGGATGGAGTGGGCGGGGAGGCCCGTGGGCAGGCTGGGCACTGGCGAGCTGGTCCGCATCTGGTTGAGCGTCGGCTTGGGCTGCTCGGCGAGGCTGAAGGGGTTGGTGGGGGACGGCGTGCTCAGACCTAGCAAGGAGAGGATGGGACACGTCAGGGCAGCCATGCCACCCCCAGCCCTCCTCCTCCCCCCCCAAACACTCCTCTGCCCAGCCCAGGGAAGCCCCCAGCCGGCAGCCTGCACCACAGCACCGGCACCTACCCGAGAGAAAGGGGTTGCGCGTCTTGGAGGCCGGTGCAGGCGCGACCAGGGAGTCCAGGTTGACCAGGGAGGAGGCAGCGGGGCCGAGGAAGGCCTCGGGGGTTTTACAGTCCTTCCGCTCCTTGCCGGATTCGGGCAGGGAGTCGGCCAGGTTGGCGAGGTCAAAGCTCTTCGTCCCATCCTGCCTGGCGCTGGGGAACAGGTCGCCGAAGGGGTCCAGCTCTTGGGGGGGACACACGACATGAGCCACGTGAGCCAGCTGGGAGACACCGGGGGTGACAGCATCCCCCCCGTTACCGCACGGGGCGGCTAACAGCACATCGCACCCCAGGTCACAGCTTGATGCGGTGGGGCAGCGGGGCATGCTGGCCCCCCCCCCGAGCCGCCACAGGAGGCGGCGGGGTTGGGAACATGGGTGCACGCAGGGACCAGAGCTGCCCCCTCGGCTACGGGGCAGCCCAAGCCCACGGCACACACGATGGCAGGTGGGAACAAGCTTTGGCCACGCCAGCAAGCAGCCACACACAGCCCAGTCAGCCCTGGAGCTGCCTCCCTGCAACGGGCAGGGACAGGTCACCGTCCCCACCTGCCCAAATCGGCCCCTGCCCGCTCCCCCAGCTCTTACCAACGGGGCTGTTGGACTTGGCCGAGGAGGGCGGCTGCGAGGGCTCCTGCTCCGGCGGCTCGGGCGGCTTTGCAAACAGGTCAAAAGCATCCCCCCCTGGAGGTGG
>NW_008795318.1:867058-868171 GCF_000699145.1 Aptenodytes forsteri | reverse complement strand
TCACTGCAGACCAAGGCAGCCCCCACACTGCTTGCAGCCGTAGCCCCCTCAGCAGGCAGGTCCCTTTCCCAGCCCCAGCAGGGACAGGCGGAGGGGACAGGTCTGCAGGAATGCTGTAACAACCAGCACTGGCCCCCAGGCCGGATTCTGCTCTCCTCCCCGGGGACTTAAAACTGAGGGCAATACATGCAGGGCCTCCACGGGGCCGGAGGAAGCACCGAGGCGGAACCGAGAGTGGCATTGAGCTCTGAAACACAGGCGGCTCCTACAACTGCTTCCTCATCTGCAACGCGGCACCTGCGAGCAGCAACCGTCCCGTCCCGGTAGGGCGCGTAGGGCTGGTTTGGGGTGAGCAAACAAACAGGTATCACCGGTGGGGGACACACTGTCACCCCGCTGCTGGAGCGGTGCGGCAGCTGCTATCCGCTCCCATGGGAGGGCTCCGTTAACTGTGCCATGTTAATTAAAGCAGCCTATTCTGTGCAGGGATAAAGCCTAAAAGTTCTCTGAAGCCTTCAGGATGCCGAGGGGCAAGCAGAGGTCCCGCTGCAGGGCAGGAGAGCAGGGAGGGGGTGTTTGCAGAGCTGGCTGCGGGAGGAAGGGGGGAGCACCCCGGGATGCCCACTTGCAGGAGGGCAGCGATGGCCAATGCTGCCCACAGTCCCCAGCAAAGCCAAAACGCCGATCGAGCCTCTTACCAGGGTTAGGAGGTTGCTCGGCCACAGCGGCCCAAGGGTCGGCAGCTGGCGTAGAACCAGGGACCTGGGTGGGGGGGGATGCCGTCACCCAGGGGTCCGCAGGAGGGAAGCCAGAAGACAAGGGTGCCTTCCCCCAAGGGTCGGAGGCTGCAGTGGTGCTGGGGGGGAAATCCCAGGGCCCGGCGGAGGTTTGCTGGGACGAAGCGCTTGCCTGGGAGAGGGGCTCCCCGCCAGCGGCTGGGACCGGCACCCAGGGGTCAGCCGCACCGGCCCAGGTGGAGGCTGCCGGCTCCACTTTGGGTTTCATATCTGAAAGAAGAAGGGAAGCTGTGGAAGAGGGGAATGGCGCAGGGCACGGAGGGATGCTGAGCGGCAGGTATGTGCCCGGGGGACCACGGCTTCCAGCAGCACTGCC
>NW_008795318.1:860944-866961 GCF_000699145.1 Aptenodytes forsteri | reverse complement strand
AAGAGAAGAGGGGAATGGCGCAGGGAGGGATGCTGAGCGGCAGGGATGTGCCCGGGGGACCAAGGCTTCCAGCATTTCTTTGGGTTTCATATCTGAAAGAAGAAGGGAAGCTGTGGAAGAGGGGAATGGCGCAGGGCACGGAGGGATGCTGAGCGGCAGGTATGTGCCCGGGGGACCACGGCTTCCAGCAGCACTGCCTGGGCATGCAACAGACCGGGCAGCGGAGGGAGGAGAAGCAGGAGGTCCTTACTGTTGCTGGGGAGGGACAGAGGCAAGGGAGAGGTTTCTGCCACTGTCCCAAGCTTTGGCAGCCTGCGAGTTGCCCCCACCTGGCATATCCCATGGGTCGGCAGACGTGTGGCTGGAGGGGGCTGGCGCCGGCCCGAATATATCTGCCAGCTCCAGGATAGAGGACTGCAAACAGAAAGGGAATTAAGGGGTGAGGGAAGCCCCAGGCAGACCTGCGGGATCGCCCCAGAGCCCAAGGCTGGCTGTGTGGCCATCCAGGCCCCCAGCGCTGTACCTGGCTTTTCTTCATCTTATCTTCTTCTTCCTCTTCCTCCCTGCCCTGGGCAGTCTCCTCTATGGCTCTCTGCAGCAGGGAATTCTCCCCTTGCCAAGCCCTCACCTCCTGTGGGGACAAGGGACAGGGCCCATGAGCTCAGCAACCCTGCAGGCAGCACCTTCTCCAGGAGACAGACCCAGCACAAGAGCTGCCACCGCATCCCTGAAAAGTCCCAGCATCCGAGCAGGCGGCTCCTCTGGGGCCGAGCCCGCCAGGAGAGTGCTCAGCAGACAGCCCGGAGCAGCGAAAGCAAAGCAGGTGCCGGAGCGAGGAGGCGTTTCAGGCTCCAGCGCTCCAGAGAGAAGCCCAAGTGCAAGGAGAGAGGAGTGCCCGGGGCTGCAGGGCACAGGTACCTTCTCGTGCTCCTCTTTGCTCAGCGCGAGCGCTAGCTGCAATTGCCTTTCTTCGTCTGTACTGGAAATTGGAGGGAGTGGCTTCTGCCAACAGAGGAAATTGGGAAATTCAGCTTGCCCTCAGCTCGCGGGACTGCTTGGAGGTCCCTGTCCTTGCCACCGCCTCTCCTGCGGCCCCTTGCCTGCCTGCACAGCATCTCTGTGCCCATCCAGACAGCTTTGCCTGCAGACCCCCCGCCCGGTGCCCCTACGCTCTTGAACCAGGCTCCCCTGCAGCCATTACCCCAGCTCCTTCCCCTACTCCATCACCTGCCTCTGCATCTAGGCCGGGATGACCCTAAATTAGGCAGCCAGCATCTCCCCTGGGAGGTTTTCAGGGACGCCGATGCAGTCAGCGGAGGAGAGGGGATCGATTAGGCAGCCCCTCGCCCCGGCAGCCTGCTGAGGAGGTGGGTTTGCAATGCCGACCAGCCTCGGTTCGGGAATCCTGCCCGGCCCTGCCCTGCTGGGAGAAAAGCGCCCAGACCTGAGGCAGATTTTGGGGAGAGGCTGTCCCCGTACAGCCATGGCAGCCCGGATTACCGCTCCGTGACGCTTGTCCAGCAGCGTGGGACCAGCTGGGGCTGGGAATGGGGACCCTGGTGGGGGGGGTGTTTGTGTGTGCACACCTGTACAAGTGTGTGCGAGCGTGCACGCATGTGCACAGCCCAGAGGGACTCCAACAGGCAACACTTTCAAGAGCGTGTTCCTACAGTGCTCATCGCAGCAGCGTATGGAAGCTATAAATACTCCAATTCCAGGACAAAAATAGGGATATACGCTCTGCTCCATCTCCAAAAGAGCCTCCATCAGGCAGGGAAGACGGGCAGCAGCAAGCGCCGTCTCCAAAGGTTGTCCCCTGCCCCGGCAGGACCGAGCTCGCAGTGCTCAGTGCCAGCCCCGGGGGGACGCCCACCAGCCCGGGCACACAGCCCCTCGGTCACCACGTCCCTCTGACTTTGTGTGCCCGGCCGTACCCGCGTGCCCACACAGGCCGTGCCAGCCAGCGGCAATCTCAGCCGGTGCGCAAATAAGCCGTCCCGGGTGGAAAAGGGGCCGTGGCCAGCAGATAGGAGAGGGGACAGCCCTGGGGGAGGTTTCACGGTTGGGGACAGCAGCTCGCTTGCTGCCCGCATCCCTGCTCAGCTCCTCCTGGTGCTGTTTTCCAGTGCTCCTTCAAGCCCGGTTTGAAAGGACCAGCAGTGGGAGGGAGCACCCGGCCCCACTGAGCCCCCAGCCTGGTGCACAGCCTCGGGGATGCTGCCGGCTCCCCACCCACCACGCAAACCGCAGCGCTGCGCGAGGCATCGCCTCCTAAAACCTCCGCAGGAAGGCAACAGAAATGGGGCGAGCTTAGACCAGAAGCCCTCGGCAGAAGAGCGCAGCCAGGTTTGGGAGGGGTCGTAGTAAATCCAGAAGACCCCCCCCAAGTTCACCCTGGGGTCTGGGAGGCTGGACGGGTCTCAGCCTGGTGCTGTCCCTGCCGGTACGAGGACGGGGAGCAGGGACAGCCCATGCCTCCATCTGCCTGCTGGCAATTTTGGGTGCCGGACAGTGCGAGCAGCCTGGTGCAGTTGCAGGTGCATGCACCGGCCTCAGGCAGCCCCCAAAATCCTCCCTCCTCCCAGGGAAATGACCCACCATGCCCGCAGACAAGGCAAGGTGCAGGGAGATGCCCAGCTTCGCGCGCCCTGGGGCGGGCAGAGCCACCCTACCTTCTCCGCCTCCTCCCGACTCATGGCCAGCGCAAGCTGCAGCTGCAGCTCCTCCTCGCCCGTCGTCTGGGGCCTCGCTTGCTCCAGGTCGGAGGCAAACCGTGGGGATGAGGATGATGCTGGGAGATAACAGAGGAAAAGGGGAAGAAGCAGCGTCAGGATTGGGGTATTTTGGGGAGCACATCAGCAGCCTCCCCCAGGCCCCATCCCAACGCCCGCAGCTCCGCAGCATGGCTTCCCCAGGGGATGTAGCCCCACATTAGAGCTCCCTACCACAAATGAGCCATGGGTTTAAGGTTTGGGGCACCGCCAGCTGCCACCACTGCTGGGGTTCACCACTGGCCAAGCCAAACCTCTGCCCGCGGCACAGGATAGAGTCAGGCTTCACCGCCGCTCCTCCAAAAGGTGGCGGGGAGCGATGAGCACCAGGAGGGTGCAAACCAAATGCAACGCCTGCCTCCACCCCACAGCGCGCCCGAGCGAGCCGCCAGCCCTGCGAACGAGCCCCCAGGCCCCTGCCAGCAGCACTCACAGTTAAAGGAGGAAGGCGAGCCCCGCGCCCGGCCATAGTCGTCACCGTAGGGCGATGCGCGGCGGCCATAGGCGACCTGGTGGCTGCTGCTGCCCATGCCCTCGAGGGCCATGCGCTCCTTGGTCTGCAGCGCGTGCGCCCGCTCCTGCTTCAGCCGCTCCTCGTCCTTCAGCAGTGCCATCACCTGCTTCACCTTCTCTCGGATGTTGATGCCCTGGTCCTTGCCGTCCCGGTCCACGTACTGGAAGTCCTTCAGCGTCTGGATGGTGTAGAGGTTCTCCCGGCATTGGTGGGTCACCTTCTCAGAGCCAGTTTTGATGAGGTAGTCCAGGAGGGTGAGGGCTTTGTAGACATGACGCCAGTTCTTGCCACTGTCGTTCAGCCGCCGCCAGATCATGCCCATGACCTCGGCAAAGGCCACCGTGTTGAAGGTGAGGTCGGCGATCTCCGACATCAGGGAGCTGGGGGGTCCCCAGGGATCGTTGGAGGTGGCCTCCCGCACCTTGATCTCTGCCTCCGAGTAGTTGTGCACGATGTTTTTCACCTGCCGGCGCAGCGCCGAGGTCGTCATGGCTGTGCGGTGCCGGAGACACGCCGGGGGCAGGAAGGAATGGTGGAGAAGGGATGGGCACTCACGGCCACGGCCTCACTGGCACCTGCAGCGGGGAACGGGGACACAAAGACGTCAGCACCGCCCCAACCACTGAGACCCGTCCCCAGAGCCCCCGGCTGGATCCTGGGACACTTCTCAAGGTGGAAGTGCCCATCGTCAGGGCATCAGGTGCACTATGCCGGGCTGCCACTGCTCGCTAACCCAAAGACACGCAGGACGCTCAAGGGGAAAAAAATCTCATAGCAAGCCAGTACCCAGCACCGAGGAGCCGCCAAGAGATTTGGCTCTGGATTTAGCAACATTTGGAGGAGATTTTACCCTGCACGTCTGCTTCTAAAAGTAACCACCTGAAAATGGCAGCTCCCTCCTCCAGATCCCAGCTGCCTCAGCCCCACCATCCCGGAAAAGCTGGTTTCAGGCCCCCCAGCCCTCACGCCAGCCAGGGGCTCCCCTGTACCCCCAGATGCACTATCTGCGGCCATATGTGGCCCTGCTTGCCCCAGCCATCGCCCCAAGGCTCTCAGTGCCGCCGAGGATGGGTCCTACAAAACCAAAGCCCTGCCGTGAGTCAGAGCCTGCCATGACTTACCAGCACTGGCAGCCACTCGGGTGGGTTTTCCCAGCAAACTTGATAATTTTGCTTCCGCGAGAGGCTGCGGATATGGAAGTGCATGCTGATGCGGGGTTGCGAATTTGGGGTGCTATCCTCCAGCGCCAGGTCAGCGAGCGGGATGGATAATGCAATCCCCCTCTCCAAAAACCCCCGAGCTGCCTGAGCCTTCTCTGTGCCCAGATGCAGGGCCGGGGCAGCAGGGGCCCGTCCTTGGGGCGTGCTGCACCCGACGGGGGATGCAAAATCACGTGGGTCAGTCTGGACCCATTTTCACGTGAGCCCATCTCCACTCTGCCCCCTACTCCGGGCTAGTCCTAATCCTCACCTTCTCCCTGCATGGTGGGAAGACACCATTTACCCTCATTTTATCAGAGGGCTAAGCAAAGCCAGGAGGCAGAGGCTGCCTGGAGCTGCCTTGCCCTCAGCAGGGCCGCGGAGCCAGGCTGCTCCCAGAGCTCCCACTGCAACTGCAACAAAACTCAGTGGCAATATTTCCCCGTCCGAGATAGCGCTTGTGGGCAGAGGAATATCTCCCCTACGCAGCAGGGCCTGCGGACAGCGATTACTGGTTTCCATCCCACCACCCACCTTGGGGTGCCGGTACTTTCCTGGACTGCAGCCGCTGTGCCGCGTCCAGCCCTCTTCTGGCTCGGGACACTGCTCCCTCCCGCCGGAGCTGGGCCAGGGCTGCGCCGACGTGCCCACAAGCCACACACGGCGCCTGCCACACTCCCGTGCAACCCGTGCAACCAGTCCAGCACCTCCTGCTCCCGCGGGCCGGCGGCCGGGTGCCCCACGGCTCCGCCGGCAATGTCCCCCGTGAGTCAGAGAGGAGGCTGGCACCACCACGCTCGCGGGAGGCTGAAGTGTCTCTCGAGACGCTTCCCTGTATCGATTCCCTTTCGCAATGCAGCCCGTCAGCACAGCCTTTGGATCCCACCGGGAGAGCACACGGTGTGGACAGCCGCACCGTTGCCCGCCTGGCACGAAAACACCTTCGTGACAAGGGCAGCGGCGCAGCAAAGTCCTCCAGGACTTGGCTCTGCACTCTGCTTTCCACCAACACCCAGGCGGGAGATAAAGTCACGTTTTCCAAAGGTGCCACTGGCCTGGCAAACACCAGCAAACACCGGCACTCCTCCTCCGGGGCAGGACGGTCCCTCCTGCCTCCAACAGGTCTCCTGGCAGGACAAACCCCAGGTCCAGCGTGACGAGCTCCGGCACCACTTGTCCTGGCCGGAGACCCGATCCCAGCTGGACTTTGCCTGCCACGAGATGGGCCGGGAAGTCTGCATGGGAAGAGATGGGAAGCAGGGGCTGGGACAGGGGTGAGAGGAACGTGGCCCTGGCTGGAGCACTGCCAGCGGTGTTAAAAGCAGCGGGGTTTATTGAACACCATATCCCCCCCGCCGGAATATAAAGGGAGTGAAACAGAAGCTGTGCGGGAGATAAGGCGGCAGCACCCGGCAGCTCAGATGGAATTACTGCAGTGACCTTGAACAAGAGGCTGCCAGGTGGGAGAAGGACACACGGGTGCGGGGACAGGTCCCCATTGCCCCGCGGCCCGGCCCAGGGGACTGCGGAGGC
>NW_008795318.1:848491-860047 GCF_000699145.1 Aptenodytes forsteri | reverse complement strand
ATTATTTTCAGACAGAAATCAACGTCCCCGGGCTGGGAAGCGCCTCCGAGGGCTGCCGACCCTCCCCGCCCTCCCCATAACGCAGCTCCCTCTCTGGTACCCAAGGCCACGGTTGCAATTTGGGTTCGTTAAAATTTTTTTGCCAGAATCTAAATTTGGAGCGGATTCTTCCCCTGCTCTGAACAGCTACCGGAGCCTGGCTGGGGGAGAGAGGGAGGCATCAGATGACATGACAAAATAAGTCATGTCTCTCGATCGTTTCAATGCCACCCCCTCTCTCCCGGCCTCTGCCTTCCATTTTAATCACTGACAGGCCTTCAAGTATTATGGATAGATATAATCTTTTTAATATCACTGACATTTTCCATAATGGAAAGCATCTCCTGCGTGCTGAGACATTCTGGAGGGGGATCATGCCTTCCTGCTGATGCTCCCGCCGTGCAAAGCGCAGAGCTGAGACTCCTCTTGCCCCAGGCCCTGGCACTGAAGGTCTGCAGGTCCTGCCTTGGGTCGCGAGGAGAAGGCAACGGGGAGGCCATATGCCTCCAGGAGCTTTGCAGATCTCATCAGCCTGACTTTCCCAACAGGCTCTGGCCGTGCAAGCTGAATGTGCATCTAGTCCCACTCCCAGCTGCAGCCTGTGAGAAGAACACCTCCAGCATCCAAACCATCCTCCAGGTCGACCTGGAGAACATCCCAGTTTGGGCGGTGGGAGGCATTCTTCACGGTTGCCTGAGACCCAGGCCTCCTTCTTCCTCTGTTCCCAGTGCTCCCGGTTCACCTGCGTCAGACGGCTGAGGCAGCCAGCTTGCCCCTCTTCAGGCACTGATTTTTTTATAAGCAAAGTGAACCTCTCCATAGGGACAACACCCTACGAGCTGCAGCGGAGCTGTACAAACATGGGGTTTGCTTTGCTAGGTGGCCCACAACCCCGCCGTAGGAAGGGGGACCCAGCAAGGCTCTAAAGCTGATTTCCCTCAGCCCTGGCACAAGCCAGCTGCTCACCCAGACCCCCTCTGCCACTGAGAAGCCTCTGGAAATCTGCTGTCACCTTCTGTTTGCAGCATTTTCCTGGAATCCCCCTTCCTGGCCTCTCTAATAGTTACGGTGTCTTCAGGCCCCGGCTCACGTGATGGGTTTGGTATATAACTCCCAAGGCCAGGAAGGTCGCTCACCTCGGTTATTTAGCAAACACAACACAAATTATTAACACTAATACAAATAACGCCCACATTTGGGAGAGGAGAAGGAATACGCTCCTTGTCTGGCTGCTAGGACTTGGCATTATAGGGACTGGAGCATCCACGTGTCCTTCAGAGCGCAGGGCTGACCAGTCCTGAGGGTCTCTGCTCTAACGACAGAACCCACATCTCACACCAGGCCTGTGAACGAGGGGTACATGTTTCTAAAGGTGTTCCGTGGAAGCCAGCTCTAATTCCACTGCAGTTCCAGTCATGTAACTTCCACAAATCAATGCAAAGGGGGGGGCGGGGAAGAAAGGCAGCTGGCTGGAGAAAGCTGCAGCAGCCAGACGGCAGAGTATCGCTCTTGTTGGCCCAGCACATCCCTTCCTGTGCGCTGCGTGTACCTCATCCCTTGAGGACACTCTTGTCCAAGGCTGCAAGAGGCACTGGCGATATTTATTTCAAAAAATTAAGACTATTCACAGCATTCAGGTTTGTTCTCCTTTGCAGAAGTTCTTACGCCACCCACCCTGTGCCACCAGGCTCCTCCCGCGGAAGGGGAGACCAGCCTAGGACATGCTTCCACAGTACATGACTGATGCGAAACTCCCATCTACCTGTCTTCATATTAACCAGTTTTCCTGTGAGTAGAGCTACACATGGAGCCTGGTCTCTATAGGCTGGACTGGAGGCACGGATCCTGTGAATGGGCTTTGCCATCTCGTAAGGTGAGGCTACCAGATAAAAGTATTCCTGCCTTTGAGACAATCACGTTGCCTCTATAATGTGCAGACTCCCTCTTGTCTAGAAACAGATGGCTCGAGCTGTTTGAGTTGGGCAGATTCACAAGCTGATAATCATCTCCAGGGAGGCAGGAGCTATTGTCAGAGCCTGTGAGACACACCCCAACTTCAGGCCTTTTTCCTCCTAATTCTCAAAATGTTGCTGAAATTCTCGCTACAGTAATGCTGAGCAGAGACATTCCCTTTGTGGGTTCGTGCCCGCTAAGCCAGAAGAGACTTCTGGCTTCCACAGAAGCCGAAGTGCTTCCCCTGACCATGCTAAGAGAAAGGATCTCGAAACACGAAGGGCCTCACCTGGCCAGCAAAAAAAAAAAAAAAATGAAGCCGAAGTGCTTCCCCTTAAGAGAATAAGAGAAAGGATCTCGAAACACGAAGGGCCTCACCTGGCAAAAAAAAAATAAGCTGCATTTTGCCATGGTAATGCTGGGAGCCAATGGGAAGAATATATTCCTCTCCCCAGAGACAGCACGAGTTAAAATGAGAAAGCAAGAGAAAACAGTTCTGCAGAAGGAACAGTTACGCTACGCGTCAGCGTGGCTGCCAATGTAAAAGAGCTCGTGCCTGAGGCACACACGCCTGGTGCAACTGCGCAGCGATGCACAGAATTTGTAACAGCAGTGCTCAGCACGGATATGCATCTGCCGCCTAAGAACCCCAAAGGTATCACGAACCTAAATTAATAATCTACACTGATGTCATTTCTCCACAGGGCCAAAGCCTCTCCGGGGAATGCCGTCCAGCTGCTTTAGCAGGAAGATGGCACTTTACTGACATACGCCAGGTCTCTCTTGATGCCAGGTCAAGAGGGACCCTGCCTTGGAAGCCTGCTCCGACCCAAGCCCAGCTGCAGAGCATGCGACGCTCAGACTTGGGATGCTTCCACGAAAAACCCCATTCCAGCCATGATGCACAAGGAAACCCAGACAGACGGCGGTGATAAGCCCAGGCGCACACGCAGGCTGACAGAGGCAGGATGGATGGCTCCAACACAAGGCCTAACCGTGCTCACAGTATTTACGGCATGAATTTCACTCATTTTAATTCAAGAGTGATTAGTCTTGGAAAGAAGCAAGTAAGAGCTGGCTCAGAATGGGGCATGGGCACGGGCACATTGAGCTGGATGGAAAGAGGTGGCAAGATCAGCACAAGAAAAACTCATGGGTGCAGAACCAGGCAGGGTGGCACACCCCTTGGGACAGTGCGTTTTCATCAGGATCCTGAATGCCTCAGAGAAGCCTGCTGTCAGCGAGTCCCGAGAGGAGACTGGACAAGCAGTCAAGAATATGATCAAAAATGGGATGGATTTTTCTAAGTTACTGTCCTGGTGCTTGGGCTCATGAGTACAAGGGACACTCTCTGCTCACTCGCCTGCTAGCCAAGCAAGATCGAGAAACAAAGAATAAGACATATCTCATGTTGACTGGCACTTTTAAATTCTTCTTCCTTAGCAGAAATGCCAGTATTTTCTAGTCTTAACAGTTTCTGAGGCTGTGATATTTCTTGCCTTGTCTCCTTGGCAAGCGATCATCTGTAGAAGTAACAGATGATCTAGCAACAGTCCCACATCAGAGCATGTCAGAAAAGAGGCACCCCAGTATTTGTAATCACTGCATCACTTCAGAAAGAAGAATCTCCACTTGATCTGTGTAAATATGGTTATTTATTTTTTAAAAGTAAGTTTATTTCTAGTTACAAAGGGCTTCGCTCTCCCACTTTAGAGCATCTTTTTTCTTTAGTTCCTCAAATAAAGAAACCATTTTGCTCACCATTGAATCCAGCAGCCCATAAACCTGCAGCAGAAATTAACAGAAGATAGTTGCAGTGAAAACACGTGAAGAAGTCCTGATGACGAGACCGACAGACAGAGAGATGGTTTCTCACGCAGGAGCACGTTAACGTACGGGCATGCACACAACCACATAAAAGTGGCTGCCTGCTAACAGAGCTTAGCTCTAGTAATAACTTTTCTGGCTATGAAGTGTGTTTAACGTTATCCGAGATACAATTAATTCTGCTGATCCCTCAAGAGTCTGCAAGCATGCTAAAGACATCCCAGATAGAAATCCCGCATGTGGCTATGTGATGGCTGGATTTACGTTAACAGATTCCAGGCTGGAATAAAGGACATCTTACTTTGTATTTCACACTTGCCTTGCTACAGAATCACAGACATACGTTTGTCAGTTTTCTGAGTTTAACAAAATGCGTTTGCCTCTCCACCTAAGCTTCAACGTAAGCTTAGAAGCAAAGAACAAAAACTAGAAACAAAGATATAAGCTTTGGTCAGACTCACTTCAATATAAAGTTTCTCCTGGTATGTCCCAAACAAAATAGGGTCCACCTGCTCCTGGGGAGGTTCCACTCTATCTGTAGGTACAGCTTCCACGAGCTGTGCTCCCTCTTTCAACTCCTGCGATGAAGTGGAAGATTTCAGCTTTTTCTCATCTTTTAACTTTCTGCTGCTTGGACGTTCCTATTCAGGGACAGACAGAAAAAAAAAGTGACATAGGCCAGAACACCTTTCAGATTGTGGCGAGATGCACCTCCCAGAAGCAGCACCTCTTTCACTGGGTTGGAAATCAGTTCAAACTCAGGATACACAACCTCAGAACGGGTCACACTGTCCCCAGCACTTAGATTTCAACAGGCATCCCAACACATACCTCTTTCTCTGCTGTCTTTGTGGTTCTTTTTTTGCCTTCTTTATCCTTACCACCAAATGACCTTCTCTCTTCTTTCCTAATGGTTATTCTGTCTCCCTTTCCTCCTTTTATAAGTTGCTTTACTTCCACTACAAAAGAAAGAATTTCTATTACCCAAAAGCAACATTTTCACATCCAGAAAGACAAGCCCGCTGCACTCATGCAGTGGAAGTATATTACTTTTGCAGTGTATTTTCCTCTTTTTATTAATCTGAGCTGTACTGCACTGAAAAACAATACCTTGAAGAGTACTTCGTTTAAATAAGGAATGAACAGGTCTCAGACATGTATCAGAACGAGCCTGTAAAACAGCTAATAGTGAGATAGGGTTTTCCGGGTTAGTCTGTGTGAAAACCATGGCTACATCTAGCTAAATTAAAAGGCTTATTTGTGCGGTGTTTTTTTCATGACACCAAACCACAGATCACAATTAGTATCACACAATCTGCCTTTTTTTCTGACGCGTTTTGTTATAAAAGGTTTGAGGGGAAACTGCTGACGTTGCCATTTCAGTTGAAATTCAGCACGTTTTCTGGATTTCCAACAGTCCACAGAAACCGGTTGCTGTGCTAAAACTACCATTTACCCGTTTCCTCTGGAACAACATCTACATAGGCATCCTTCTCAGGCAAGCCAAGCAGGGATCTCAGCTTCAGAGAGTGACTCACCAGACCATCAATTGTTTCACGCCACAGCTGGAGACTGAGAAAAGCATCAGAATCAGAAGGGCGACAAGTACAGCAATTGCCATCTTGTTTTACCCTGTGCCCAGGAGTGAAGGCACCCTACAGCTGAGAGCTGTTCTGCCCAACTAAACCAATAAACTAGCACCCACCATCTGAAAAGCTGTGCAGAGGGATGCTCAATTTCTTTCCTCACGTCCGAGCCTTCTGAGGTCTCAATGGTTTGCAAACCAATGGGCTCATATGGACCCATAAATAATACTGTGAAACTAGATCTCCTGCTCTTCAACATGACACATGTCGGTAAATCAGCATCGACCTGCTCTCTGTTTAAGAGGAACCTGCACCCTTCTAATTTAGAAGCAACTGAAAGCTGTTGATATGTTTACAGTCTGAAAGCCTGAGTAAAGAACAGAGAACTGTATCTTCCCTCATACAGTCTATCTGAGTAAAAGGGTACAGAAAATTACCCAAAGGTTTCATAAACATAGACTAGAATAATCTTGCCAGAAATAATCTTGTATACTCCCCAAAATTACATGAATTTACTATTCTAAACTTATCTCCAGGGAAAAAAAAAAAAAAAAAGAAAAAAAAGGCATTTGGGTCCTAGACTGCTGCTACAATTAATCTATAAAAAACCAGAGTGTAAAGAAGACTTCTAGACCTCATATAATTATCTGCACTCTGAATCACAACGCTTGCAACAGAGCTGGCTAAGGCTGTTGATCACACGATGCATTTACAAGGTTTATCTTGCAAAGGTAACGCACCAGGTTTGATACAAAAGGTCTGACTGAGTTGGCCTCTGTTCAACACACAGCTCCAGCGCTGCCTTATTGAGCTGGGTCAGTGCTTCTTCTCGCTGCTCCTCCTTGGGGATTGACTTTATAGCCTGATGTGAAAGAAAACACAGGGTCCGTGGAGCGAGCGCTTCCTCTCAGTCTTCATTCCCAGTCCGTGGACCCTGAGCTCAACAGAGCACGCCACGGCTCTCTTCCTGGACGCCAGTCTGAAACCAGGCTGCACTGAGCACTTACACACCCAGGTGTGGCCTCCTACAGGGCTGGGATTTGGCCAAGGTGCACAGGCAACCCAAGATCTGGGGAGCAGTGCCAGACCCCTCAGCGAGATTCACAGTAAGCCCCTTTGCAAGGTCACAGGTGTGCTGGAGAACAGGGATTCTAGCGAGCTAGAAGGCCCCGAAGTAAAGATTAGTTATAAAAGCAGCAGAGAGGTTTCCAAGAGAGCACTACAGAAAAACTGCGCTGACAGAATCCAAACCACTCTTGCTTTAATCTAGGGAGGTCTATACTTTGTCCACAGCCTGTCATGAGTGCCCCCTTAGTGCTCTGATGAATAGGAAGGACTCTCCAAGGAGAGGAGCCCTTGGGGAAGCCACAGGAGGCTGTAGGATTAGCCTGCCCCCCACATTCAGTCCTGGGATGACAGAAAGCTAATGGGGGAAGAGCTTAAAATATCTATTACATTGTGCGGTTCTCTTTTCTTCTTCACACAGCAGCCCTCAAAGTCTCTCTTGGGAATCTCTTTACAAGAGCACTGAGGGTGTGGTCAGCAGAGCTGTAGTGATTTTCTGTGACGCACATCATAAATCGTCTCTAACTCACAGCACATTGGAAGCAGACCTTTGGGTGGGCTCACACTGGGGTACACCAGGCTATTTGTAGGGAAATGACAACACCATCAGCTTGTCATAGCAGTAGAGGGAACAGGGGTGAACACCTGCTTAAAGTCCTCAAAGGAGAAGTTCCATCCTGAGGGGCATAGTTCTTCCCCCTCCACATTCGTCATTTGACTCGGAGCCTCCTCAAGTGTGTTCTTCCAACCTGGGACCCCTGTGGTGCTGCTCTGAGCAGGGAGAGCCTCTGAGGTACTCTCCTGGTACTGCACGTCCTCCGCAGTCCTCTTCTGGCCCGAGGGCACTTTCTCCTCAAAGGCTGAAGGAACAGTCATGTGCTGCCTCCATAGTTCATGCAGCTGCTTTACCACTCGATGCTGATAATGCAACTGTGATAACAGGGAAAAGGTAAACGGTGAAATGAGCTATGCCTTTCCTCTACAAACCTAGTTGTTAAAGCTACCATGGCAGACTATGCCAGCCTCCAGAAACCCAGGGATGCACCAGCCCCACGGGTCTTCCCTCCCTGCTATTTCAGTTATGTAGCCCATCAAACAGCAAACATCACCTCCGGATTCTTCTGGTGGAACAACTCTTCCTCTGTGGCATAGGCACCCACAGGAGATGCGGTGCGCTCTGGGGTCCGAATTCGGACAAGAAGTTCCTTCAGACTCTCTTCTACTATAGTAGCACCTTCTTGAGCAGCCAGGTCACTCTGAGGCACCACAAGAAGAACAACACGTGTGAGTCCCCGTTCCATATACAGACACACAAACAAATTCACACCCACGCTAGTAGCCACATGTATACGTTGTATAGGGTTTCAAGGACAAGAATAACTGCAAGCCCCACGAAGCAAAGCAATACTTGCAAGAGCTTTTCAAACAAACCCCACAAATCCCCCCCATACTATACTTTTCAAAGCGTAGTGTAATTTTCAATTTGTACCTTAACTGATATCATAGCGTACGACACATAATCCCATCCCCACTAAGTAACTAATGAAATCCATTACCAACAGAAAATTCATTCTTTAAAGGACCAGTGTGAACAGTTTAGGAGACACAATCACGTCTTTATTAACAACATTACAATAGACTGCAGAGTTCTTCCATTTTATTTAGCAAACCTGCTCAAGTATGTACAGATGTTCTGCAAATAAATAATCATCTTGCTCTCAGCCCTAATTGCATAGCAATAAAAATACCATGTCATCCACTCCCACCCTTATCCTCTTTTTGCGTATTAAGTTCAAAGCTCACAGTTACCCAGTTACATGCTTGGTTACCTCCAGCTTCTCTCTGAGGTCAGCCAATTTATCCTCATACACAGCAATTCCCCAAAGGGTCACCTGCAGCAGAGCTCCTCCTAATAACAGAGGATGTGTCCTAAATTCCCAGGACTCGCTGAAAATGCCTGCTCTCTCTGACTTGAAAAGAAAGGAAAACTTCCTAGTTTCCCCGGGCAAAATTACCCCTGAAATAAGAGAGAAAATGCATCGGTCTGCAAGAAAGCACCTGGTTAACTTGACCCTTTTCCAGCCCCACCCCGAGTGTCTTTATCTCTGTAAGAGACTCTTTTCCCATAGCTTAGCTGGTTATCACACTTCATCCAGCTATTTTTCTCCTTCCAGATTTACTCTCAGTCACCATGTTACTGAACTGGTGTTATTTCCACCGCACGCTCCTTTTACAGCAAGCTCAGTACTCTCTCTGGCAGATCATGCCCAGTTTGCCATCAGAAAATGATTCACTTCTCAATATTCCACCCATTTACATTCAGTGTAGGAGCAACCTCCTTTCCTTCAAGTCCCACGAAAGGGATCTGCCTCGCACACCTCTTTTGGTGTGAGTCAGCTCTGACACCCAGGGTGGCTTCCTGAGGAGAATCACCCAACAGGCTTGCTCTGCCACTAGTCAGACTCAGCATCGCAGACAACTCCTGAATACTTGATCTCTGGTCTATGTACAAAGGTCTCGGAGATCAGCGGCTCTCATACCTGGTCTGGTATCAAAGTAAAAACACTGCATCCTCTGCCCCTTGGTTTCTCTGGAGGGAATCTGCTGGGGAAGCCTCACCCAGTTATACCAGACGGCAGTTGTGCCATCACTGCTCACCGTCAGGGAGCTTTCAGCTTTCTCACCAGCCAAAGTCTCAAAGGTGAGCCGGGCAGCAATGCCAATTTCATCCTACAAGGAAGAGGAAAAAAAGACAGCTAACTATTTGTACTCTATCTGGCAGGATTTATCTTGCCTGAAGTCATACCGCAAATAAGGGGTTGAGCGTTGGTAGGAGAATTTGTAAGGCAGGTCCAATGAAGCGGCCATTATACAGAGAGAGCCTGGGAATCTGAGCTTCGCGCCACAGAGAGAGCAACCCCTTCTGTTCCTAGATCTCTCCAGAGGAAATGTAGGGATACTCTATTACGCTCGGAATAAATCCCCCATTCTCTGGCCTGGGAGCGACACTCATCGTACAGCTGCGACTTGGGAACTCAAGCAGGCTTAGCTTGACTAAACAATAAAAAGCGCACAATTACCCTGCAAGGAGTGGTGCAGTTGATCCAACGAGCAGGCTGGCCACAGAAATATAAAGATGGACCCACTACCGCTTCTGGAACCACATCAGGGTAGTCCCTTAAGGAGTCACTGCTAAAGAAAAAAAGAGCCAGCGTTTTCATGGAGTCAAATTCACTTTCAGAGAGGGGAGAACCATGGGTGATTTGTAAGACCTTATAAGAAATAATCCCAATTAATGCTCTTCCACATCATCTCTTTAGGGACAGAGCCCTGCAGATGCGGTAAACTCCAGCTAGCGACTCGTCACCATCAAGGAGAGGACACCCAGAACATTAAAGAATGATACCTGCCTAAGGAAGGCTGAGGGTACATGAGTGAATAAGGAGAACAGGCCCTCGGGTTGTGCCTGTTACAGATGGACAGGACGGGGAAAAAAGGCAAATTGGTGATGGAAGTGGAAGGCTGGAAAAAGACAGCCAGATGGAGGTAATTTAGAGCAGAATCCCCACCCTGCCGAATGTAAGCTCTGGACCCACGCAGAGGGAAGACTGGAGGAAGGGCCTCAAAAAAAACCTTCTCTTTGATTTTTGCTCTTTAGGCACGAGGCCCCAAGGCACAAGGGAACTGCTTGATTCCTAAATCTGGTGACTTTAATATTAGAACATGCCTTTTATTGTGCCCCAGTGGAGACTCCTCTGCGTTCTGGATAAGGACGGTTAAGGATACCCTTACAGACAGATGGTACGTACTCAAAATTCTTTATTTCTGCCATGAAGTAAAACTTACAGGGACTCAGACTCTTCAGAAGTGGTGGAACGTGGAAAAGGCTCTGTTGAGACAGATGTGAAAGGCTGCCCTTTACCGATCACCTCCAGTCCATCCAGATCCTGGACATACAGAAAAATGACCAACTCACAATTTCTCTTTTTATATAGAAAAGAAGTTAAAATATCAGACAAATGTACCCACTGAGTCAAGTAAAGTGAAGTTGAGATATCTTGCTCCTACGACGGTTTTTAGAGGTATCCAATGAATGTTTAAGAGACACAGGAAGGAACCAACTCTGGGTCTCCCAAGAATCAACCCTAGATGACTGCATTCCCCACTACCAATGATGCATGGATGGGAAAAGTCTCCTTCACACACGTTTCTCATGCCCAGAGCCAGGTTTCAGAAAGAAAAAGGTGAGGTTTGTTCAGTTTTTAAGAGGGGCTATCTGCCTTCAGGAGAAGATTTTGGATGCGTGTCTTCCACGTGGATAGAAGTGTCTTCCTTCTGCCCTGAGGCAGAATCAAGTATCAAAGTCCCACACCAGCATTTGGCAGGTTTTTTTGTTGCCTAGGTCTTGGGAGCTGCATGCTGCTGGTTTGGGGTCCTATTCTGAGGCTCCTAGACCACTCCATGCAACACTTCGGGAGGCTAGACAACTCTTTCATGGGTGTGGCCCTTTGGAAATGTGGGAACTTCCAAGATAAGTACTGTGGGGCTAAGTTTGAGGTTCCTAATGCTTTTTCGGATCCAGTTCTTGGCAATTTTATGTTACTCTACAGCATCTGACAAGAGATGAGTTTTGGGGAGAAGAGTGTTGCTGCGCTGTTGTGGGGAGAAGACTTGCTGGTCTGTTTTGATCATAGAATCATAGAATAGAATCTTTCTTAAGCTCTGGACCCCTCAGCACGGGAAAGACACAGACCTGTTGGAGTGGGTCCAGAGGAGGGCCACAAAAATGATCAGGGGGATGGAACACCTCTGCTATGGAGAAAGGCTGAGAGAGTTGGGGTTGTTCAGCCTGGAGAAGAGAAGGCTCTGGGGAGACCTTATTGCAGCCTGTCAGTGCTTAAAGGGGGCTTATAAAAAAGATGGCGGCAAACTTTTTAGCAGGGCCTGTTGCGACAGGACAAGGGGGAACGGCTTTAAACTAAAGAGGGGTAGATTTAGACTAGATATAAGGAAGAAATTTTTTACGCTGAGGGTGGTGAAACACTGGCCCAGGTTGCCCAGAGAGGTGGTGGATGCCCCATCCCTG
>NW_008795318.1:844505-848292 GCF_000699145.1 Aptenodytes forsteri | reverse complement strand
TTGAAGATGTCCCTGCCCACGGCAGGGGGGTTGGACTAGATGACCTTTAGAGGTCCCTTCCAACCCAAATTATTCTACGATTCTATGCAAAGAATGCCCTCGCTCCTCTAGTCTTACCGGCTTATAAAAATCTAGCTCCTCTAGGACAGATTTTAGCTCCTGCAGTCGATGCTTCAGGAAAAGACTCTTATCCCAGGTTAGATGGAAAGGGATCTTCTTCGGAGGCTTCAGACCTGTGGAAAGACCCATACAAGAGCTCACTGCCTACATACCCACATGCCTATTAATTTCACTCTCTGTCAAAAGTTGGTCTCATGGTGCTTTTAAAGAGGAGGTCCAACAGATGACTGGGAAGTAGCTTGTGCTGCAGCTGCCAGAAAGGACAACTATAGTGTGAGCCTCCGTACTCGCAGGAGTCGCTATTTCTTTCTGCTGCTCCCTCCACACTTGTACCCCATTTCTGTGGAATCACCTCTCCGTGACGTTCCCTTACCAGTTTCCATCCGGACAGTGTGGGGTTTCCCCACGTGAGTAACTGGCTCTGGGTAGCCACGTTCTCTCTGAGTCAGTGTCATCGTCAGGCCAGTGAGTTCATCTCCAATACGCTCGGGCTGGCTCCAGAACTCGCTTCCTCTTCGGTAGCCCTAGGGTGGAAAACAAGGCTCCTGCTGACGCTTTCAGAGGCGTACGGCTGCCTGCTATTTTCACAGGGACTAGAAGCTAAAAAGAAGGAGGGGTCTAACTCTGCTTATACGGATATTTTAAAAGTCTATAAATTGTCACTTTCTGCAGAGCAAGCCAAAATTTTTATCAGGCTGCTGTCAAAGACAAAAGAAGACTTTCCTGTAGCTAGTGCTACATGAAGGTTGAATTCTATTAAAATAATGCCTCACACAAATGTAAATTGATAGTGCTATAAATGTAAAAAAATATTTTTAACATAGGATACTCCCATAATCCTCCTGACTTACCCATACTCCCTTCTCCGTGGCAATCACTAAAATTCAAGCCTGAAGCTATCAGATCTTTCTGTCCCTGGAACAGCAATTGCAGCATGTCCCCATGCCACTTCCCAGTGCATGACGGTCTTTGGTGATAATCAAGAAATGGCATTTGCCCATGTACGGCAGTTGGTTAGCAAGGAGCCAAAGCACACCACCACCTTCCTCTGACTAGTACTGATAGCACAGTTCATGGTTTTATTTTTAAAGTCACTGAAAGCTCTGCTTGCACACTAGGACTTGGAGTGACTTTGATAAATATCTAATGACAGACCTTCAGAGGTGTTACTCATAACACCAGTGTCTTGGCTCTTTCACAAGA
This sequence comes from Aptenodytes forsteri, assembly GCF_000699145.1. Taxonomy (NCBI): domain Eukaryota; kingdom Metazoa; phylum Chordata; class Aves; order Sphenisciformes; family Spheniscidae; genus Aptenodytes; species Aptenodytes forsteri. The sequence goes on along the minus strand of NW_008795318.1, from coordinate 846,969 downwards.
ACAGAGCAATCAGGATGCAGAGGAGTTGGGGGTCTCACCTTTCCAGGAAGCAGGGCAGGGAGACTCCGGTCAATGAGGTCACGTTCTTCCTGGATTTGCCTGTAATCCTCTGAGACGCTCATCAGCAATTCATTCTCCGGCCTCTGAAGAATTTCTATAAAGAAGGAACGTCAAATCATTGGTGCTGCACTTCTGGGCACACCCTTTACCTATTGTTCACGTGTAACCCCCTTACACTGTCCCCCACCAAATCCACTGTCCTTCCCCCAGCCAGACCCACCAGCTCACCTCCCCACAGCACCCATGGCCACTAGCACTAGCAGCGTGGGGAGCTCCGAGAACATGCAACAGGATTAACCCCGGTCAGCTATGACCATTACAGTTTGTTGTGGTGCCATGAAACTCCTCCACCTGCACACGGAATTTCACAGAACGAGGCCTCAGCTTTGCTCACCTCCTAGATACTTCTCCTGCTTTTTCCTGATTGCCATATTACGGTGCCAGTTCTGGAGAGCTTTGTGCCCTGCTAGTGGGGTCTGATGAACCTTTTTCTTCTTCTCTCCTCCATGTTCCTCTTTTAAAGCTGCTGCGGTAACATCTTGATGAGAAACCTCAGTAAAATCCACTATCTGAAGAGAAAGGAAAGGTTAGATTAACCTCTCCATGCACACGCTACCACCACAATGAGAATGGGAGAGGGGAGGAGAAAAGAATTCTTCAGACTGACAGCACTTTTACCTGATCACTCTGAGAGGAACAAAAATAGGGCATTAGGAACACACTCAGAAACAATGGAAGGATTTATCTGAGTCATTAGACTCGAGCAAAGGCATTGCTGCAACACCAGCTCTTCCCTTGCGAGCCTGACGCCATCAGCAGAAGCACATATGGGAGAGGAAGACTCTGCAATTCTTCCCCCTGTGACCTCCTCCTGCACACAGGACTGCAAAACCTGCTGGTGCAGTTTCTCTGAAGGCAGGCCCTCCCCGCAGAGCATGACGAGGCTGGGAAAACCACACCTCAGGCCTGACCTGTTCCTGATAGGTGCTGAAAAGCATCGAAAGGTACTGTAGGCGCTGCACTCCACCTCTAGAAAAGTGCCGCGCAGCAGCATTTTCGTAACTTTACAAACCAACCTGAGTGTTTCCTCTGGCCAAGGCTTCCATCTTGAACTCCTGGAGACTTCCCAAAATGTGATGGGGGAGAATCTCTCCACAGCCATCAAACAGTCCTGGTCCTACAACACAAAAAAAAACCCCCAAACGATCCCAGAGTCAGGTCAATAAAGCCAGGCTTGGGAAAACCAAAAGTCAAAGATGTGAAGTCTAACCCTACCAGAAAAACTCAGCGGTTCCCTGGGTGCCTTTGGGAAAGCAGGATACGCTACGAGGAAACGTGACTTCTTCTTTGTCTCTTTGGGTCGATGTTTTCGAACAAGGTATTTCCTCCTAACTGGAACTCTCCCAGCATCATGGGGAAGGCGTGGAGCATGGAGCTTCAGAAAGTAAACAGTCACAAGGCAATTAGGTACATGCTGACTCACCTTCATTCCTTCTGAGCCTTCTAGGATACGCAGAGAAGTCATATCGGTACAGGCTGTTCCTCCCCTAAGAGGCACGTTACATGACTGCGGAGGTACCAGCTTAGCTACTGTCTTACCCTTCTGGACTCTGCTTCATAACTGGGGCAGGGAAAAGAGTTTTAAATCACTTTCCCGACAGTTTTCTGCTGTGTCACTTGGTGTCAAATGCCACCAGTCACACAGTCTGATGCAAGTTTTGGAAGGGAAGTGCTAATAGCTACTAAACAACTTATACGTCTTATTAGGCTAGAAAGTTGGAAATGATGATCTGACAAGAAGCAGTACAGACAAATGGAATGAGAACTGAACTCCAAGAGCGGGTCCAAGTAAACGGACGGGATCCTCTGTTAAACACGCAAAATAGAAGGAGAGTTTCAGGTAAGGTAGCTGTTTCTGTCAGTAAAAATACATACTTTCTCCAGGTCCTCCACCTTAATTGCAAGCGCCTGGATGTCATCTCCTTGCAGGACACACGAAACGGGCTCAGGCTCTTCTGCAATTGTTGAGGAGGACGGTTCACACGTCGTTTCCTCCTTGTCTGAAAAACAGATGAAGAGACGTCCTCTTCAGCCTCCCAAGGAAACCCCACCTTCCTCTTTCAGCCCGGTTATTCATTTCCAGCTGAACTATGTTTTGGGGCGGTTTTTTTTTTCCTAAGGTTGCACAGAACAATTAAATTCAGCATCTCTTACAATTGGAAAATCGAACTCTGAGAAGCTACAAGGACCAAGGCGGATCGCGAGGACTCAGCTGTCTCACGCTTTATTCTAGACGAGAGACGACGGATGAGCTGAACTCAGCCCGCGCTTCCCGCAGGGTAGAAGAACGACCCCCCGGGAGCTCCCTGCCCCGGCCGCGGGCGCAAGCAGGCAGCCGCCCCGC
>NW_008795318.1:841384-841803 GCF_000699145.1 Aptenodytes forsteri | reverse complement strand
GCACGCACCACGTACTTGTTGAAGAGTAGGAGCAGCGCTTGCGCCAGGAGGGCCCCTGCGTGCATGGGGAGCCGGGAGCCGTGGGGGACGGCTGCGCCCCCACCCCCGGGCACCGGGGGGGGGGTGACATGTGCAAGGCTGGGATGCCCCCCAACGTGTGCAAGCCCCGGGCTTCTGCATGCACCCACACATGTGCAAGCCCCAAGGTCCCTCATTCACCCCCCAATGTGTGCAAGGCCCAGGGTCCCATGTGTGCCCTCACGTGTGCAAGCCCCGGGTCCCACGTGCACCCCCACGTGTGCAAGCCCCGGGGTCCCTCCCCCGACATGTGCAAGCCCGGGGTCCCCGTGCACCCCCCACGTGTGCAAGCCCGGGGTCCCTCCCCCCACGTGTGCAAGCCCGGGGTCACTCCCCCCACG
>NW_008795318.1:802637-840829 GCF_000699145.1 Aptenodytes forsteri | reverse complement strand
CCCGCTTCCCCCGGCTGCCCCTCCGGGCTGGAGGAGGGCTTTCCCGTCCAGGGGCTGCCCAGCGCTTCCGAGCAGGGAGCCGTGCGTGCCTCCGCGCAGGGTTGTGCAAACCCAGCGTTGACGGCCCCAGACATTATTTTTTCGTAATTTGCACTATTAATAGCCACGGAGAAGTGAGAAATGCCTATGACAAAGGCCGTGGCCGCAGATTCCCGTTTCCAGGCCAGGAGCGGGTAGTTCGGAATAACGCACCCCTGACGTACCCCCCCGGGGAAGGGCCCCCGGCTGCCGGGAGTTCCCGAGCCGGCAGCGAGCGCTATAAGAGCGGGACCCGGGCACGGGGAAGGGCAGAAGCCCCGGAGGCTGCCCTGAGCCCCCCGCACGCTGAGGCTCTGCTGCCGGCCATGAGGGCTGGCCCTTCCCCTCCCGTGAGTATTGACAGACGGGGCAGCGCCGTCCGGGGGGGGCTGGGGCGGCCGTCTCGGGAGGCGTCCTGGCCAGCGAGGGCTGGATGTGCCCCGGGGAAGGGGATGGCGGGGAAAGCTTCCCGGGCACCCAGGCTCTGCTGGGGCTGAGACCCACGGACGGTGCAGCACCGGTCCCGGGACACGAGCAGAGCTCCGGGGAGCAGGGATGGGGCGAGGGGGGCCTGTACACCCGTCTGCTGGCTGTGACCGGTGCTCGCTACGTTTCTCAACAGCGCGTCTACCCACACAAGCCAGAGCTGACTTCACGTTCATTTCTCACCGGCAAACCCCCAACGATGGTGAGTACACGGGGCCCTTCTGGGCAGCACAGGGGCCGTGCAGAGGGTAGAGTTACCAGACGGGAACCAGAGGAGAAGCTCCTCTCACTGCAAGCCTGTCCCGCACCTGGGTTAGTGCTGGGGGAAAGCAAAGGAAGGTAAAAAGTCCTTCCCTAAACATCAGACCTAGAGGTACACTGCGTCCCCAAGGTCACTGGCTGCAGTTGCTGTAATGCAGGTAACGGTTCCCCCTCGGGGAAGGAAGATTTATAAGGATCCTAAAACCAGGGCAGGCAGGAGACCTGAGTTTTCCTTGCACGCATCCCACTTACTCCAGAGCGGGCAGAGGCGAAGCTGGTGAAACACGCTGACGCCAGCCCCACAAGCAGTTTGGGAACAGTAGAGGAACTTGCTGGAGAGACACTAGGGAAAGGGCCCGACGTGAACCATCCCGTATGTTTTTCTTCCAGAAAGCAGGCACGAACTGCGGACTTGTTGCCCGCTTGGTCTGCTTCCATGGGTAGAGCCCACAGTCCAGCTGGGAGATCCCGGATCGAGACGTCGCTGACGCTTCACCTCTCTCCCCGTTGCACCGTTTCCCCCCACCCGCCGGAGAAAGCCCCAGTGCGGAGGTGGAGGCCCAGCCGCTAGCCCTGCTCGGGAAGGAAGCAGGAGGGAGACAGCCGGGAGGTCGTCAGGAGTCAGCAGCAACGTTATCTGCTTCCCAGCTGGGGTGGGACACTTCTGCCAGGAAGGAAGAGGAGCTCTGCTCTTCCACTTCTCGGCATAGTGCTTCATGGTTGGGAGGTACCAAATAACTCCCGTAAAACGCTGTCCCAGGTATGCTCTGCTTCGCACTGCCGATGGGACAGGAACTTTGGTATTTCTGCAAAATCCTTACTCTCCGTCTTGTCCAAAACTACAAAATAAACAACACCAAGTCTACCTTGGAGAAGTTTCTTTGGGGGTCAGAAGGCCCAGGGGAGGTGTGGGAACAGGGCGAGCTATTCCAGCTAGCTTTAGGAGGCCCCTTCCTGTGCAAAGTCTCACTCTCTAAAGTCCCTGCCCCTCATTTCAAGCTCATCAGCTGGGTCATTGCACTGGGCTGTGTTGTGCGACCCAGGAGTCTCAGCAGCACCCAAGCAGAGAAGGCATTCACCTACCTTGGGAAGCCAGGCCAGGCTGTTAGGACTTAAAATATCAGCAAAAATCTATCAGCATCTGTTCAAGTCCTCTGAAATGGCTGCAGCCAAATTGCTCAAAGAGATGCAAGATTTTAAAACCTTCATAAGGTCTTTCAGTAGCAGGAGAGAACTCCAGAAATAAGCATCCCTTCCTCACACCGCAGTATTTCTGTTGGCAAAGAAACAAACCCAACTAGGGAAAAAAGGCTCTCTGTTTTATTAAGTGAAAGTGCCATCAGCCTGATGTCAGGGAGAGGAGGTCTCCACCACGTCGCCCAAGGCACAGGTGAAAAGCAGATGCAAAGCTGGCTGAAATGGGGCTGATTTATCCCCTTTTTGGTTCTGCCTTCCCGAGCTCAGAGCTGAAGGTGCTTTTCCATCTGCTCCCTCAACTTGTATTTCTGAATCTGGAATAAAGTGCAGAGAGGAGGAGGAGGAGGAGAGACTCAGACAGGAGACGGGACAAGAGGCCAGGGCTCCTGCCCTGCCCCAGTCCCTCTCTTACCTTGCCTGAGACAGTGAGCGGGTACTGATCCACAAACACAACGTACCGCGGGATCTTGAAATGGGAGATCTGGGAAGAGAAAAGCAACCGCTACGCAACCTGCCGGGAACAGTGTATCCCGCCCAGCTGGTACTACCCAAGCCAGGGCTGGATCCCCAGTTGCTCTAATCCCCGGCACTTTCACCTGCAAATCCCCAGCAGCTACTGGATGTGCTGGTCCAGCAGGGAACTGAATTACTGGGCTCAGAGGAGTGGGAGACCCACCTTCCCTTTGCAGAAAGCTTTAATCTCTTCCTCGGTGCAGTCCTGCCCAGCCCTCATGCGGATGCAGGCGCAGATCTCTTCTCCCATCCGCGAATCCTTCACACCAACCACCTGGTTGGGACAGAAGGACGGCGTGACCCCTGGGGACATCCCTCTCCTCCCGCAGGGTATGAGTGCTGGAAAAACAGCGCGAGCCCTGACCCGTATCACGGGATGCTGGAGTCGTGGTGTGGGGCTGTGTAAAGGCAGCTTGAGCCGCCTGACCGTCCCACCGGTGCTTTCTACGTGACGTCGAGCCCTCCTGGAAGGACGTCCCAGCCGTTCGCCAGAGGAAAGGTGGCAGAGCAGGCTGGGCACCCGGACGCCAGCACCTTCCTTTGGTTTTGCCAAGTCACGGGAGCGAGGGCTGAGTCAGACCAGCCAGGCGGCAGCTCATCGTGGGTGCAACATGGACCTGTTATCCCCCTGCGTGCCTCTGCTTCCCCAAAAAAATGGGGCAACAGGTTTCACGACCAGCAGGGAGACTTGGGAGGCTGCTTCAAGTGCTTTGGGATCTCCAGATGAAACAGCAGGAGAGGGATGAGGTCGAATTATATTATATATAATAATACATTAATATATTATATTAATTATAGATTATATATTAAAATAATATTATATATATTTTATATATATTACATGAGGAAAAACTTCTTTACTGAAAGAGTGGTTAAACATTGGAAGAGGCTGCCCAGGGAAGTGGTGGAGTCCCCATCCCTGGAGGTATTTAAAAGACGAGTAGATGAGGCGCTTAGGGACATGGTTTAGTGGGCCTGGGGGTGTTGGGTCGACAGTTGGACTCGATGATCTTAGAGGTCTTTTCCAACCTTAATGATTCTATGATTCTATGAATTAAAGGATTATTTGAAACCGTTATAATGGCAGATCTTAGCAGACCACTGCCTGTGACACCAGGAGATGGGCTTCCCAAGCCTGATCTCTCTCTAAAATTTGCTCACACTATTTCACAAGAGTCCTACTGTCATTCCCTGCCTTGAACCAGTATCTCAAAATCCTAGAGACACGTCAATCCTTTTGAGTCCAGAGCAGTGACAAAGCCCTAGAAACTACATAAACAGGGCTGGTTTGCAACCCATCTGCACTGGGACTGTTCCAAGGAGAGATGCTAGCCTGGCACAGGCACAACACTGACTAAAGTGGTTTATTTATGGGGAAACTTGTCTGGCACAAAACCTGGAGAACAATCCCAGCAGACTGGGAGCAGCTGCTCAGTGCTGCAAATCATTGCTGTCTTGTGAAGGGGTGAAACTAAGTCTCACTCCTCATCTCCAGGGACTCATTGGAGGGGTCTTTTCGGATTTAGGAGTTTAGTAATTAATTATCAGTAAAAACTGTCCTTCCAGACTGCTTTCCAAGTAAGAATTTCAGAGGGAGCTATGAAAGTGGACAAGCAGTTTAAAAAACTGAAGAATGACAGTCACTACTTTGCAGACGTGAAGCTGGTGCACGAGGGGATTGCCCAAACTGACGTGCCCCATGCCAGGAGCTCTGCCTGTCCCTTCCCTGCCATGAGCCTCTCCCTCCCGCTCGCCGACCAATATTACACAAAAGGACACTGAAAACAGGGGAAGACAACCAGGTCCCAAGCAGCAGTCCCAGCAGCTTTGTGTACAGGTTTCCCACCACAGGAACCATTGCTGCTCACCCACCCCACCTGCCTCCCGCTCACCTGGACCTCCTCAACCTTGGGATGGGTGTGGAGAAACTGCTCAAGTTCTGCTGGGTAGATGTTCTCTCCTCCCCGAATAATCATGTCCTTGCAACGGCCTATAATTTTGCAGTAGCCGTGCTCGTCCAGGCTTGCAAGGTCCCTGCAACGACACCACACTCCTAGTCCTGTCCCAGCTGGGTGGAAGGATGGCTGATGCTCCCACCCAGCCTGGTCTGGAGGCCAGGCCAGGGTATCCGGAGGCTAACGGCTGAGATGCCACCTGAACACATGGAAGAGATCAAAGAGCTCCTGCTACAGCCAGACATTGCCACCGGCGGCGTCCACACGAACATCAGGGCTCAGCGGGAGGCGATTCCTGCCCCTGTGGTGTACCCCTGTGGTGTACCCCCACAACCCCTCCATCGCACCAGTAGCGAAGCGACTATCCCCATCTCCAGGGGCACTTGGCACCGAGGGTTCCGTGCTAAAAGCTGTTCCGAAGTTTCATGGAGAGATCAGACCAGGGGGAGCAGGGCTGTTTCCAGACTCACCCCGTCTTGTACCACCTCTCAGCAGTGACCACTTCGCTCGTCTTGGTGGGGTCATCCCAGTAGCCCAGCATGACGCAGTAGCCACGGATCTGAAGCTCCCCGGGAGTGTTCAGAGGCACAGACTTCCCTGTTTCCGGATCCTCAATTTTTGCCTGCAGTGGAAGAGAAGAAGGGCTTAGTAGGGGACGTCTGAGCCAAACGTGATGGCATGCCCCAACTCCAGCACCAGGCAGGGAGGACGGACTGAGGTCTGCTGCAGGCAGAGGACCCGGAGCAGGTGGGGAGGGTCATGGTCACCTCTGTGTGGGGTAAGATGTATCCCACCGTCTCGGTTTTTCTGGCGATGCTGTCACTGGGGAATCCCATGAAGGTGACAGGGCTGTTTTCTGTGGTCCCATAGGCAACCTGCAAACACAAGAGGAGAAACATGCCTCAAGGGGAAAGAGGACCGTGCAGCTCCAGGCATGGGGAAGATGAAGCTAGTGATGACCACAGGGGAGAGTGGGGTGGGAGGAGGATGTTCTCAACAAGTCGGTCAGGTCACAGGCAAGCACTGCTCTCCTGGCCCGTGGACGGGGCTCTCCAGACACTCCTGCCAGAGAGTCCTGGAGAGATAGGAGCTAAAGCAGGACTGCATCTGTCTGCCATGGCCTTCCTCACCTCCATCGCTGTGCTCCAGACCCTCACCACCCATGACGCTTTGGGTGTCATGTACTTCTGACACCCCAACTACTTTTCTTGGAGGACCCCAGGGTTCGCCCTCCTCTTTTTTTAACCTACGTCTCTCCAAGCCCTGTCCTGTTGACTCCCTACCATCTCTGCCAGACACTGATTTTGCCTCAGTGCCCTTGCAGCCATCTACTCAAGGTGCTGAGTTCACCTTGCATCTTCTACAGCTCAGGGCACATCGGACATCACTTTGGAAAAACCCTGGAGCCAGCAGTGGGCTCCTGTGGGAGACCGCGTGTCCCGCAGCACGGCTGCTTGCTCCAGATCCTTTTGTGCAGACATCAGCTCCTGTAACCCTCATAAATGCATCACGAGGCTGCACAACGCTCGGCGCAGCTGCACTTACAGACTGAAAGCCTCACAGCAGGACAAAAGCTCTCGCTGCTAAACCTCTCTCACCGCTAATCCCAACGGCAGGCTCTGAGTCACCTCAGCTGAAGGTCACTTCTCCTCGGAGGAAAATTCCAGCTCTTTATGCCCAACTCAGTGGCCTGTCGAGACAGCAGGAGCTGGGCAGGAGGTGCTCTGGGCAGCTCTGAGCTGCACCAACAGCAGCATTGCTGGAACTGCTGCTTCACCTCCAGCTCTCGGGAGCTGCGTTTCAGTGGTGAGACATGCAGCAACACTGCTCTGGTCTCTCTAACCCACTCGGCATGTCGTGTGTCATCAGACAGGGTTTCTCTCCCACCCACTAATGTCACCAGTGGCTGCTTTGCTGGGAGAGCACAGCTGGGAAAGGACCGACACGGGAAGCGTTTGCTCTTTTCTCCTCCACATCTTCAGACCGACACGTGAGCAGCTCTGACCCACTGAACTGCAACAGGGCCCGACCATCTTCCTACAGCCTTGGCAGCCAGACCTGGGTCGTGCCTTTAGAGCAAATGCCAGGGCTCCATCGCTGGCTGCAAGGGCACATCTGCATGGTCAGGGCTTCTGCACAGTGCTCACCAGACTCCAGGCACCGTGCCCAAAATTAACAAGGGGCTTTGCAAAGGACTATGATGAGGCATCCTGAAAAACATACATACATATATCCTGAAGGAGCTATACATAATACTGGTGGGAGCACTTGGCACTTTCTGCCGCTTGGGTCTGCTGAAGGATCTCATGTTGGGCACAGTCTGTCATAACGGCTGATGCTCTTGTTTGACTACACCGGGGTCAGTGCGAATCCGAGCTGGAGATTTGCAGGAGCCTCCTCTTAGCCAGGAATCTGGAAGAGATCGTCTCCAGGATGCTGCAGGGACCATCTGGTGCAAACTGCTCTGCTAGGAGCCTGGCAACCCACAGGGAGCGACTGTAAATAGGCTTCTCCTACCAGACGCAACGATAGCTTCCCAGCCGGGATGGAAACCTACAGCGTCAAATGCTCAGACAGGATTTCTCTCCCACCCACTAATACGAGTCCTGTGGCTGGACCAAATGACTGACGAGACACAAATCCAAGATCTTAAACACTTATTAAAAATCCCAGCGCCTTTGTTTTTTTGTTTTACTCTGCTGGATGAATTGCAATGTCGGTCCCAGGATCCCGGCCAAGCCCTGAGTCAACCCTTTCTGCCTCTCCAGGTCGCTCCAGCAGTTTAATTGGACACAGCAGCAGGCAGCTCCCTGGCAGGACGATGCTGTGGGTACCGCAGCTCACCAGGATCCTCTAGATGCCTGGCAGCGTGCCGTGTACCCCAAGCACCGGCTGTCTGTGCCTTGGCCGGCGGCTTGTCGCCATAAACACCCTCACACCCTCAGTAACGGGTTTCCTGACTCGGCCCAGAGAGCGACGTGGGTCTGAACCTCCAGCCTTCAGTCTTCTGCCTGATCGCTGCCTTCCCCTCCCAGCCTGCCTGCACCGGCACCGCTCTCTGCAGCCAGGCACCAGGATGTTGCTCCTGACCTTTCCAAGATAGCATTTCTCTCTTGGGATAGTGTTTTCCCCATCTGCATGCCCAGGACAGAGGCACTGGCTGGAGCAAGCCCTCGTGCCAGCTCTGCTGTCCTTCCTGACCCTCATCTGACACGTGGAGCATCCTCCAATGGCTCCATCGTCCCAGCCCAGCCGCGGCTTGTGGTGCACGAGATGAAACAATGCTTCCACAAAACCCCATATACCAACTTAAGCTTGGAGATATCCACGAAGATTCATAGTTTTCAAGACCCAAAGGGACACTTAGCATCCTCTAGCCTTGTCATCTGGTATAATTCAGTCCAGAAAACCTCACCCAATAATTTCTGCATCAGCTCCATAATTTCCACTGGAGCTATATCTTGTGTCAAAGCAAAGCTTTTCAGGGGCAAGGAGTCCAGCTCGGACCCTTGGCTTTGAGAGGAGCTACAAGAGTACAGAATATAACTGACTGTAAAGCCTTTTTTACTGTGAGGACCACAAGTGACCCCCTCCAGTGCCCAGCACGCAGATCAGTCCTGCCTTCAGCAATGACAAGGACAGCTCCAAAACAAACTGCCACCTAACTTACTCCTACCGACAAGAGATTCATTCTTTGTGAATCCTAAGCCTCTGTCTAAACCAGGAATAAAAAGAACATCTTAGCAGAACTGTGTTTTTTAAAGCACATTTCAAAAACATTTCCTGCTAGCGCTGTTTAAACACTGGCCACTGCAGAACAGGCAAAACAGCCTGAAGAAGGAAGCGTCTAAAAATTAAAAATAAAGCAAAAACAATCAGACTCCAGTCTCTTTAGTAAACATTTGGGAGGCAGACTGATCCGGTGGGGAGAGCGGGGACTCTGAAGACCCTGGGTTTTTCCCAACCGTGCCGCTTATTTACTGCATAACTTGGAACGAGTCACATCAGCTCTCTGCTCCTCGGTTTTCCCCCAGCGTTCAACGGCAATAAAAACACCCACTTCCCTCCGCACTCAACTGCTGCTGAAAGGCTGCGATGAAAAGGCTGGCTTCAGGACCACCAGTACCCCAAGCAGGGCTACACTGGGTGGGACTGGAGCAGAAGGTCCTTGGAGGAAACCCCCTCTGGACCTGAACGATGCTCAGGGAGGACCTTCACGTTCCTCATCACCACCCTCTGGTTATGCCACGCTGGAGGATGATGGCAGGGCTTGAACCACCAAACTAAAACCTGCAGAAATTGAGCTTTGCCGAAGACAATATTGGCCTCAGAAAAAAGCAGCAAATTGACCATGAAATAATAGGGATTTTCAGACTTCAAAGGCGGCGTAGTGAACAACAGAAAGCAGACTGGCAACCCAAGAGATGTGCTAAGGGACCTCTAAGAGACCCTTTGAATCCCTCACAGTGTAACATGCCGGATGGATCTAATTATCCCTAAACCCGTGCTGAGTGTGTTGTCTGCCTCAGATACCTCCACCAAAGTCACCCCCATCCCTTCCCTTCACAGCCAGCTCCAAATCATTCTCAACTGAGCAACGATCTTCCCTCATTCAGCTGCTCTCTACCAAGATCACCCTGAGTGTTGCTGTCCTCTGGGGACATGTGCCTCCTTGCTTTGGAGATGTCCTGCTATCCCAGATTGCGTTGGAATATTCCTGAACCTTCAGGTCAACTTTGCTGCCGCAAAAAAACAACTTCTGATCACGTCCAGCCTATGTCACACTGAGATTTCATTTCCTTCCCCAGCAACAGTACCATCTTTGTGTCAAAAACGTCAGGACACAAACAAGCGGGTCTTGTAGGACTAAACCTCCAAGGGTGGCCACCCTGTTGGCATTTCTCCCCACCCGGAGAGCTGCCAGACAGTCCCAGTTTGGATGGGGCTTAAAAAGTTCCCAAAAATATCAGGTGCCCAAAGCACCGTCTTTGTGTTGCAGCACGCAATGGGCTTTGCCTCAGGAGGAGACCACTGCAAAAATGGCAACCCAGCTCGCCCGGGCCAGAAGACTGCCGCTGAAAATTAACCTCCTGTTATTGTACAGTCAGGACAAACTGCTCCTCGCGGTCTGGAGTTAAAGCTGCCTCTCTTCTTCCCAGGCTGAGCAGAAGTCTTGAGGCTTGCAAGTATTTCCCTAGTCCTGCCAGCATGTCAGAAGCACTGCCCAGTGGCAACCAGCAAAGACATGTGCAGTTACTTACTGGTTTATCCACAGCTTGATAAGAGGCCTTTGCTACGTAATTAACTCCATCCTCCCTGCTGCTGGGTGCCAATGCATTTAGAAAAAGTGGAATTAGAAGGAAAAAGTGAGAGGAAACGTGCAGAAACAGAGTCTTGCAAGGGTGGAAAACCACTGGTTTGGGGCTACCTGAATGCTCAAAGCTGCTGGAGAAGGAAACTCGGCAAAAACCAAGGGGCAAAGGTAACATCCCCATGGATTTGGAGAGCTCAGCTCCCACCGAAGACATGGCTGGAAGTCCAGGATCTTGTTGCTTCCATGCTGCATTAAGTGTTCTCACAGCACGTTCCCATAGCTTCTGCAGCTACTGAAACCACCTATTTGTCAGGTCCTCCCCAAAAATGAGGTGGAATGGAATGGGATGGGGAGACAGGTCCTCCCCAAAAATGAGGTGGAATGGGATGGGGAGGTCTCACTTTGGCTAAGGACAAGCAGGGAAGTTGTCACCGAGTGGAGCTGATTTTCCATTTTGAGAAGAGGGGGGGGGCTCATGGCTGGGGAGCGTTTGGGAAAGTCGGAAGCCTTGCATGGATCGGTTGTGTTCTGCAAGGGAAGAAAGCTCCGCTCTTCTTCAGAGACGGCAAGAGCTGCAGAGAGGACAGCAGCCCTGGGCAGAGCAGCAGGCTGCTAGGGGATGCCCGGTGCCTTGCAGGGTGGACGCGGCAGGGCCGGGCAGAGGCAGCAAGGGCTGGGTGAGCTTCAAGGAGAGGCCAAGAGCGTCATGCAGCAGCTGCTGGGATCAGACAGAAGGGAAGGGTGGGTGGACATCAACAGGGAGCCAAATTGGCAACATACCAATGGGTGGAGGCTACGCTACCGTGGAAGAAAACCATCAGAAGGAAGGAGGTGCACCCACCACCACCTCCTCCGGCTCAACAAGCAGCCTGGGCCCCCACACCACAGTGAAGGGTACCCTTCAAGCATGTCAAATAGAAACGATAACTCAGGTCTGAACTCAGAGCCCCAGATGCCACCGTCGCTGATGGTTTACTTGCACATCACCGAAAGCCAGGGATTTATCAGGTACTGCCTGGAAGAGGGGGGACCCTGGAGACCCTCTGGGGCTCCCCATGCCCACCCAACCAGGGCTCCTCAAACACTTCCCGGAGGGTGTTCCACACTTGGGACAACTCCCCTGGACACTGCAGAGCTTGCACCTTCTCCCACCCTGCTCCCTCCAGAGCAGAGGCAGGGGCTCAGCTCCGCAAGGGCTGGTGCTGTGCAGGCTGCAGACAAGGACAGCACGTGCAACCCAGGGCACCTCCCCAAGCTGCCTGGGCCCTCGCCTCCAGCCTGGACCTCAAGGCCAGCTACGCTGGTGCCACTTCAAGAAGGTGATTGCTAGCGTGCGCTGACATACAAAATTAGATCTGGATCCCCTTAAAATCTACAGAATCAGGCTTAAGCGAGCAATGGAATATTGTTACATGGAGTAACACACGTGCAGCTGTCTTGATATGCCAGAATTGTCAGTACTAACAAAAATAAAAGATTAAACATGGAAAAGACCATCTCCAGTGTTGTATCAAAACAGTTCTGACTCGCAGCACCAAAGAAACATCCCAAATCTATATTTATACTGTTTCAAAAACTGTATTTATTTGCTTAGCCCACAACGCCTCCAAGAAGGAGAGGAGGGGAGTCCAGCATCTGCAAATTACCAGGCACCGGGAATGTTTGCAGAACTGTTAAATCAATTAAGAAAGAGAGGATGGCAGGATAATCCTGCCTCTTCTGCGATGTCCTAGCAGCACCGGTCCCAGGGGACCTGCGAGGTACGGGGCTGGACAGGACCCAGCTCACTGTGGTATCCCACCGCGGCAGGGGGAACACTGACACTGCTGCCATTGTCACAGCCAGACTACGAGCCACCCACGAGCGGGACCCAGGCGAGCTTTTGAGGATCACTGGACGTTTGCTGGCCAGCCGAGGGCTGCGAAACCCCGTGTGGGAAGACCAGACCCCGCCAGCGAGCAGCTCAAAACACAAACAGCTGGGAGCCCAGGGGCGAGGTGCCAGCTGTGGCAGATGCCAACCAGCTCCCGCCACAGGAATGCGCTCACAGAGGCATGGAAATCAAAAAACATTAGGGGAAAGAACTTCCTTTTATTCAACATTTGTGCCTGGAGAAATGGAGCTGAGAAGCAGACACCTTTTCCCCAGTAGCACTGCCCTGCTGCCACCCCACCGTGGGACCAAAAACAACCCGGCATCCACCTAACCTCTGCTGCAGGCACCGGGCTGGCGGCGAGCCCTCGGGGTAGGGACGGCTTCCCACCTTGCACCGGCATTGTGGCAGCTACATCACGGCGTCTTTGCGAGGAAGCTACGGGTCTTACCCCTGTCCACAGCCTGCCTGCTCCAGCCACAGCACACACATCCCGGCAGGGAGCGTGTCCCTGTCCTCAAAAACCTGCAGTCTCAGGCAGCAAAGAGATAAAGGGTAGAAGAAAGGGAAACTTATCCTCAGAGGAAGAAAGGCGAGAAGATGGTTTGGGCAGTTTAACCTCTGAAAAGGGTCTTGTTCCAGAGATACACATGGGTGGGATGTATTTATGGATGGAGTTTGCAAGGCCCTCACCAGCTTTTTGCTCCAATCTGACCCACACTGGCAGAAATCTCTGCAGAAACGGTAAGCTGTCAGCTGGTATTTTTTGCAAGGGGATGGGAAAACCAAGTATGAGACATCAGCTGCACTCGGGGAGGGAACACAGATACGCTACCTAGCTTCAGTGTCCAGCAGAAACAGGCTGGATTTAAAATCTCACCCATCAGTTGCTCTTGCATAGTATAGCTGGTACATAACTGCAGGAATTGTTCATCAAATAATTACAAGTAAGACTAAGGTGGTTGAACCTGCTCAGAAAGGGAAAAAAAATAAAATAAATCAATCAGTGGATAGAAGATGATGCTTTAGAGGTGACTTTTTTTTCTTTTCCAATCATTCACCCAGCTCCCTGTCTGAACTTTACGAGCAGCACACACTTAAGAGGCACTCAGTCCTGATCAACCTGGAAAGGCAAAGGAGGCAAACACGGAGGGTTCTTCTATCTACCTCCTCTTCCGCTGTCTCAAAGGTCCTGACCAAGACACTCAAAGAGATATTCCAGAGATCAAAACACGTGCGTGACCACTGCGGTGCCTACTGAACCAGGCATAAGCAAGAATACCGTTGTTTTGATCAAAGAGTTGTAAATCCTACAGTAACTACAGTAGTGAGTCCTGCAGGAGGTCCCTCCAGCAGGAGCCTGGAGCTCCTACAGTCAGAGCATCTCTCCGGAGATGAGGCAGGAGAAGCACTTGGTGCTGAGGCGAGTGGCGAGGCCCCAGCTGCTCAACAGCAGGGCATTGCGCCTCAGGGCTGACAAACATTGGAAGCCTGACACGGCCTGGTTTGCACTGAGGTCCCACATTGCATCATCATTCGGCCAACCCCATCTGCCCCACAGGCTCACCAGAACCTACATTCACACCGCAGAAGCCCCTTTTCTCCCCCAAATTAGTCATGCAATGAAAACACCGTTCAGACTGACAGCTGCCGACCAGGGCGCGGGCTGCCAGGCAGTTTGCATAACACCGTCCGGAGCATGCTCAGCGGCGCTGGCTAATTCCTCATTGCAACAATGGAAAAACCCAGAAATCTCGGTGAATAAGCCAGTCTGTGTCCTAAGTCAGCCCTTGGATTTCCTCCCTTTCTTGAGCCTGTCTCGCCTCTGCAAAAGCTCCGCTGGGGCTCTGCAGCCAGCCTCAGGAGCAGAAATCTCAACAAGCTCACAGTTATGTGCTCGGCTCTCAGCTGTTTGCTGCAGCCAGGAACTGGCTGGAAATCAGTTCAAAATGTTCCACTTCCAAACCCCACCCCACAACCCCTGGATCTCTCTCTTCACACTCACAAAAGCAGGCACTGGGGCTTTTAACCGCTTTGCTTTAGCCTTCTCTATTGGGAGAGCAAGGGACATCCCCTGCGTTGTTAACTCGCCTCTGCAACTGCTACCCCAAGACAGGAGCCAAGGCAGACCCTAGTCCCAGCTCCAGCAGTGGTTTCCTTGCTCTGCTACTTCACCATCCCTTTACCAATGCCTACACCTTTCCCTGTCCGCAGCTTTGTCTCGAGAGCCACAGGCATTGCCATCCACCTCATCTGAGCCGGGCACGCAGCCGGGCACCACTGCCCGGCGTTTCATATCCACCACCCATGCCCCACCGCTTCCCCGCAGGCTCTGCCGCTGGCCCATCCCTTGCTGGAAGGCAACAGCCACTGCTCCACAGTGCCACGTGCTGAGAAAAAACACCCTCGCACAGGTCTCCTGGCCATGAGCACGGATGTGTCACACTCAACTGCTCATAGGAAAAGACGCAGCAGAAGTTAAGACCGTCTTTGCTCTCCCTTTCTTGGCCAACTCCTAGGTGCAGTCTAGATCTAGAAATCTTCAATGAAAATTTTGCATTGCAAGAGCAACTACAGTGCTGTTGGCCTTTGGCATGACCCCACATCGCTCCCATCTTCTCCCATCCCTGCTCAGGCAAACTCCTTTGAAATCAGCAAGACAAGACCCCTCAAAAGCCTTCCTCTGTTGATAACAGGACAAGGTGCCTCTCCCCAAACCAGCCGAGGCTAAATACAGCCCGGGAGCCTGCTGAAAGCTTCGGCACGAAGTGGCTGCAGAGCACAGCAGTGCTCCCTGCTATGCCGTTCAACCAAGACAGGTTGTTTTTCTCCCCACTGATGAATCTGGGGCCCGCTTGGCTCAGCAGGGTCCAGAGAGATTCCCCACAGAGCAGGTCTGCATTTGTTCTTCCTGACCATTTGCCTCCCTGTTGCACAGAGGAAAACTACCTCTGCACAGTCGCTTCGGCAGCGGGGCCGGGCAGGACCACAGACACTCCTCTGCCTGGTGCCAAGGGGTTAAGCTCACAGCAAGTTCCCAAAGCCAGTTGCTTCCAACTGGCTGCTGCCTGCGGTTTGTGGGAAGGGATTTTGCTTTTTAATAACATTATAAATAGGGCTGTGTTCAGCATGCTACAATCCCAGTTACTCTCTCTCTCCCACCCATCTCCCTCCTCCTCCTGCTGCTTCTCTTCCCACCACACTAATTCCAGATCTGACCATGAATCGGTCAGGCTTCTTCTTCAGTGTCCTCAGCCTACTGGCATGTCTTGCCTCCATCGTGCAGGCATGTCCCCCGAGCTGCCACTGCCACGGTGGAGACCTGCAGCACGTAATCTGCGACAACGCGGGGTTGAAGAAGATCCCCAAGGTGCCTGAGCAAACGCGGCTTCTCAACCTGCAGAAGAACAACTTCCCCGTCCTGCCGACCAATGGCTTCCGTGACATGAAAAAGCTGGTGTCCCTGCACCTCCAGAGCTCACGGATCAAGGAGATCTCGACCGGAGCCTTCCGGGGGCTCAAAAGCCTGGTCTACCTCTATCTCACTGATAACCAGATCAGTGTCATAAAGCCAGGAGCCTTCGATGACCTGTCTGAGCTCACCTACCTGTACCTGGACCAGAACAAGATCCCAGACCTACCCAAAGGGCTCCTCTCCCCTCTTGTCAACCTCTTCATCCTGCACTTAGGCAGCAATAAAATCCGGGAGCTGAAGCCAGGGGTCTTCAATGGGGCTAAAGACCTGCGCTGGCTCTTTCTCTCTGACAACTCCCTCACCAACCTCCTGCCTGGGGCTCTGGAGGACGTAGAAAATCTCGCTGTCCTCCACCTGGACAAGAACCAGCTGAGCAGCTATCCTGTGAACGCAATGAGTAAGCTGAGAGTGCTGGAGGAACTGAAGCTTTCTCATAACCCAATTGAGGTCATCCCTGACAATGCCTTCCAGTCCTTCGGGCGTTACCTGCAGACACTCAGCCTGGACAACATGAAACTGAAGAAGGTGAGTCTCTTTCCATTCGTTCCAGATAAGAAACACGGGGCTTCTCCTTTACAAAGCCCTGGGTTTGCTGTCCCTCCCTTGCAGAGGAGGGGAGAAATGCAGGTCTGCAGGCTCTGCAGACAGCGAGGCACTGGCCAGCTGATAACACCCCTGACACGGCCCAAACAAGGGATGAGAGAGAGTACTCCACCCATCTGTTGAGTTATTTTATGCAAAACCGAATTATCTGGAGCTGATCAAACTCCTTGGAAAGGCAGCACATTCCCTCCCAAGCTGGAGGTGACACCAGTCATTGAGAAAGGTATTTGGGGTGCTCCAGGACAATTAGCGACCTTCCACCATCCCAGACACAAGGCGTGGGATGAGAGGCGAGCGTCTGCCTCGTACTTGAGGGACTGAAGGGCACTGCCACCTTGCAGAGCTGAACTGCTCTGCCTCCTTCGTTCAGCCTGGGTACCTGTTGTAGGTTGGGAGGGGGAGGCTCCTCGGGAGGGCTGTGCATAGCAGCGGTTTCCTACCCACGCCTTGCAGACAGGTAGGCATACGGACCTTCACCTTCACCTCCCCCCGTACCTCCCAACCTTACACATTATAAAAAAAGGTTTGTTTATTGATGCTCTCTCAGAAGGAACCCTCGCAGCATCATACAAAGGGGCCCTGTTCCCACTGGAGAGGAGGAGGGACATTCAGGTATCCCAAATGGCAAAACAACCCCCTTCTGTGAGAAAGCATGATCCATAGGCAGGAGCATCACACTCAGGGAATCACTTGCATTGGGACCGCCGCAATGTCAGGCGGTCACACAATGTCTTGTGTTTTCTTGCACAGTGCAAGAAAAGCAGCACCCCGTTGCAGCCTGATGTCCTAGGTGCACCCCACATGGCTGGGAAGGGAGGGTGCTGCAGCAGGCGGAGCAGAACAGTCCCCCCTGGGATGATGCTTTGCCAGGAAGCCCAGAGACACAGGGCATCCAGGTAAGGCAGGCTCGGACTTCATGGCAAAGCAACACCCACCACATGCAGGAAGATGTGATGAAAAAGAGAATTTCTTAGCAACAAAGAGCAACTCAGAGGGCCTCACAGGGATGAGCAGGTCACCTGAAAGCTACCAGGAATAGAGAACACTAGAGTTTTCAAGGGGATATAGCATCTCAAAATGCTCAAAAACTGGAATTACAGCTTGCCCAGGTGGAGAACAACACTACCTAAAACAGCTCGGTAGCACTCAGTCAGTATTTAAGCCCTTGTCCACTCTCAGCACTAACCTCTCCAGGATGGGAGTAAGCAAACTCAACACTTGAAAACAATCTACTGACCTCTCTAGGTAGGACCTCAGACATGCTGCCTCAGCACTTTTGTAGACTCAGTTTTAAGGCACTTTCATCATGCACAAGTCAAAAATTAAAGCTTAAATTTGTACCAGCTGTAGAGACATCAGAGTCCCAAGTTATACATCGAAGAAATTAGACTAACCCATGATGCTGGGGTGCTCCAGGGAAGTAAGTGTCCTTGGACTGGCCAAAAAGCAAGGGTTAACAATTCTAGCCAGCAAAAGACTTTCTTCTTTTCAGTGACCACCTGTGGACTGAACCTTTAAAGGCTCTTCTGCAGCCAGATGCCTCCTTTCCTCCCCAACAGCCCAGTAAGACACCAGTTTACGGGATTAGCACTAACAGGGGTGGCTTCTGCAGCTTTAGGGCTTGCCTTCTTTTTCAGGAAAACAAAGCTCCCATCCCAGCTCAGAGTTTTCTCTTCAAATTCTCAAAGGGCTCGTATCCAAATGGCCCACGCATGAACTTTGCACTGCTAGGAAACATCTAAACACAGAGGCCTCATGACATAGGAAATCAGTACCAAATACTTTAAATGCTGCTGGCATCTTGACTGCAGCTCTTTGTGCTTCACAAAAATATTGTCCTTAGCTGTTCCCTGCAGGGCTGCAAGATTTGAGCTGATCAAGTGCAAAACCCTTCCACACAAAGCTATCCCAGCCTATATTGCACTTGAGCAGGACGAGGAGAGCCCTCAGGCTGCTCTGCAGCTCCAGCACACAGCTCCCCTTCACCACCAGCATCACGGACCCGCACCAGTCACTTGCAGGGCTGCGTCACACAGGCCAGGATCCACCGCATACATCAACAAGAAACCAGGCAATGCAGATCCTGGAAGCTTTACGTACGCCCCCCTCTATGTATTTATTGCGAAATAAATTACAGCGGCAATCCTCCATCTAAATAAGGGGAAAATCACCAGTTTCTTTAAAAATGCATGCTCTGGCAGGCAGCACAGCAGCTGTTACCAGCAGATGTGAACTCTTCTTATGGGGCTGGGAGAGGAATGAGCAGCTGAGACAGTACACCACTGTCCAAACCAGAACGCGGCCAGGCTACCGCCCCGCTGCACGGCGTGCCAGCATCTCTCTGAGCAGCTCCACTATCAGCACAGTAAAACCTATCAAGGTCAGCTCGGTTTTGGGCCACAGAGGCCAGCACTGCTGACTGTCCGACAGCTACAGTGCTCTGGAATTCTATTAGCTAAGCTCTAATCCTATCCAACGTTGCTTAATTTGGAAGATGACAAAAGTTCACAGCTTAAAATAGTGCATTTTCTCTCTCAAGCTCTCTAAGCTGAAAAGCTTGAACACACCCTGATGGTCCTGTCTAAATGCAAGTTTCTGGCCAGAAATGGGAGCACAGGTCCGTGACTGGGGGGGTGCGTCTGGTAGACCTAGCTAGACCTAGACCTAGACCTCCTCTCCACCCTTTTGAGAAAGCTTTCCCCTTCTTTGACCGTCTGGTAGACCTAGCTAGACCTAGACCTCCTCTCCACCCTTCTGAGAAAGCTTTCCCCTTCTTTGAGAAGGGGGAGAAACGGTTTGTCATAGCCAAGAGGAGCTTTGTGCTTTGTCAATGACCCCCTCTCCAATTCATCACTGCCAAGGAAGTTTGTGTTGAGGGGTTTGCTTTCAAGACGAAACTTTCCAACCTGAGTAGCCATGGGCTGAGAAAAGCCAGGGATGAGGCCTCAGGGAAGAGAGGAGAGGGCTGCACAGCTGGGTTTACAGCCTCCCTCCTCTCTTTGGCAGCTTTTTTAAGGGAGGCTCTCCCTTAAAGCCTGCCTGTTAATTGAGAAAAGACAAATCTTGCAGCATCCCTTGCAAACAACCCGCTGGAAATGAGAAAAAAAAGAACGGAGGAGGTTGAGGTGCTGGAAACCTGCCTCTATTTCTACACTGCTCAGATGCCAAGTGTAACTTTCCACTCGGAGCCCCCGGGCACTGCCAAAGTCTACAGCCCCTTCAGACGCCACAAACACTCCCTCCTTCAGCCATTCCAGGACAGGCAAGGCAACAGGCGCTGGGAGGATTTCCAGCCTTGGAAAGGAATACACCCAGAAAATATCTTCATTTAGAACAGAGAAGTATGGCTCAAAAATAAAGAGGGGCTGCCAGACTTCACTTTATTTAAGGATGTGGCTGCAAAGACAATCCCGCATGGATTTGGGACGTAGCTCTCTTCAGGCAGGAGACTCCATCACCCGTGAGCCCACCAGCCTGATGCCTCTCTTAGGTGTCCAGAGCTTCCAGTGAGCCAGGACCCCCTTCCACCACTCCTTCTCTTGCTCTTTCCATACTTAATGCCACTAAAAGTCTTGAACAGAGGCACTCAGGTTTGAAGTCCCCTTGCCTAACTCAGTGTTCCTCACCAGAAATCTTTGTGCTTTAGTTTGCAGACAACGCGTTCGCCGGTGTGACCGTGCTGAAGACCGCTCACCTGGAGAACAACCGGCTCACCCAGCTGCCCCGCAACTTCCCCTTCGACAAAATGGAGACGCTGACACTCTCCCGAAATGCCTGGCACTGCAACTGCCAGCTAGCACATCTGCGCAAGTACAGCACCATGCGCCCCTTCCCTCCCCACGTTCTCTGGGGTCTCCTTGGGGGTCCCCCCCGAGCCATGCCAGGCAAGAGGAGGCTGCTGAAGGCTGCACACGTGCTCAGCAGCTCTCTCTCCAGCCTGCCCTCTCTGTTCATGGTATAAGTGTTGTCCACGATGGTTTGTACCTCTTGTAAACTCCTGGTCTTCTTTCTCCCCGTGTCCCAGGTGGCTGAAGGGCAATCGCACCCGCACCGAGGACACCTGCTCTACACCCGCACAGTACCGGGGGCAGTCCATCAGAGACACCCCGGCCCTCCGCACCTGCAAGCTCCCCACCAAGAGGTCCAAGAAGGGAAGCCGCCATTAAACACGTAAGATAGTTCATAGAGCCACTTCCTACCGGTAGCTTTTAGTCTGACCTACAGCAAACCCTGATGCCACCAAAGGTACAGGGACTTTTGTCTCTGACTTCAGTGACGCTAGGGTTTGGCTGAAAACAGTTCATCCATTCACCCACCGATGCCTTCGCTCAGAGCTGCTCCATCTCCTGGCAATACTGAGCTCCCAGAGCAGAGAATCTGCCTGGAGCACTGGGGATGGAGTCAACCCTGTAAAACAAACACGGGGCTAAAGACAGGCCTGGGGCAGCAAGTAAGGGTGAAACGTGTAATTAAGCGTCAAAACAAGGGTGGATTTAGCCCACTCTTACCCTGAGCTGGGATCACACACACTTTACTTTTCCAACCGATTGGAGATGCTCAGCCTTTTGCCCTAGTAAAGATCCTCCGAGTCTGATTTGAAATCCAGGGCAGGGCATTGCTGGGAAATCTGGCCCCAGGCTACCCAGCCCCTGTGAAAATAGACGTCTTCCATAAGGAGTAGTTCTCAGTCCAGCACCTGCCTTTCAGCAACTACAGTTCCCATCCTAGACACTCAGGTATTTAAAAACAAGGGCTAATGCCTTCAAATGAGTGTCCCAGAAGAGGAAGGTTCGAGACAGCAAATATTCTTTGAATAAAGTGTTCTGGGCCAGAAGGTGATTCAGAGGCAGGGCTGACTTTCCCTTGAGCAACGAGCTTGCTGACTTCTACCAAGCCAAACAGCAATTGTGAAAACCTATCACACAAACACCTTCCACAACTGGAAACTACCAAGAGTATTAAATTCAGCGCACAGAGTAGCAAAAAAGCCACAACTGTCATCACTCCATCCCAAGGATTTTACTTTTCCCATCCCAGCAATAGGTCTGGAGCTTGTACGGATTCCAAAGGACTTTGGACGAGCCTGCAAGTTTGTAAGCTCTTGGGAAAGGGACCTTTGCTCATTTGTTAAGTAAAGTGCAGTGACCCTGCGCTGCACTCTATGAACAAGGGTTGTCACTGTGCCCTTTCGTAACAGAAAGGACGAGGCAGAAGCCCGAAGCCCAGCTACGGCCATTTGGTCCCCAGTTCACTAAGGATATGCACAACAGGATGGAGAAAGTAAATTTATGACCAAAATGTCAGGGATGATGCCAGCTGCTCCACGCCTTCCTAAAGTGGTTATTTCTCTTGCAGTGCCAGAGGTTTTATGGATTAGAGATGGAAATACCAGTCGTTCCATATAGGGCGGGTAAAGTTCCACTCTAAGGACGGAAAAACTTCAGTTTTCGAAACCACAATACTTAAATGTATTTTATTTACAGGTCTGGCCCTTCTTAACCTTCTTCTCTCCCTGCCTGAACTCAATTCCAGTTCACTCCTCCACAATGAGAGTAAGAAAGCCGTGACAATAATATCTGTTTTTTCTATAGCACCTTCCACCCAACTCTCTCAAACAAGTTTACGAGTGTTAATGAAATAGAAACCTATTTATTCCAGTCTTGCAGAAGACAAAGCTCGGTACCTTCAGATGTGAGTGCCAAAATGCAGGCACACAAACCCACTCCAGTGTGGTGACACAATTTTAAGGTATATGAAGTACCTCTGACTTCACCGTGCACCTCTTGAGAGCCAGGCAGCTCTCTCAGATGTCAGCTATGGGGGTCTGTATTTCAGGGATGACCCGTGACTTGGGTCACTGACCACATTTCAGATGAAAAGCTGCTTGGCAGTTTCTAAAAATCTACCTGCCCTGGATTTCCATAACTGGGGCACCAAAATAATTCACTGCTCTTGAAAATTTCGCTCTTGGGTTTTTTCCTCTATGAAGGAAGTGCTCACTGACCATCAACACTTTGGGTAAGATACTCAAGAGTCACATAGAGAGTTGGCAGAAGAGGTCAGAGACAGGACTAACCCATCCCCTCTACTGTGGGAACTCGCAATGGCTCCTTGACTCCTAACTCTTCACTTTCAAGTATGGGCTTCATTCACTCACTGTAAAAATAAACAGACAAATGCTAGAAGTTTACTGATCCGCTTGAAAAATCCCCTTAAACTTGTGGCCTTCTCTCATTTTTTCCCCTAGCAGGCCCCGGTATGGCCTGTCCTGGTGACCGGTCACTTCAACCATCAGAAAACTACTGACTTCTGAGTCCTTCCTTAAGCTTCTCCTACCTGTCGGGAAACATTTCTGATATATCCGAACACCTCCAGCCTCCTCCGAATCCCCGCTTCTCTGCTGATCGCAGGATGGAATCCACCTTTTCAATCTTTTCCGACATCTATATATTTTAAAAGAGGCATTTTTAAAAACTAAACTATGCATGACCATACTAAGACAAGCTAACCTAGATCCTGCCGGTAAAACACAGTCATCTTTCCCAGAGGCAACATAACCCACGTCCCCGATCAACCAGTTGGTCGCTGTCTCTCCCCTTCCAGTGGAGTGGAAGCAAGTGGGAAGGTAGGAGCATCCCTCCCCCCAGCTGCTTGATCAGGAAAATTGGTCTCAACCCATGCAAAGAGATTCCTCTGCCTTCCCACGGAGGGGATCCCTGCAGGCCAGGGCTGAGGGGGATAGGTGAAGCAGTGCCCAAGAACCGGTGGCCCCGAGACCGAGCTGCCCTTTCACGCCAAAAGGCAGCAATCTCTCTAGGGTCGGCCAGAGATCGTTTAAGTGAAGCAGTACTGGGAAACCCCAAAACTGAAGCCATCTGAAGACTGGATTCCCTCCCACTCTGTGGGGTCTACCAAGATGCATGTACATCCGAGAGGAGGTGTGCACCGTGCAGCCTGGCGTGGGCACCCCTCCTCTTCTCTCTGCCCATAGTCCAGAGGATCTAGCAGGACACCAGGATGACTGTGGTTTATTGTCACGGCTATTACAATACCACAGTTGCAACTTAACTGTGTTTTTTAATCCTAAAGAGTTATATAAATATATGTATATTTATTCCTCTGTAACTGAGTGTAAATGACCTTTAAGAGGGTGAAAACTCCTCTGTCTCCTATATAGAAATCAAATTGTATATTTTCTTATGTACATCTTCTGTATAAAGCTCTTGCTGCAAAGATGAATTCAACAAGTCTCCCTGTGTCTGTCTGAAGGCTGGGGGATCAGAAGTAACACGAGACCGGTGGTACAAATATAGACTTAATCCTCTTTATCCTACGGGCAGAGCAACTGTTTGGGAGGATTTTATTATTTCTCTTTCTACAAAGCAGGAAGATGTGACACCTAATGAGTCCTGGGCACTTGCAGCAATGTCTGAAAATATTTTGTGAGGCCAAACTCAAGCCTGCTATAAAAATAGGTAGCTGTCACCTGACAGAGTCTGGGCAACGGCACTAGGGCTGTCCCTGGTGTTTTCAGCTCGGCATTAAGAGCATCACATCCAGGAAAAACCCCTGGCTGCCTCCGAGACGGCTCCAGGACAGACGCCCTGGACTCCCCTGGTCCGCAGCAGAGCACACAGTCGTCCCTGTAAAACCCTGGTGCTGGTGTGGTCCGGGTCTGCCAAGAATAACACGCCTAATCTGACTCCCAGCCCCGCGTGTTAAGCCATCACAACAGTCTGCTTCCTCAGCATTTGCGAGCAGCGTGGCACTGAAGTTATTTCCTTTAAAGTAAAACAAAAAAGTCCTTTTTTGGCTCAGGCATTCACTTGCAGGCACACACGTGCAGATGGCAGGACCTGCCTACGAAACGTGTCACCTGGAGTGCCATCGACCCCCTTGCTGGTGGCCTGTCCCCCTCCACATGCAGGACATGCCGATGCTCTTGCACAGGCCAAGGGTGCAGGGACATGCGATGGAGCAGCAGCATGCGTGGTCCGACACGCGCTGCCCTTCTGGCAACGCAATGCCTGATGCTGCACGTGTGGATGGTGCCATTCCCACGTTCAGACTCAAACGCGTAGCACGCAACAAGGTTTTGTATCTGCATGCAGTCCAAGATGGTGAAAGAAACCCGACAGCTCCGCAGCAAGATGAACACATGCACCCACCCACACCGATACAAACCAGCAACGCCTCTTCCATAATCATTCATCCTTGCAGCATGTACAACAGGAGGGTTCATAAGAGCTTTGAAAAGCACCACCAGAAGCTCAGTTTACAACACTGAATGCAATGTCTTCTCTTCTTACAAAGCCTCCTCCACAGACACCCCACCAGCAACCAGGCAGATTCCCCCTTCTTCATCCCAGCCCCTCTATACCTTCACTCCTCTGCCTGGCCTTGCACCCGCGGTCCCATCATGCCTGATCCCAGCAGCTCTGGCACTGCTGGGTACTGCTGCGGTGCAGAGATGCCCAAACTCAGGGTCTCACCACGACAAACACCACTTGTAGCTCTAGTCACAGCAACCATGACTCACCACGATCTCTGGCATGTGCATCTTGGTGATAATCATCTTCATGATCTCAGGGGGAACAGGAGACCCTGCAATGATTCCTGGAAGAAAGAGGAAAAGATTACCATCTTGGAAACCATCTCTTTACTCCCAGGAGCGGTCCCTCAGAAGGTTCTGCACTCCCAGATTTAAATGCTGGCAAGACCTTTGGGATACACCGGTTCCTGTCAAAATACTTTCTATTTTTATGGATACAGACCCTAGTTATTCTAGAAGCAAAGACTGCAGCAAGGCCAGTTTACCTGAATGAATTAAGGGTTGGCAGTTCGCTCATTAGGAAAATAAACTCTATAGCACAAACCTAGTCCAAGCTGCAGTTCCCAAAAAGGAAAGATTCAGAGCAGAAAGAGGCACAGATTTTTAGCAGGACAAATCTTCCCATCGATCATCACCACTGTAAAACCAAAAGCCTTTCCTCCTGCCTTGTACAGAGCAGCCCTTTTGGGAGAGGGCAGATCACATTTTCACCTGTTCCATCCTAGGATGACAGAGCAAAAGAGCAGGGTAATATATAGGCTTTGCTGGGGAACAAGATGAGACAGGATCATTTTTCACATAGCAGAGATGACTAGGTAATCTGCTTAAATGTTTCTTTATGCTCCAGCACCATCTTCTCTCCGTGCTGTTATTGCCCGTTTCAGCTCAGCTATTTCCGAGGCTGTCTGGGACAAGAGAGAAAGCTCCAGCACACGTGATCACACCCTCTCCAGTATTTAGATGAACGACTGCAAAAAACAGGCAGGAAACTTTAGGTCAGAGAAATCACAGCGCAGCTCTGCTTTAGGGACCAGCCTAAAGCACACAAAGCATCTGCTGCCACACGGTGGTGGCTGGTGAGACGAGAGTCAAGCAACACCAGGCTTCCCAGCTTCCCGATCTGGCAGATAAAACAGAAAGGTCCTTCCCCAATCTGCTTTAAGATGAAAGAAATCTTAAAAATGCGTAATTCTTGAAGGAAAACCCAAGGAAAGGAAACGTAGCATCAAATTAACAGTGAAACACAAGGCTTGTGCAACTAAACTCTTCCCTCCAGAAGAGCGATTTGCTCGCAAAGCTTAATACAGCCTCCCAGCAGGGAAGCAGTAATACCCAGTTTCTCGGGATTTTTTCATTTGAGCTGTCAGACTTACCTCCCCGGAGAGTTGACAGGTCGTAGGAGTCAAAGTCCGGCTGGGAAAGCATGTCTATAAACATAGTTGGTGTGCCATGTAGAAAGGAGCATCTTCAGGAAGGGGAGAGAAAAGGCAAAGCTGCAGAGCTGGACCCAGGGGCAGCCCCAGCTCAGCACCCCACCCCGTCCCATCGCGCACGGGGCCGCGGAGCAGCAGGCACAGCAGATGCGCTCTTCATCCGTGCACATATACATACATATGTATAAAAATATATATAAATATATATAAGCGTGTATTATGCAGACGCAGCGATAGCTCTTGTTTTACAAGCTACACATGAAGAACAAGCTGGAAATGCAACTATCGCAGCAGCAGAGCTGGACTTGGAGAAGGAGGGCAGGTGGTTAGGTGTAAAGACACACCAGCCACAGCAAACCAAGACAACGCTACGCTTTCCAGCCAAAGCTCTACAGTGACCTGAAGGATCCCTTATTTTTGGGAAAAAGAGACGTGTGACAAACTCCCAAGCGCAGCTGAAAAGGCAGGATTTAGGCTCCTGAAGTGCCTGCGCAAGTATGTGCACCAGCAAACCTGCCTCTCCCATGGTGGGAAGGAAGAGCGTGAGCAAAGGCCCGGCAGGTGAGACAAGGGAAGAAAGCACCGCCACCAGGCAATGAAATCCTCCGTAGCAAGACACAAACAAACTCTCACTTCTCTTGAGACACTGCCTCCAGAGCAGCCTTCCCCTCAAAACTCGGCGATGAGAAGATGCAGCAGGACCCGTGCAGAGCCATCACCATGCAGCCTCCTACAGACGCCAGGCAATGATAGAGGGGTGCAGGGAGGCCAACGCGATAGTCCTGGGATCAAGCCAAAGACAACAGTGAGGAGAGATCTTCCAGTCCATGACTAGCCCACCTCGGTGCTAAAGAGCAGAGATCTGAACAGAGAAGTTGTCCCCGATTCACTGAAAACTTGCTGGAAATCTGACATTCATCTGCGTTCCCGTTAGGTGGAAACATGACGCTGGTGCTTCCTGCCTCTAATAAAAAAAATCAGTTTGGGAAGTTTTTAATGTCAAAATTTCATTCCGTAATTTTGCAATGTCTTTTCTTCGCTGGACTTTTTGGTCTGGTATTGCTTACACATTATTTTATGATATGCCAGAAGAGAAGAGCGGTAGTGCTATAACAGGCATGAAATATGCAGGACTTGGCAGATGCTATTAATTTTATTTTGTTTTTAAAAACACCAAAGGCTCTGAAGACTGATTGAAACAACCATCTTTTTTCTGGATCAAAGGTGCTGTGTTAGAAATAACTACTTTAGAACTTCAAAAGAAAATATTTGCCTTTAACAATTTTTAAAATAAACTACAAACAGAAAGGTCATATCCTGATAAGAGTTAGGAGACTGTATACATGACATGAAATGAAGTCATGTAAAACAAATTAAATAAAACCTCATTCAACAGAATTCAAAGCTAACATCCAGAGTCTCGTAATTATTTGAAATGAGTATTCACCAAAATGAAAAGCAATTAATTTCACAATTTTTCCCCCCACAAAAAGGTATTTTTTTTCCCCAAAAAAAACTTCACATGAAACTAAAATGAAACATCAATGAAACTCCACTGAAATGAAAAATGTTATGCGTGAGTATCCCTCAACGTCATTTGCAGCAGAACATCCTGCCCTTCTGCTGAGCAAGCACCAACGCTCTCCACACACATGGTCCCTCTGTGGCAGTGGAGACCATCCCAAACTGTGTTCCCACCGAGACCCACCTGCTCTGTGATCCCCAGCCTCAGACCGATCAGATTGGCATTATTCACAATGTTCCTGTGAGAGAGGGTGGCTCCTTTGGGGCTTCCCGTTGTCCCCTGAAAGACACAGGGCATTATGCAATGATGCCACATTTTCTGAGGATGAGCTACGTGTGCTTTCTGGGGCAATTTCTCAGGCAGATTCTGGGGTGATCTTGCACTTCATTCTCCATTCAGACCTGGGAGACTTTATTTTCTTCTTTAACAGCATCTTAATCCCAAACTAAACAAAAAAAAATGGTCCAACTTCCGTTGGACAGAATTCACATGACACCCTCTCATCTCCATCAGCCCTTGAGAAAGGGCTGAGCAGCAAGAATGGAAGAAGCAAGGGGAAATGCTAGAACATTTCCTCCATCCTACAGCAGAAGATGGAACCAGGGCTTGGTCTCAGAGGGCAGAAGGCAAAGGAAATGGGATGCTCAGCATCGCACACATCTTCCCCTGCGCCCCCAGCAAGGAACCCAACCATGAGTCATGGAGCAGGCAGAAGCACCTACTGAAGTGAACTGGATGTTGATGGGCTCATCGCAGGAGAGGGTCCGCTGCACGGCTCTTAACTGCTTCATATGGCTGCTGTCCCCAGCCTGCATCACTTCATCCATGTGGAAGGTGCCAGGCAGCTTGGAGTCCACTGTGATGACAACGGATAAGTTCGGTAGCCTGGTAGAAAGAAAAATACCATCAGCAATAACGGAGTAAGGAGAAAACTGCCTGGACAGGCGCACACTGGTCAGGGCAAACCTCTAGGACAGCCTAACCCATTCCCTTCGGATGAGACCCTGTGCAGGTCCTTCTTCTGCTAGAGCCTGTGTTGTGCAGCTGAGAAGACACAAGGCAGGACACAGCTGTGAGGTCAGTGCAAAGACACCAGATGCTCCTAACTCACCTTTTGCTCTTTATTCCCCCTGGACTGGATTTTTCTAGCTCAGGACATGACTGCTTTAGAATATCATAGTATTTCTGTCTTTTAAATTGAGTGGGAAACACCAGTGCCTTACAGCCAACCTGTGAAGGGAGACAGAAACTCATGAGAAGTCACGTCGGGCTGATGTTCAGGACATGATAAAGAGCAGTCACCACTGACACAGGAACGTGCGCAGCCCTGTGACCCCACACAGCAAGTGTTAGCCATTAACACCGCACCGGGATTTTCTCCATGGCTTGTTTCTGTAAGCACATGAGCTCTCTCCAGATTAAACCTGGAGGTTTTTAACACCTTCCTAGTAAGGGCCATGGTGTGCAGCCATTTAAAAATTCACTGAAGAGCATGACATAGGTCTTTGCACAGGGAGGGTACAGCAGCCACGCTCCCAGGGCTGGGGACATGCCTCCAAGCAGGTAGATTCACCGAGGGCAAGTGCAAACCGAGCCCTTACAGCTGTGCACTCATAAAACCCTGCAAGCGCAGGGCAGGGTGCTGTTACTGCACCCCAAGCCCTGATCCACGCGTGCAGCCGGTGCTTTGCTCCTCCCCGGCATTCGGTTCAGGACGGGCTGGTTGCTTTTCGCTGGGCAAGAGAGCAGAGCTGCAGCCTGAGGTTCCCTCTTCTCCCAGGATCAACACCCCTCGTTGCGAGCACAAGGCAAACAACTGATTTTTTCAGATTAGGAGTCCCAAGGCTAACAAAAAGTCCAGTCCCAAAATATGAAGGAAAAAAAAAAATCAATTGAGTGTATCTGAAATGAGGATGTTTGAGGAACTTTGGAAAAACAAGGAAGCCTAAAGACTGCCTCTCAGGTCAAGCCAAGGTTTTGTTGTGGGTTTTGGTGGTTTGTTTTTTTTTTAAGGTGTTCTGTTTCCTAAGATTTTTCCACCTCTAAAGAGTTAGCTATTTTGAAAATTAAAACATTTTTCATTCAACCTTTACGTAATCCTGAAAACAAAGCACTTAAATTACTCCAAGAATTTCTTTTTCAGCAGAGGAGATTTGCTGAATTTGACCCAGATTTGCAAACTACTTTCATCTTCCAAAAACCGCATTCTTGTCAAATAAACTATTTACATAAATTATTTAAATGCATTCTTGTCAAGTAAGCTATTTACATAAGTGATTTACTCATCTGTTTTCATTATTTTCCCAAGATCCATGAAATAAGGAGACCGAGGCTATGCCAATAAACTATTTGTAAGTACCCTCTGGGGTTTGTCAGAAGGGAAGACAAACACTTGCTCTATTTTCTGGAACAGTCTGCCCAGAACCCAGGGGACAGAGTCTGTTCTGGGATGTTTTGCGCCTTTGTAACTTTTTACTATTAGTTCCTCCAAACCAGTATTCTGGTTGAACTAGCTTTGCGAAACAGATGCTACGGGAGGAGAGGAGCTTGCAGAGCAGATGCTGTACGAGATAAGGGTCTCTAGTTGGGCATCTCCCACTTGGTCTCAACCTGAATGGCAGCAGACCCTTCTTCAAAGGACCTCTCATATAAGCGCTGACATCAGTTTGCTCTTACAAAGCCCTGGAAATACAGCAGGAATGAGAGGAATGGTTATTCAGCATGTATTTCTGTATATACCAAAGGGAGGGAACCTGATGGAGCAAGGAAGGGACTGCACAGGCTGACAGGATCCAACAGACAAAGCCCTAACGTCTTCAGGGGGTTTTCTGTGCAAATAAACAAACAAATAATTAGGGGGGTGAGGGACACCAGAGATCCCAGTGCCAAAGGTACACGGGAAAGCTACGAAGACTAGAAAACCTGGGAGGGTGAGACAGGAGTAATCCCCAATGGAGCTGAAGCACGTTTCTGCTCTTACCCCATCCACACTCCAGATTTACACTGGAGGAGAAAAATCAGAGCAGAATCTGACACACAGAGATGGAAAGGAAAATAAAAGCCAGGTCCCACTGGGAAAAAAAGGGAAGTACTGCCGTTTACATTTCCACCCGGCGAGAGAAGCAGGAGGACATCCACACTGGAAGAGATGTGCTTCACCGCAGCACTGTGTTCAATCCTCACGCATGAAAACAGAAGTGACACCAGCGAGACTACCGTAAGAGGTTTAAACGAAGGATGAAACGGGAACTCAGACTGCAGCCCAGCAACCGAATTACGGAGTTACTGATGCAAGAGAAAAGTCTCTGTTGCTAGAAATTATCCACTTCTTTCAAGGTAAAGCCAGAACTTGGATGGTGCTGGGAAGACCCAGACGTAGTTCCAGCTCTTCTAATACCAGCCTTTGATTTAAAGCTGAACAAACCACAGACAACCAGATTAGCTTCTTAATCCCAGGATTAATTTCTAGTCATCAAATGTTTAGTAGCTTGGATTCCTCATTGCTGGAGCTAATTAGCCAGAACAGTTTGAACCGATTGGTGCTCTGCATGTTGCAAACCCAAACCCAGGCAGGTATACGAGGGTAGCTGAGGCAGCCACAATCAGACAGCAGAAAGATGTCAAGCAGTGGCAATACCTAGGACTTAAACCAGGTTAAACTCAAAGACAGCAAGGCCTAGGACACATCTGGGAAGGAGAAAACAAGCTACCAAGTAGGCTGGTCCTTTCTGAGCCTTCCTCCTTTCAAGGTTAAAATCCCAGATGGTGATATTTGCCCTGAGCAGTAGGCAGGCAGGATGGCACTGAGTCAGGCAGGACAGCCGCGTGGTGCTCTCCCTCCTGGGCAGGCTGGACCATGAGCGCGGGAAAGTTAGAACTGATTTAAGACAGATATTGCCTCTAGAGATTGCAGCCATGCTCTGCTACCACATAGTCTCTGCTGTCCTTGCTGCCAGCTTCTTGGGTGGAACAGTCCCTGGGTCAGATACTCCATCTTGCCTTGTTTTCCTCAGTCCCTCGTAAACGACTACTGGCAGGTATGGCTATTATTGGTGTAATACTGGCAGTACGTGGTTGTTAGCAGAGAGAGAGGGATGAGAAGGATGCAGAAGCCTCCCTCAAATGGACAGGGTGGCAGCCAAAGGGAACAGCAACAAGTGTGACCACTTCACTGCAGCTTCATCCCCTTGGTCACTGCATGGTGGTGTTCCCTCTACACGGCCACCACCAGCCCTGCTCTCCAGCCAGCTCTCCCTGATATGCCCAAGTGCTTAACCAGAAGCTCATCTGTACTGTCCCCCCACTATCCCCTTTAACAGACGGCTGCTTGTATGCATTCTCATAACGAATCAATTAGCATTACCAGCAAGTGCCATACAAACCTTCCTGATGACAAACTCCAGCTCAAGGGCCTGGTAGGCTGGATTCACAGATACCTTAAGAGGGAGAAACAAGAAGGTTGATCAGAGTTACCCTTGCCTTGAAAACCCTCTCGCCAACACATATTCCAACAGAAAAGTTCTCCCAGGGACAAGCCACGCTCAAAGCCTCTCCTCCTCTCCAACACGCAGAACTAATAGCTCCCCACTGCAGGGATTTCACATTCACCAGAAAAGTTAGCTGAATCCTGTGTTTGCACGAAAGAAAACAATCAGAAAAAAGATTTATGTGAAGTCAGATAGTCACAACAGAGTTTCAGGAACTGAAACCAGACCTCCTGCCTCCCAGGCAGACATTCAATCCACTGAAGACTCAAAATTCAAGAGCACGTCAGGTTTCTTAACAGACAACCATGAAAACACCAGCTTTCTCCTGCCCAACTCTCCACAGAAGCAGTATTGGCCACTGGAGTTGAGTTCACATCAGATTCATACTGAGCCATGCTCATCCACCCTGTTACTGTGTCTTAGCAGACACCGGGATGAACCACGACGAAGAAAACGGACCAGAAGGCGCAGTGCAGTCCTTACTACGGTGCACCGCCTAAATAAGACGCATTTTCGTGAATGTGCCAGGTCATTCTCTCAGATGAAAATTGGCTTTGGGAGATATGCAATTTGGACTACATTTTTAAGTGAGCATTTGCACCATGAAGCAACACGGGTCCTATTTAGGAGGGATCTAAATAACCAGCAACTTTAGGACAGCAGCATGTTACATAAAAACAGTCCTACAGGCAAAAGCACGTCTCCATCTATCATCGGCTGCTGCAAGCTAGTTCACAGCAGTCCATTTCTTGCTGCTCCTTCCTCTGCAGTCTGCTTTCCTACATAGTGGAGGACAAAGACGCAGAGGGTTGCACAGACCTTGTTTAAATACTGGATTCAGTTATAGCCAACACGCTGGGTAAGATCATGGGAAAAAGAGGCAACAAACTTTACTCTCCAGTATCTCCTATTGCTTCTTTGTCTCCATGTCCTTTCCCAACAGACTGCTAAAAACCCAGGCACAGCAAACTCCTTACCAGGATGATTCCTGCCTGGGCAGTTGCAAACTGCATGAGAACCCACTCGTATTTATTGGGACCCCACATCCCCAGCCGGTCTCCCTTCTTCAGGCCAAGAGCCAGAAGCCCAGCTGCTGCCTGGTCCACCTGTAAATACAAGACAAGAGCCTGAGGATCACTCACAGGATGCAGTGGGGGATCTCTCTCTCTCCAGGCCCTGCTTTCTGGGGAAAAAGCATCGTCTTTGCAACTGGCATCAGGCAGAACGTACCTCTGCTGCAGTCTGTCAGCCTACTGCTGCAGCAGCAGCGTCTTCCGAGTCACAGAGCAGCCCCTGCTTAGCAGGTTGATTGAAAGCATAAAAATAACAAGCGTGGAACAATACAACAAAGCAGGAAGGAAACCAAAATAGGCAATTATGTACAAATAGTTGCAAATTAATTCTTGCCCAAAGACTACTTAGTGTCTAGCTCCTCATCAACTCAACTTAGGACTAAGCCTTACCCATATGCTGGGCCCATCTACAGCGTTGGATCTGCCTCCATACTGGCGTATCACTTACTTCTAAAAGGACTCAGGTGATGAAAACTTTATCAAGTGATTTTTGACCAGTCTGGGGTTCCTATCCTCATTAACTTGCATTCAGCCACCATATTAACATGACTACTTTATTTTGCAAGATGGTAAGCGTGTTTCAGGTGTGCAGATGTATGTATAAATATTCTGAGGTATTCAACAAAGGTGTATAAACTTCCCTATGTTCTCAAATTTATGAAATCTACCTTGTAGGAGATATGAATTTGAGGAATAGCTATTCTCTGATTTAGTTCTGAATTACAGCCTACCTTTTCAAAATTAGGGTGAGCACAGCTAATCTTGTTTATCTGAATGGATGTAACCAAAACACTAGTAAATCTAAAAAAAGCCCAAACAACTCTTCTTATCCAAGATCATATCATACATTTAATAGAAACTTTCCAGGTAGTTAGCCTTGGAATATTGCCCCTCCATTCAGAATACATATAAACATATATTTGTATGTAATATGGACACATACATACACATGCATAGATACACCCACACACATTTTTGCATATGATATTGAGACCAAGTCCTTGACTTCGCTCAGTTGCCTTTGTGCTTGGACTAGAAGCCTCTACACACTCAGGACCTCTGACAGTCAGAGCAGAGCGACTAATACAAGAGCTGGAGCTACTCCAGCTGAGAAAAACACCATGACTCAGCCCATAAGACATCAGATAGGGGTGATAACTTAAGTATGAAAGTTCATTCTGGGATATTCAGCAAGCATTTTTACATACACTGCCTTCTCCCTTTGATTTCGAGACTATAAGGAGGACAAAGGCAGCACGTACCCATCGGTGTGTGCTGGGAAGGTGCTATCACACTCTGCTCAGGGCCAGGATGAAGATCCATATACGACAAACCTCACTCCTGAGCTGAGTGATAAAATCGTTTTCCATTTCTCCATCATGCCTGCTGCTGCCGTTATCCACCCGCCTGGGCTCTCTGAGGGGCAAACCAGGTACTCACCTCCTCTTTGAACTGAGCAAACGTCTTCCGAACGCCGTCTCGGCAGAAGACCAAGGCTTCACGGTCGGGAAACAGCTCGACGGTCTCATCCAGGCACTGGCCCATGGTTTTGGTGAGAAGGGGAATGTCTAAGGTCCCCTGGACATAGCTGTTGGTCACCCTGTGGGAGGCAGAGGGCATCGCTGTGTGCAGAGCACTGTGAAAGAAAAGGAGAAGAGTCTATTCTTTAATATAACCCATCAAGACAGTTCTCTCCATCTGGAAGGATTATCAACCCGCCGACAGTACCAGGAGTACTTGATGTACATCCCCACACTGCTGGGAACCACAGGCAGCCACTTCAGCGGGTCAAGATCAGGAAGACCTCCGAAAGCACTTGGAAAGCCCATGCAGCAGCCGGGGGAGCACTGGGCAGGCGGACAGCGTCGGTAACCCCAGTGCACCCACCTGGACCTGCCCACACGAGCAGGCAGCACAGGCAGAGCCTCCATCCCTCCACTGGAAACCAGGACCCTGCTCACTGACGGGGAAGGAGCCTGCACCAGCCCTGCAGACCGGGCACAGCCTGGTCCTACAGTCATTCACCTGGGGTGAAAGCTACCTTGGACATTTCGGGATATCTGGACAGACGATGGACTTTGCTGAGGGATGGCATCTGGGTTTGGTCTTTCTGCAACACTAAATAGTGCAAATAACTTGGAAGGAACACAGTCAAAACAGTTTGTAGGGAAACTCCCCCGGCTGGCTTCTCTCTGCTGGAAAGAGCAGACGACTGAGAAAGTTAAAATTAAAGTCAGAGATCTGTCATTTTATCAGTCTCCAAAACAGTCTGCAGAGAAGAGTCTAATCCCGCAGCATAAAAAGTGTTTAGAAAGAGTTCAGAGAAGTTGAGCTGTAACCGAGAGGCATTTGCAAAGTAATGGTCTGTGCATACAGCAGCAAGCAGGCTGTACATGCCTTACTATCTCTGCCAGCTAGACCGCAGAGAGCTCATGGTACCGAAGACAGCATCAGTAAAACGAGGAGCTACCAGTGAGATGAGGGGGGAGAAGTGCAGAGGCAAGAATACAGCAGGCTCACGGGGTGGAGGAGACTACACCCGCTGCAAACACGGGACAGGAGGGGAGGATGAGAGCAGGGAGGCGTTTCAGCAGAGCAGCACCTGGGCAGCAATGGCATGACAGGGTCCTTGAGAGGAGCACAGAGACATTGTGTGGAGGCCAAGCTGGAGAGGGAACACAGGAGAGGCAGCAACGAGAAGATGTGGGCAGGGCGGTAGGGAAAATCATTTCGGCTTTCACTGAGGTCTGATCATCAGTGGAAAAGCAGCAACCTCCCGTCAAACGGCAGCTCCTGACCATCCGAACGCTGCAGTTCTTGCCCTGGTTTCTCTCTCCACCTCCTCCTGCTCCGAGCCTCTCTCTGCCCCAGCAGCCCCCGGCTTTCTCTGTCCCTCCTCCCTTCTCCCCTGCCTCCCTCCGTGCTCTCAGCTCCTCCATTCCTGCCTTAGGAGATGACCAGGAAGGACAGGGTTAAGCAACCTTGCAGGAACCAGACTTTTGCACTAAATGGAAGAAGGGCCAAAGCCAGAGCCAAGTGACAGTTCCACCTCCAGTCTTCACAGCTACGGCTTCCTCCCTACCCCCAAACATGGGGACGAAAGAGCATCATAGAGCAGTAAAATATGTCCTTATAAAGCCCTGCACTCCAGAACACTGTGAAAATGCTGCTGGTTCCCCTCACGGTGTGGAAGCACGCACAGCTTGCTCTCAAGGGCCCAAGCATTCACACCTTCAAATGAAAGCATCAGCAGCTTTGAAATTAGGGCCTAAGATATCTCATGCTCATAACCCAGAGTCACTAACTCCTCTCAAAGTGCCTGCTCACATGGTTTCTTCAAATACATCAAGGAAAGCAAAATTCACAGCTGTCATCTAGTTTGAGCTCCCTGAATTCTGGTCTGATGCTCTCATCGTGCTTCAGCATTTCTGTATCCCTTATCTCCTGGCCACGGCAAGAGTGAAAGGTGTGGGATAAAACACTGCAGGCTGTTGGAAGCACTGGGGGTCGAGAACAGGAGGAACGAGGCAGACAGATGATACATTCATTATCAGTAGCATCATGCTGGAAATAATGTAGGGTCCATCTCCCTCCTGCCTATAGCCAACAGCAAGTGTATACATCTGATGTGAAAGAATGCATCAAGAGACCTCTACAAAGAAAGGGTCCAAAGGATTTAGAAATAATCTTTTTGTTCATCTTTGTTACAGAAAACAAGTAATTCGCCCTCCACCTCCTCCTACGAAGCTTCTGGTACTGCTGGAGATAAAACAAGACCGATGGTCTGATATTCCAGCAGCTCTCATCTCCCTGCCTCAGCCGGAGGAGAGCAAATAAAACCCCGCTTGCTCTTGGGTCTCAGCGTAGACTGTCAATTGCTGCTCTTGGAGAGCACATGCCTTCTGTTGGCAACACGTTCCAGCAGCAAGACAGCCTGCGGTGCCTGCAAACGAGCCAGCCTCCACACTCGGCTGCTCCTGCAAAACTCCGTAACCCTGGAGTTGAGCAGCGCAACTGAACGGACAAACAACAGAGACCCAGAAAAAAAATCACCCCTCTCCCACCTTGCGCGAAAGGCAGGCAGGCAACCGAATGCCAGCAGACCCAGAAAGCACTCCTGCCTGATGGCAGCAAGCAGAAACCATCGGACTGAAACAAGCACTCTTGACTAATCCCAGGAGCTCTTTGTATTTATCTCTGAATAGCCCCAACTAACATTTTATAGTTGTTGACATAAGATAACCAGCTTCATTTTTCATCTTTAACTCTTCACCAGTCTCTATAGAAATGATCAGAAGGGACGAGAGACGAACGCAAGGCAGAGGCATCAGCGTAACCTCCTGCCCCCTACGATGAGCACACAAGCAAGCTCCTGCTTTGCAGCTGTGAAGGACATCGACCCGACCTGTGGTGCCATCCCCTCTGCACCTGGATGAAAGGCCCTGTCCTCCCAGGGCTTGGGGACCGTCCTGACCGCAGAGTTCATGCTCTGAGAGGTCCACGGACTCCCCAGCCAGTTCCTTTGTTCGTGGACGTCTACCAGGAGCTTCTCCCCGCAAAGCAAGAGCTTTTGGGGTCTTTTACGTAACACAACTGCAATAAAAGGGTGGTGAAAGTTAACCCTGCTCTGCTCAATCTTTACTGCTTCTTTACTTTTTAAAACAACACTGTTGACTAAAGAGTTAACTAGGTTCTGATTACTTTTGTTTGCTTGGTTTGAGGGAGGAACAAGTCCCCAGGGCTTTCAGACTCCAACTGCAGCAGACTTTTTGGTTACATTTTCCACTGCTCCTCTCTGCCCTCTGCACTCTTCCTGCCAAAAGGATAAATACTGCTTAACAACTTTAATAAACCTTTTTATAATGTTACCAGAAAGAGCTTACTCCTCCTACTCTTTTTCTCCAAGTGCTTTGTGTTCCTGCCCCTCAGTTTCACTCTCAGTTCTGGGCTGGAGTCCAAACTGCGGTGAACTCTCCGCCATGCTTCCCTTCCGATCCCCTTTCCCAAGAACAGATTCTGTAAACGGCAATCTTGGCTCCAGCCACACACATGGGCTTCAGCCACCTCACTCCTAATCTCAACCCAGCTGAAAAGAAACAGCCAGACCCAGCGTGTGGAAAAGCAAGGGCTGCTCCCCACGGTTCTTGGGGAGTTGCTCCCTGGAAGCCATACTTCCCAGCGAGTATTAGGCTCTGAATATCAGCTAATCCTTCAAAGCCTTTCCCAAAGCCAGTTGCGTTCCTTTTACTGTTCTTTCCCACAAACTTGCTCCAAGGGACAGCGTTGAAGAAAAGCAACACAAAGAACTGGCCTGACCCCCCCGAACCCCAGAGCTCCTCGGTGCCCTGGACCCGCTGGCACCCCAGTGCCCCCCACCACCCTGCTGCACCACAGGAGGAGGGGGACGCTGCCCGACGAAGCCCACAAGTCAGAGCGCTGAAGGAGGACAGAGAAGCTGTTCGATACGTTTCACGTTACTGCGATCAGGCTGGAGCTGCTGCACAAAGAAAATGCAACCCCGGGCACACGTTCACATCCCTCCGCATGCTGCGCGGGGCTCATCCCTGCTCCCGATCCCCTCCCAGGC
>NW_008795318.1:798376-801486 GCF_000699145.1 Aptenodytes forsteri | reverse complement strand
CCCTGCCGGCTTCCAAGTCCCCGCACTGCGCCTCCACCCCCACCTCTCCCCCCTCCGCTCCCTCTTTTTTCCAGACTGCCCCATCAGCCGCCTTCTCCCTAACGCCAGCCCCGGCCTTCCCCTGCACCCCAAAAAAGCCCCACGCCCTAGCTGCCACGGACAGCGGCGCAAGAAAAGCCTCCGCTTTTCTCCATCTGTACTGCTTGGTGCCTGAGCCCTGTGACTCACTAATTGAGTTCCAGCCCTATCTGCCTAATGAGTTAGCACAGATACCGCCTCGTTAATAGCTTTAGGCACTCCCTGCCTGCCTTGTACCCTGCTAAGGTAGGAAGAGAGACCACCTAGGAACCGCAGAGCTAATCCAGAGCCTGGCAGGCTGGGATCCCCCCACCTAAGGGCGGAGGCATGGGCAAGGCGCCCAAGGCGAGGAGCGCTGCGGTGCTGAGCTCTGCCGAGCACCCGGCCACGGGAGCAGCGCTGCTCCGCTGCGGCAGCACTGATGCTGAAGAGAAGAGGTGACACACGCATCGTTCCCCACGTAAAATGACTGACAGCCTTTCTGCGCATTGCCTGCGGCAATGGCCAGAAGCTAATTAATCCTCGTGAAAGGGCTGGAGTATAAATTTGATCCCAGAAAAGAGTCTCTGTCTTTTAAATACCATACGGGCATTAACTAGAGCTACCAGTGCCGGCCTGAGACGCGGGCTGTTTCTGGCTCAGCCACTGACCTGCTGGGTGATCGCTGGCTGCCGTTTTGCAGCTCTGCCGGGGTGGAAGCTTGAGTTCAATGTGTCGGGACAGAGTGTGTCTCTACCACGTCGAGCACAATGGCGCTGACGAACAAGGGCCTCAGAACGGGTGTATCTCGGGCACCAAAGCCATAAATGTGCTCGTAACACAGCCGCACAGTGACGTACTGACTGCAGCCAGGCCTCCGGTGTTAGCTACTTGGGTTTAGAAGCAGGACGGATTTTCCCCAATGTGCGTCTTGTCCACAAGGAGTTTGGCGGCCACGGTGACGGCGTTTGCTTTTGTTGGGGGAAGGGAGATTTTTGTCTTTGAAATGTGAAAAGTTGGCCGTGGCTGCAGAGGGGACGCTGGGTGAGGAAGGCCAGAGATCTGCTGAGGGTCTGGGAATGTCTCCAGCCCCTGGCTGGCATGGCCACCTCATGCCCCCAGGGCCACAGTAAGGATCGTTAGGTCAGGATTAGATTGACAGTGTTCATCCCGCTTCCCCCAGCAGTTCCTGCTCCCTTCTCCTTGCTAACGTTCTTGCAGCCTTCCTCTAGCAGAGTACGCAAATGTGGCCCGTGTTACGGTTTGTCTGTCTCCGTTAGGTTTCAAAGTCTTTTTAGAGATGCACAGGAGCTCTGTTTACATGTCAGTCCCACTAAAATCAGTAGCTAGGTGAGTTTACGCATTTCTGCAGACGATGCAAGGCTGTATGACATCCGTGGCCAGAAATTATCCTTTCACCGTTTCAGCACAGAGCAGTTATCTTTGTCTGTACTTCAGGAGCATCAAAGTGTGCTCAGCGTTGTATAACCCCAGAGAAAAAAAGCCCCAACATCTGGGATCCAAAAACCCCTCACCTTTAATAAATAAAAATAAAGCTGACTTTCAGTTTGATCTTCCCACGTTCCAATCATTAGCCTACAGGGTGGATCCCAGTTAGGTATTAAACCAAGAATTCTACAGAAATTAATGTGACCTTGACATTTGGGTACATTTGTTCAAGATTGCCAAAGCAAAGGCAGGCTGAACCAGTAACACTTCACACACCGTTGGGAAAGATATCATTTCTTTCTAACGAAGGTTTAAAAATCTGCCTTCACATTAATCACAGATAAGCAGGTAGGTTTTGTAACTAATCTACACCCTCGTTTCCTTCTGCTAAGTCCAAAGGCTCTTGGACTCGTGTAAACCCTGAGCCCAGAAGCGCAGATTTCAGTCCTTGCAGCCTTGCACACGCAAAGGCCTTTTCCAGCCACACAGGGGGTCTTGCTTGGACCCCCCCCCAAGCCCCTCCGGGTTTCTCCCTCGGGAGCAGGACCGTACGCGGTGCCTCCCAGCTGGGGAAGGGAGCGGGGGGCTGTGCAGCTGCACCACACCTCAGCTGAGCCCCTCGCTGCCTCGGGGTAACGCGGAGCTCAGGCAATTGGTTGCCCCCCTTGGCGTCCGTGCTGGGAGATCTGGCAACCTGAGGTTTCCCCACCCGTCCCTGCAACAGGTCGTCCTCCAGCCCCTCCTTGCTCCTCCAAACCTTGTTGTGAAAAGCTGAGGGACGGGAGAGGTTCTTGCGTAACTAGACCTCGCTTTTCTCAAATGAGGGCTCTGTAATTGCAGCTCATCTTCGGAGGAACAAAAACCTGCTCCGAGAAACTTCTGTCGTCTCCTGGACGAGAGCGCGTTAACCTCGGGCAGATTTTGCTCTGCGTTCTATGAGGCAAATCCTTCTTTGCTGTTTTGGGGTGCCTTTGCTCAGAGACTCCCGCGGTCTCCGTGACCTCTGTGCCGAGCTAGCGCAGATCTCTCGGTGTGGGAAGAGACCTACTGGCAACTTAAAAACTAGCCAAAGCACCCACGGGGTAGACGTGCTGGGGTAGTTAAAACATCTTTGCAAGGTCCTGTACCTCACGGTTCGCACAGGGGCCAGGAAATTCAAGGTTATTCCTCACTGTAATCCCATTGCCCGGTAATACTAATTTGGCTCTGCCCCAGGCTCCTCTTCTCTTCCGCCGACCTTCTCCACAGAGGGTCGGTCGAGACAAGGGAGCGCTCTGCTCGCGCAGCGCTGGAGCCTCTGGGTCGCAGCAGGGACATGGGCTGCACATCCCTCCCCGTGAAGAGGCCTGGTGTGACAGCCCCGCAGCGGGGGAATTCGCCACCCTCAGGGCGCAGCCTGCGAAGAGGCTGAAGCCCCGCCATCTGCCATTGTAAAGCGGGGTATAATTACTCAGTTTCTG
The DNA here is from genome assembly GCF_000699145.1 of Aptenodytes forsteri. Classification (NCBI taxonomy): domain Eukaryota; kingdom Metazoa; phylum Chordata; class Aves; order Sphenisciformes; family Spheniscidae; genus Aptenodytes; species Aptenodytes forsteri. The sequence goes on along the minus strand of NW_008795318.1, from coordinate 798,520 downwards.
CGTTGGTATTGGGATTATCGGCCATTAAACGGTTGGTTTTACCGGGGCGGTGCGTGGCTGGTGAAATGACCGGCTGCGAATCTCGCCCGCCCGTGGGGCCGGGGCCCGAGAGCTCCTTCCCTTCCTGGGGCGGTTCCCGTAGGA
>NW_008795318.1:787618-797830 GCF_000699145.1 Aptenodytes forsteri | reverse complement strand
AAAGCGGGGGGGGGGGGTGGGGGGGGGTGTCTCATGCCCTGTGGGCCGGGCAGCTCCCGCTGCTCACATCTGTTTCAGGCTAAGTTTCTGCCTTTAGACCCCGAAATCAATCGAGGTATGACGTGACCTCGGCGGCAGCCGCGGGGGGACGGACAGACTGACGCGGGAGAAACCGCAGAGGCTGAAGCAAAACCAGCAGGCGTCAGAAGGGTACGGGTGCACCTCGACGCTGATCTAGTGCTTTGTTTCTCTTTCAGGCCGCTCTTCCAAAAGCTACGGTATTGGATTTGTCCTGTAACAACCTCATTTCCTTGCCGGTAAGGCGCTAGAGAGCCTTTGTGGGGATGAGTCTGCTGGGAGATATTTAGAAAAGTTACCCAGTGCTTCAGTAAAGGTTCACCGGGAGGTTTGGAACTGGCACTTTCCTCATCCCGGGGTGGCTGAACGACTCTGCTGTCAGTGACGGGTCAGTACTGGTGGGCGGTTTTGGCCGAGGCAGGAGAGGGAAGAGGTTTGCAGCGCGTGAAGATTGCAGCATCTTCCTGCCAGGGGATCCCCACGTGAATACAGACCAGTTTCATCAGCAGTGGAGGCTGGGGTTTGCTTCTGTTGTATGGCCATACATCACCTTGCCGGTCAGTCAGTCAGTCTGTCTGTCTGTCTTATCTGTCCCACTGTTTTCCACCTCCATCTTCTGAGGCCAAGGAGGAGAGTGATTTTCCTCCATCACAGTTCTGTAGTAAGTTAAGGATTTGTGGCTTATGTAGGGTGCAGGCTATCTCCACGTACTCCCCGCACTGAGGTTCCTCCATAAAGGTGCCGACAAGTTTTTTCTGGGTTTTGTTTGTGTTTTGGTTTTAGTCAGACTTCTGCAGTTTGATGCATCTGGTGAAACTGGATTTGAGTAAAAATCGGCTTCAGCAGCTGCCCTTGGACTTTGGCCGCCTGGTCAATCTGCAGCACCTGGACCTTCTGAACAACCGTTTAGTCACCCTGCCCGTCAGCTTTGCACAGCTCAAGGTAAAACTGTTTGCTGGGCAGTTACGTAAAGCTCTGGGCTGCAGCCCAGGGTCTTGTGATCCTTCTCAGGTTGATTTCTCTGGTAAAGCATCCATCCTGCTGACTACCCATTCCAAAATCTGGCTGGCTCTGCACCGCAGCTCAGAGGAAATTATCTCACATCTATTGAAAACGCCTCTGCTCAAGCTCTCTGCTTCTCTTCCGTACCTGTTTCATTCATGTGAAAACCAAGTAGTTCTTTGCTTCTGCTTTGGATCTCTTAAATAATCGCAAGGCTACTGCGCTCTTACAGCCTCCCTTTGCCGTTCCTTTCTGCAGAACCTGAAGTGGCTAGATCTGAAGGACAATCCCCTGGATCCTGTCCTAGCTAAAGTAGCAGGAGACTGTCTGGATGAGAAGCAGTGTAAACAGGCTGCTGTCAAGGTAAGGAATCTGCTTTTATTCTTTTTTTCCTTACTTCGCTTTATCGGTGGTGGTTCTTCCTCTTTTTGCTTAGGCAGCTGGGCGGCTGCTGCAGCAGTTTGAAGTTTCTTCAGCCAGTGAGGTGCAGGTTCACTGCACTGACTTCACTGCTTCTGCGCCTGTAGAGAGCAAACATTGGGCTGAGTAGGATTCTCTTCCATTACTGGAGTTAAGAGAGGACTAAATGCTGGTTGCCAAGAAAGCGGAGGCATCATCAGACAAAATAATCCGTGTCTAGGCTTATAGTCCAGAGTACAAAAATCTCTGGAGAAGCTCTGGCAAACCGTAGGCGCACATAAATAGAAGTGCTCTGTGATCCTCTGTATCAGCTAGCACCAGTTTGGCACGTTCGTTTTTTAACGGAAGGGTCTGTTTCTTAACCGCAAAGATTCATGTGGGAAGGCGCGAGCTCTCTTCAGAGCCATACCTGTAGGGGTAAGCCGGGGTGGGTGGTCAGCCCCAGCTGACCGTCCTCAGCTACGCTCCAGCTGTTGTGTTTTGAACTGACTGTGCAACGAGCCTCCTGCAGAGACCTCAGGTTGTTTTCTTGGACCTTGAAGGTACTGCAGCACATGAAAGCGATCCAGTCCGAGCAGGATCGACAACGGCAACGGAAGCTCCAAGCAGAGCGAGGTAAGCACAAAAAGCCCTCGCGCGCTGTCTGCTGAGGACTGTTCTTGATCTCTCCTACACGCCCAAACGTACTGATTGCCATCTAAAAATACTTGTAACTACCAAAATGCTGAGGACTCTGGGAGTAGTAGGGTAGAAGGGCTGGAGGGAGAAAGATAGCCAGGGATAACCATGTGACTTCTTGCCTGAACAATAGTTAGATCTCTAGATGGAATGCACTATAGGTTACCTATAAAAAATATGAAAGAGCAGCACAAGATTTATTTTAAGGGAAGCCTAATTCTGAGGGAGCAAAATGCAAGGTATGTAATATTAAAAAAAAAAAAAAAAAAAAAAAGATAAAAAAAGAGGATAGTTATTTGATTTGTTTCCTCATTCCAATTGGGAACAGATAAGCAGGTAATAAGGAAGAAGGCAATGACAACCCTTTACATAAAAGGAAAAAAACTTCCTGTTAATCCCCAGAAATGGAGAAGAAGCGTGAAGCAGAACAGCGAGCAAAGGAGGCTCAAGAGAGGGAACTGAGGAAGCGAGAGAAGGCGGAAGAAAAGGAACGCAGAAGACGGGAGTATGACGCTCAGAAAGCTGCAAAACAGGAGATGGAAAAGAAAACTAAAAAAGAAAATGTGCAGACCCGAAGTAAGTAGCATCCATTGTGGGTGGGATTGCATCAGATTTCATCTTCATCTCATTTGGATGCTGCCAGATTTGCTTTTATGCAGCCCAGGTACTGGGAGATGGTGGGAGTGGCGGGGAAATACCTGTAGGACTTCTAATGAGCTCTCCCGCTGTGCCCTTTTCCCCTTCATCCCCGTTCCCGACGAGCTGCTGAGCTACAAGATTCAGAAAGCTCTTCAGCTGCTCCTACGGGGAACTTCCCTCCCCTCGTTTCTTTTTAAACGTACTGAACTATATGTGCAAAAACGGATCTCGTGCGTGTGCGGTAAAGCGGTGCTTTACACCCTGTTCACTGCTGCCCATGAAACTACACCTGAAGCTTTTCAACCTAAACGGGTAGATCCTGTGCATCTATTTATTAACCAGAGTTAAGTGATGAAAATTCACCACAAAAGACAACTGCAGCACAGGCTGAAGTATCTTACCTGAACAGCTTGTTTCTGAATGTAGACTGTTAAAGATACTTGACTAATTCCTCACGTTCTCTGTCCTGTAAATGCTCTCGTTACAGAGCCCGCCTCCAGTTCTCGTCCCCCTCAGCCACCCCGGCACAAGCGCTCCTGGTCGCGGTCGGTGCTGAGGGTCCTGTTCTTTGTGCTGCTGTGCGTCCTCTGTACTTTGGCCGCCTGCAAGCTGACAGAGCTGCAACATCAACCTCTGTGCGTCAGCGTGAACACTCTCTACGAGGACGTGTTAGCTGCTCTGCAAAACCACAAAACCCTGCAGAATCTGCTACAACAGAACTCGCAGCAGTGATTGTCCTGGACGGGCACTTGCTTCGTCAGCATCTCCCTCCACCATCTACGCAGCCAGAATTCCTATGGAATTGTGTTCTGATGAAACTGCTTTTAATCAGTCAGCATTGGTTTGCTGGTCCACTCCACGCAGAGCAGAGTTATTGTTCAGATCATCTTTGCTGTGCATGTTTCGCAGTTGGCCTGTAACTCCCATTGTTTGCCCACGTTAACCTAAACTTGTTAACACTTCTTACCTCCGAGGGATGTTTACCTAGATTGCGAGGTACAGAAAGCTGCCAATCTGTCAGGGTGGAAAAACCCAGCCCTTGCGTTATCTCGGTAGCTATAGCTCTGTCCTGGAGGTAGAAAGTTTTTAATACGTATCCGTTCCTTGCTCGCATTTCTATTTGTGCTAAAGTTGGTGATACGGCTGTATGGGAATCGTATGTTAAGGCCTACTCCAGGACCAATTACAAGTGTGTAGGATGGCTGTGCATCCGTGTGTTGGGCGAAGAAGCTGATGTACTATTGAAAGGAGCTGAAAATTTTCAATACAACAGTTTTCGCAGCAATTTGTCTGAACTGACTGTTTATGTTGCTAATGCAGTTTTAATTTTAATTACATCTTCTAGAAACAGCCAAAAATTCCTTCCGAGTACATACAGTAATGATTTCCAGCTACATTTATTTTTAACCAGCTAGTGCCAACAAAGCAGCTACAGCTCAGAAAGGGCTCCTGGCCAGCCTGCGGGCTGGTTTTGTGTGTGCAGCAAGAGGGGGGTGTCCGAGACCCCCGGGCAGAGGGCGGGCGACGCTGGGTGGCACTGTGGCAGCATCGCCCGCCGTTTTTTTAGCAGCAGCGCCCGCCGAGGCAGGCAGGCGGAGAAGGGCTTCGCCTGGGGGCTGTTGGGCGGGCTGGGAGGTTTGGCGGTTTGCGCCTGGAGAAGAAAACTCACCTGTGCAAAGGCCTGTGAATTATAATTTCCTTACAGAGGAAACCAAAGACAAGTTTGTCATACCCTTAAGGGCTTTGCGAGTACTAAAATGAAGTGACATCATGTTGTAAGTGCAGGCTTCAGAGAATATCCATGCTACAGACTCCACGGAGACATCCTGCATTAGTCACCAGAATCGCTCCCTCTCTTCTAATACACCTGGGATTATTGCTGGCAAGAGCAGTGCCATGAGGAAATAATCTATAGCATTTCATACCAAGGTCATCGTCGAAGCAGTAAGCCTTCACCTTTTCGTAACCTAACGATAAGAGTGTGGTTCCCCGAGTACCACGCATGAATGTCAGATAAAAGGAAGGAAAGGCTGCCCAGCTCTGGCTTAGCAGTACATATGTTTTCTAAGCTTCCTTGAAACAGCTTTAGGCTTTGCTTTTGGTACCTAACTCACCGCGTTCTTTAAAAAGGTCCTTGCTTACTCTCCAGAGATGTTCGGAAGCGCGGCAAAAAACATTCAAAGCGACATTTCCTCCCCGCAGACGATCCTGCCAGCGTCTGGCAGGAGTCTGCTGCTTTGCCATCTAGGAGAGTGCTGCTTAAGTTCGCAAACGCCGGGCTAACAAGATTTATCGGTTCAGGTCGAAGCGCGCCGCTGGCCAGGCGAGGGCTCCCGCTGCATGCCTGAAGCTAGCGCAGCGGGTGGGTATTTTTTCATTCGAGGCAGCACGGTTCCAAAGGGTAACTTCCACACATCGGACGCAGTTTAATTTACTCTCGGCACTTGTCTCAGTAAGTGCTGCTGTCGCGGAAGACCTCAACCATCCTTATGTGCACACAAGTGCTAATGGCTTCGTGGACAGGCGAGCATGTTCCCCAAGCTAATTAAAAGAAAGCTTTTTCTGCCAACTGGTTAGACCTCGTAATTCCAGCGCAAGTAATCAGATTTCAAGACCCTCTGTAGATTAAGCCATCTGGAGGCTGAATCAGGGCAGTCTAAATTTATGTCTTAAAATTAGTCTTACTCATTCCCATCTGCCACAGCGGAAAACTGAGAGTCTGTTTTGTGAGGTGAAGTCCTTCCACCTCACCAGGGCAGGTGCTGGGGGGCAGCACCACGTTGCTTTTAGCATTAGGATCTTTCACGCTGGAGAGAGAAGATAACTCCTTGTAGTTTAGCAGTAGAAAGTATTGCCTTCAACAAATGACATACCTGCCTATATTCAAGACAGCATGTTAAGAAGCAAAGATCATTATTATTATTAAAAATTATTTATTCCCTAGGAAGACAAATAAAAGGAACTATCAGTACTGTAAGCTGTGTCCAACTCATGCTCTTATGGAAGATGTTCACCATCTTCCTTGTGTAAACTCCAGCCATTCAGCAATTTTACCCAATCTTCTTCTCCTACAATAAAGACTAAATGTCTTTTAAGTCTTTAAACGAGGATCAGTGACTCTATTTGTTATCTAAGCACTTCTCCCCAGAAGGAAGCTGAATACTTAAACCAGGCAAACAGTAAAATCCTCATTCCCTGGGGCTACCCAGTGAAATCCAAGTAGAGATCGGGATCATGGGAAGTCATCTGCAGGTAGATTCGTCGGGAGAGTTCTGGTCCGATCCGCCGGGAGGTGGCTGTCACACCGTCACCGCGGCGCACAAGGATATTAGCCAGCATGTTTTCCCGCTCCTGCTCCGAGGAGCATCTGCTATAGGCCTAAAAGCAACACAAAGGAACAACGGTATCATCCATTTGCACCCGTTGCTCAAAAAAATAATCAAAGCTATGCACCTCTGACTGCTCTACCCTTTCACAGTGTACACTCATTTTCCACCTGGTCCCTCCCCAGACCTCATTTGTGAGCTTAGAGGCTGATGCAGAACCAATACTGCTCCCCCAGTAGTCTGCTCTGTAAAGCCAGAGCAATGGGTGCCAGGGAATCGGTTCCTTCACTGCCTTACTGAACAGCTCATACAGAATCATCGTGTCAAGTTTAATGCCAATTCAATGATTTCTTCCACTCCTTACATCAGTTGGCTCTCTGCACACAGTACTCGGTATTCCTGAGGCATCCTCACCTGGTTCAGAAGCTGAGGAGAAGGGTAGGCAGACACAACAGCCTCAGCCATCTCGAGGCTGACCCGGTTAAATTGTTGTATCTGCCTCTTCCAAACTTCCAAGAGACCCTTTCCGGAATGATCCACCTTCACCCCTCTGCACCACCCCTTCTCTAAGTAGAAAGAGAACCCCGTCTTCTCTCGCTCTCGCCTAGGGAGAACAAAGAATGGGAAAGCAAATGAGACAATGAGGCTATGAAGAAAATCCTATTCCTGCATCTGTTGTCACATAGCCCGAGAGAGAAGACAGAGCACCATTTCTCACTTGACCCTATTTTCTTTACATGCACTGCCAATTTCCTTGTTTAAGACCCAGATATCCTGAAAAAGAAACAATCCTGTACTTGGGAGCAATCCTGCCACAAGCCAACACGCATACAAAGTGGTAAACAAGAATTCCCTTTCTGACTGTCAACCATAATAAAACACTTTTACATGTCATTTTTAATGACATCTCATCTCTTCTCATGGCTGAGATGTAAAATACAGCAGCTGCTGCGACGGGAATGCTAGAATTGTGCGAGACTGCACAAGATGGCTTGCTTAGCTATCACTGTGCAACATGCTGCTGTCCTTCCTTATCAATGGAAGCAGCTAAATGGTTCAGTCTCAGTAACATCTCTCTTGGTTACATACTGAAGAAGAAAAGCTGGTGCTGTTAAGAGCCCAACCCTACTTGCATTCCCTTCCCCCTCCTAAAATCAGACCGAGAGCAAGAGCTTTACTTGATGTCAAGACTCCAACGTGAAACCAGGGTCTGTCCTCACCCCACCCCAGGCCGGACATCGGTTTCCAAGAACTAACCCTGTGTTGAAGGAGCTGCATTAGCAGCTGCTCTCTGTTGCCTGCTCCTTTAAAAATCACTGTACTCTGTTGTACTGAAGTACAGCTGCGTACCTGCTATTCCCTCCCAGTAACTGTGAAAGTGCAGCCACTCCAAAGATAGGACCAAACCTCATCGGCTTACTCACTTGAACGGTGCTTCAGCTACAGCTTTTGTGAACATAGTGGCAAATTCTCCAAGCTCCTCCCAGCTCTCAAAAAAGCTGACTTGGACTTGTTTGCACAGCTGCAGATCCACCAAGGCCTGTAAAACATCATTGGAAACAACAAATGGAAAAATAGATCTTCTCACATCAAACCCCACTCTTGTCTGAAACAAAAAAGGGTCACAACGTCTTGCTACAGGCCAAGAACATCCACTCTCTCCCTGTGTCGGCAACAGTTAATTTAAGGCACTGAAGTATTTGGGGGCAGCCTGCTCCTGCCAGTTAGTATCAGTTTAGCACCATTTCAGCTGCCGCAGCTCCTCAGCAGCAGGCTCTCGTTACAGGCAGGCCACCCAGCCCAGGGCAGCACTGATGTGCTTTGACAGCAGGCCCCGAAGGGCGAGAGGTGCTAACCGAGATTGACAGCAGAATCAAGGTGAACGAGACACGTCAGTCCGTGGGAGAGCAGGTACGTAACTGAACCCAGAGAGCTCTGTCCACAGACACACGGACTAACGGAGGCTGACTGCCCCCGTCCAGGAGTGTGTGATTGGGTCAGATGTTCAAACAATGGCAGACAACAAGAGATGACGGCTGCATGCCTGTTCTAAAGGTACTCACTTCTTCCACGTCCATTCTGGTTATCTCCAGGCCAGAATCCTTAACTTCCTTTTTTCTCCGTTTTCCCTGTTCCTCTTCTTGGTTTCCATTCACTGCTGCCTGTCGCAGTCTCTTTTTTGACTGAACTCTGAGACACCTAAGAAGAGCAAAGTAAGACTGGGAGTTCTTAAAAAGTAAGACTGTAAGTAAAGTAAGATTGGGGAAGAGCATTTCCCCAGGTATTTCCCATTGGTCACTGTGGTGACAGGCTGGATGGACCTTTGCTTCTGTTTCTATATAACAAATAGTGGAGCAGCTCTGGGTGGGAATACCTCTCATGCTCTGGTCTTTGCTAGAAGGACTTAATGTAAACACCTATGGCACTTTCCAAGGCCAGAGACAACACAGAAACCTTTCTGGAGGGAAGAAAGTTTAACCTGAAATAATCTTCTACTTCAGCTACTGCCAGTGCCAGAATTTTCCCCGGCATTTTCTCCATCACATGAGCTATATAGCTCTGTAGAGTCTCCTTCTGTCCTTCTGTACAGCCGCGGGCCTCCTGCAAAGATCAACGGAAAAAAGGAGTTAAACCATTCTGAGTTACACATGCAAGCCTAGCAACCTATGGCTCCAGTTTCACAGCTGGGTCTGCAGATGAAAAACTCTGCTCACACAGCTCTTCAGGGGCAAGCAGGCAATATACTTGATTCAGTATAAAGTTATGGCAGAAAGAAATAAAAAATAAAAAATTAAAAAAAAAAAATCCCACTTGATCTGACAATGTTACCTCTTCAAAAATCTGTGAAAAATTGTAACTAAAGCCTGTCAGAACTTTGCATTATACAACCCTAGTGTTTTTGATCCATTAATGGCTTCTAAAACCAGATTTCTGGTTTACTGAAACCATAGCTCCATCCCACATCACAACCTTCCTGCCACGAAGAGGGATGACAACCACCACCCTTACAGCAAGGCGTGTTCAAGAGCACCAAAGTCCTAAGCACTCTCACTTGTTTGTAGTTGTGAACCATGGACAAAAACTCCTCCAAGCGAAGCAGGACCAGGACATTTGGTTCTTCTGTCCATTCATCTCCCTCTGCTATCTGTCCGGATACGAAAACAAACAGCCAGACCAACAGCCTGTTTATAATTCACTCACTCAAACTGGTGCTCCCACTCAGACCTCTGAGGCAGGGAGAAGATTAGAAGGTGTTTACTTGGGTTGCTAAATACAATTACTAATGAGTGCAAATAAAAGAGGGAAACAAGGGCAAGAACATCGAGATTTTGTTCCCACACCTGAGATGACACAGTCTTTCTCCTCCAGGTGATGCTGCAGGGAACAGCCTGACTCTCAACCACACAGGAATAATTCGCAGCCTGCAAAGCACGAAGGATCTGTCCACCACCTTCTACCTGTAAGAGAACTGAAATCAGTGCATGGGTCAGGCCTCCACGGCAAGAACTGACAGTCAATATAAGGCAGGTGCAGGCTGTGAGGACAAGTACCTGGATCTAGCACCACCGTTATGTATTTCTGGCACTCCCCTGGTCGTTGAGCTTTCAGCATCTTGGCAAGGGCCCTCTTCCTCTCTTTTTCCTCCTCCTGCTGCCTCCTCTGTGCTTCTCGCTCCTTCCTCCTCTGCCACGCAGCCTGGCAGATTGCCTCCCTTTCCTTCTGACTACATTTTGGCTTCTTGGGAGGGGGGGGTGTTTCTGGGCTTGCTCCGCTTACCGGGAGCCTATTAGGCTGGTCTGCGGAGTCAGACCGAGAGGCTGGCAGCGGGCACAAAGAGGGCCTCTCGACACCGCGCGTGCCGTTTTGGCTGCCACGAGACACTTCTCCGGAGGACACCAGGGCCTCCTGCGGCCCTCCGCCGCCAGGGGCCCGCAGGTCAGCGCTAGCACAAAGGCCAGCTCCCCCTGCTGCATCCCCACCGCCCGGCTGGGGGGGCCCAAAAGCCGCCTCCCTCCTTGCTTCCACCCTCCTCTTGATCCTCTCGGGCAGAGGGACGACCTCCACCTCC
>NW_008795318.1:776492-787264 GCF_000699145.1 Aptenodytes forsteri | reverse complement strand
CCCACCCCCACCACCGCCACCTCCACCACCTCCAGCTTCACCCCTCCGCGGGGTAGGGAGGGTGGTCCGGCCGTGGGGCGGGAGGCTGAGCTGGGGAGGGGGTGCCCCGCGGGAGATCACTGCCGGTAGCTCGGGGTCGAGGCCTTCGCCTTTACCTCGGGCCGCGGCTCGGCTGGAGGCGGTGCTGGGGTGGAATGGGGGGGGTTTGGGGCCCCCCGTCCCGTTGCTGTGGTGAAATGGGAGGGTTTCGGGCCCTAGCGCTACCGCGTCGCGGGGTCATTCATGCGGGAAGGGGCCTCAGGTGCACAGTGCTCGGGTTCACAGTGCAACCCGCTGAAAGCAGGGTCAGCTCTGAGGTGGGGCCGAGGTGCTGGAGGCTTCATCCCTTCTGGCCTCGAAAATCTCCAGGGATCGGGACGGCACAGCCTCTCTGTGCTGCTGCTTGACTGCCCTCATGGTGAAAAAATCATCTTTGGGAAAACGGTACTCGTGTGCGCTAGGTAGGGACCAAACAGTGAGGAGTGCTACTTTCTCCTTGCACAACGCTATAGTCGGGAGGCTTTAAAAATCCCTTTTTTTAATCTAGAAGTGTTACAGGCATAAATATTCTCGTGGTTTCTTCGGTGGGATGTCAGAGTTGTGAAGTTTTTCCACTGATTTCCATCATGACTTCAATTGAGTTACAAACTCTCTGTCTCAGTCTTTAGATAACCGCTTTTCCCCGCAAGTCTGATGCTTTGAGGTTCGTTTTTTTTGTTAGCAAGCTGCTTCCATGCAACACCAAATGTAACCCTGGAATCAACCTGTTGGAGTTTTTTTTTTATAAAAGTTGATTGGACTATAACTTCGTAGAACTTGTGTATATGAAACTGTAACTCTCGTTCACCTTTGCCTACTTCCCTGTAGTTTGTCAAGTCTCAGAGCCTTTCTTTTACTTAATGGGTAAGATCCTGAAATTAATAGTTCTTTGTCGAGCAATTTCCCTTGTCTCAACAATACTTCTAGCTCGCTGAGTATAATAATGTAATTAAGATTAAATTAATCCAGTGGTTTTAGTCAGGGTAAGAAAAGAAGAATGTTATGATAACCACTCTTCCATACTAACTTGCTGCTTAAGAGGTTGAATAGAGGGATTCAGAAAAATTGTATTTGCCTGCTAACTGCATGAAAGGAGGTACTGAAGAGATTTTTATAAAGGACTAATATCGCAATCACTTTTTTGTACAGAGCGAAGTTCACTAGAGGGTCAGCTTTTTTGATAAGAAAACCAATGTGTTTTCTGTCAATGTCTTCTGTTTGTTTGTTTGTTTGTTTAAGGAAGAAGTTTGTGGTGTGAATAATATTTCGTGTTCCAGAGATAATCAGTGTCTGTAACAACTGATTTTTTTTTTTTTTTCTCCTTGACTTGTCCTGATTGTAACTCAAGGATTTGCACAAAATGCTTCAATTAGTATGTTCAGGATAGCAAGTCTATATATGCTTATATATTGTCCTGAATTGGAGTCTTCTCATTTGTAAGATTTCAAAATATTACCGTGTAAGTAAATGCTATTCGATCAAAGAGGAAACTGAAACAGAGATCACAACTTGTCTTTTCTCAAAGCAGTGTAAGGCCAATCCACAGCAACCGGTAACTGCTGTACCTTATTTCACAAGGCCGTGCTGAAACAGGAATTTGTGCATGTCCTTTAACATCGTTGCCAAGGGTTTTATTCCTCCCTGGGCAGCAGCAGTACTTGAGATGTGGCCTCTTTGCAGGGGACTTAGGCCATGGTGGTCTAATTATCGTTTATCTTGGAAGTTGTTTTTTTTTTTTTCCCTCAGAGCTTTCTTTTGCCTTTAGTTTTAAAGCCTGCATTAACTGACATCCTTTAAATCTGAAATTGGGCGGGAGCGTTGATCTGCTGGAGGGTAGGAAGGCTCTGCGGAGGGACCTGGACAGGCTGCATCGATGGGCCGAGGCCAACTAGATGAGATTCAACAAGGCCAAGTGCCGGGTCCTGCACTTCGGCCACAACAACCCCATGCAGCGCTACAGGCTTGGGGAAGAGTGGCTGGAAAGCTGCCTGTCGGAAAAGGACCTGGGGGTGCTGGTCGACAGCCGGCTGAACATGAGCCGGCAGTGTGCCCAGGCGGCCAAGAAGGCCAATGGCATCCTGGCCTGTATCAGCAATAGTGTGGCCAGCAGGAGTAGGGAAGTGATCGTGCCCCTGTACTCGGCCCTGGTGAGGCCGCACCTCGAATACTGTGTTCAGTTTTGGGCCCCTCACTACAAGAAGGACGTCGAGGTGCTGGAGCGTGTCCAGAGAAGGGCAACGAGGCTGGTGAGGGGTCTGGAGAACAAGTCTGATGAGGAGCGGCTGAGGGAACTAGGACTGTTTAGCCTGGAGAAGAGGAGGCTGAGGGGAGACCTCATCGCTCTCTACAACTACCTGAAAGGAGGTTGTAGCGAGGTGGGTGTCGGTCTCTTTTCCCAAGTAACAAGCGATAGGACGAGAGGAAATGGCCTCAAGTTGCGCCAGGGGAGGTTTAAATTGGACGTGAGGAAAAATGTCTTTACTGAAAGAGTGGTTAAAGATTGGAACAGGCTGCCCAGGGAAGTGGGTGAGTCCCCATCCCTGGAAGTATTTAAAAGACGTGTAGATGAGGCGCTTAGGGACATGGTTTAGTGGGCATGGTGGGGTTGGGGCGACAGTTGGACTCGATCTTAGAGGTCTTTTCCAACCTTAATGATTCTATGATTCTATGAAAAAAGAAAGCATGTGTAATAGGGGGTTTTTTTAAGCTGATAATGATGATGTTGTTGTTCTTGCTCCGAACCTAGTTCTAACTGCTCCACAAACAAGCCTGGTTGCTGTCAGATGTGCTTCTAAGAAAACTGGAGGCAGCTCAAAAAATTTAGGTGGCCGCAGCCCTGGGAAGCGCTATGGATTCAAAAAAGTGGAAGGTAGGTCTGAGTATCTGCTGAGTCTTATTTGTGTTTCATTGCATTCTTCACAGCTTCTGCCCTGGTACGGGTGTCAGTTGTTGAGCATTTCAGTAGGAGGTGGCCAGCGCGCTCTTCCAGGAGAAAGGAAAGGGGAGGTTCAGTGAAACCTCGTGATCAAGGGTAGCTGGCGGGAGGGCAGGGTGAGTCAGCCTCCCTCGCAGACAGGCCCACGAGCGGCCAGCCGAAATTGCCTACAGAAAATGTACTTTGATTGCAACTTTGCTGCCCTGGAGAGCCTGGGAGGAGGGTACGCTGTGGGACACCTAATAACTCAAGTGCACTTTCCCCTGTGCACTTTTTGAAAAGCTGGGCATTTTCAATGTTTACAAAGGGGAGAATGATGAGGCTTAGCAGAAGCCAAAGTACAGATTCTTGCAGCTGAGTGCTTAATAATTATTAGCTTTGCTGATGAAAACATATCAATAATAAACAGTAATAAACAGTAATAAAACAAATGCCTTCAGCAACCACAAAATGCTCTGTACCCTAGAAGTAACCTTTTCAAAGACTAGAATTGCTCTTTGCCATTGTATATCAATTGCCCTTTATTTCCTGCTAACAGCATTTTTGTTTAGATGCTTTTAACATTTGAAGTAATTTTTCCTTAGAAAATTCCCCCAGAAAGCTGGGTTTTGTAAGTCCTGGAACCATTTGTGTTCTGCCAGGGCTTCGGGGAGCTCTGTTTCTCTGCAGTCTGACTCTGTCACTCTGTTGCAGGTGCATTTGTGCACGCAGGCAATATCTTGGCTACGCAGCGGTTGATACGCTGGCATCCAGGGGCTCATGTAAGTTGCTTTTCCATCTCTCCCTTGGTTCTCAGAGAACAGCAGCCCGCTACAGAGTCCTGTACTCAGTGCCTCCTCTCCCTCAAGCTAGTTTTTAATGCTCTTCCCTATATGCTATATAATCCTGAAATTGGGTGTCATTACCTGGTATTTCTTAGTCACAGAGCCTGCTCAGAGTCACACCTGTGCCCACGTGACTGAGGAAAGGACTGAAAGTTATGGATATCCCCAAACACTTCTGTGTTCTTGTGCTTCAGGGTAGAATCGGTATCTTCTCCCTTGTAATGAGCACCATTGCGTACTGACTGCTGGAAGCAAACAGCATGGTCGTCTTTTATTTTAAAATACAAAGCAACAGATGCTGTTGAAGCCAGGTTATCAAACGAGGCAGACCAACGATCAGATCTGCTTTAGTGGTGGACCTCCAGCCTTTGCTTGCTAACACTTCTCATCCTCCCCCAGGTGGGGATGGGCCGTAACAAGACACTCTACGCCCTGGAGGATGGGATTGTGAGATACACCAAAGAGGTCTACGTACCTCCGCCCCGCAGCAGCGAGAGCAGGGAAGTGATCTGTCGTCTACCCAAAGGAGCAATTCTTTATAAAACCTTTATCAATGTTATCCCTACCGCAGAAGTAGGAAGCTTTAAACTGGTCACCATGCTCTGAGCCTCCTGCGTCATGTAGGGACGGGTGGGAAGGAGCGGCTGGGACAGACCACTCCAGCTGGACTGGCATCCGAGGACAGGAATAGTCTAGCTCTGAAGATACCAGTTTAGGACTTTTTCTTGCTCCTAAAGCACACGTGGTCAGTGTTCAGGCACTGGGATCACCTGCTGGCGTTTGTAAGAGTGTTTAATAAATGCTGTGGGGCTGCTGAAGGTCTTGGCTGTTCATAGAATATGTTACTTACATATTCATTTAGTATCGAGCTGCCTTACTCTGCAGAACCTGTTCCGTCGTGCCGCTGGATGAGTTCTCTCTACAATCACTCTTACGTCAGTACTTGTCCCACTAATAATTCCCTCTATCTATTTTTATTCATTTTTAGACATTACTGTTATAGTTGTATCTTAATTCAAAATACTGCAGAACAGATCATTTTCCATTTGCACCTAACTGCATCCCAGAAAGCTAGTTTTTTTCCTTCTATCTAACTCACCTCAATGATTAACTCAAATATCTGAAAGTGTTTCATTTACTAGCCACGTGAGGCAAGTTCACACTTGTAAAGCACACTCGTGACTAATTTTAGGGTGCCTGGTATTTGAAGCTCAGCGGCTGGTGGTGTATCACAAAGCCATAATCCAGAAGATTTATCCTTTTCTCTTCCCCGAGTCATTCCGTGACATTTTTGAGCTTATGTTGCTCGAAAGAAAGGAGCCCAAATGCCCTGTGGCCAAACTGATCTCATTTTATCTACAGGTTTGTAAACAATTTGAGACATTGGCTCTGCAGTAGAAAACAGGTTATCAAAATTGGTGGGTGTTGACGCCAGTAGAAAACAGGTTATCAAAATTGGTGGTGGAAGGGCACCAGTGTTGATGTTATTAGATTGTCTGCTCTGCAGAAGACGACTAGGAAGACTGGGTCAGCCACACGTCCACCTTTGCTTTACGTTCTTCATGGAGACCACCAGCTATTATTTTGTCCATGCTTCTGTCCTTTCCCAGCTTGCACATCCAGTCACACGGTTCATCTCGGTGGTCGCTATTTGCATACAGCGGGTGACACAGCCCCTGTAGCCTCTCTGAATCTACCTGAAGTCCATACAAAATTGCTCTCAGTCACAGATGACCGTTGCTGTGAGAGCACACAGCGATGCTGCGATGCAGGTTCATTCTGCCGCTCACAGGTGAGGATCCCCACCTGGTACCCAATACACCAATAAAGTAAAACATTTTACAACCTAAGAAGTAAGTGAAGTAGCACAACGTGACCACTGTCCGAGGTCTGATCCTTGGCACGCCAGGCAGTGCTTGCCTCACAGAGGTATGATAACAGCAGCTGCCTGGAGGAGCTCTGCCTGAGCAGACCTTCACCTTGGCTTTGCCCCTCGTGTAGAAGCAAGCAGCTGGTCCGTCACCTTTGGTAACGGTACGTTTGCCAAAGAAGAGCGAGCGGGCATCCCTGGTTGCTCTGCTCAGAGTGCGATACCTGGCGGTGGCTCCGTGGTTGTCCTGGTGCTGCGGGAGGGATGTCTCCGCTGGCTGGGTCTGACTTGCCTGTGTCTCGGCTGATTGCGGAGGTCTGAGGTTCGGCTGTTCCCTGCAGACGAGAACGATGTCACAGGCACTTCTGTCGCTGACGCCACAGGAAGAAGCAGTACGTGGAGGCCGAGGCCTTATACGTCCGTGTTTCGCTGAGTTTGGCAGCTGAGAGGGGCCTGGAAAGGGTCTGGCACACCACGTCTGTCCAAGGTCTCCGAGCTTATTACTGTTCCTGAGAAAGCTGGAGGATGCCTCAGAGCATGCTCGTAGGGAGGCGGCATCTATTGAGGGGAGAGGAAGAGCATTACAGATGATCAGAAATAACCAGATTATCCCACCTCTTCTTACAGAGCGGCTGACAGGGCTCACAACCACCACCAGCCTGAAATTAAATTCCTGCAGTCCTCAGAGCAGTGAGCTGCTGGCTAGATGAACACTTGGAAAATGAGTTCTTAGCAGCAGTTTGCAACACAGCAGGGCAGGAATCCACTGGAGAGGCACATTCCACCCGCTCCCCCCTCACACTCTCTGTGCTGGGCTCCTGCTCTTCCCTGTCCCCCTTCAAGGACTTGTCACTACTTGTCACAAGGCCAGAAAAGACTTGACTTTTGTTAAAACGGAACTGTTGTTTGCTTTCCTTTGACCAAGGACCAATTACTGGGATTTATACAAGCACCTCCAAACCAGGCTTTCTACCCAGGTTTTGTTAGCAAGCACAGCAGCAGAGAGGAACCGCTGGGCTGTCGTTACGTCTATGTTGTCAGAGCTGGGCTAGCTTTGTCCCCATAAGAAGAGACGGGAGTGGCACAGGGATGTTGTGGAAGAGCTCTCATTGCAGTTCCTCAGCTGCTCGTCCTTGGGGGCTTTACTCTCCTGTGCCCTCGGTGCTCTGGTTTCAGGGCAGGTATCGTTAGTTACAGCTCCAAACACCGAGCAGCAAGTGCTGACTATGCCAAACTTTACGGTGCAGCTTTAAGAGCCCAAAATCCAGGTAAATCAGTGAACCTTTAGTGCTCTACTCTGGGTTTCAAATGTTTCTGTCCTGCTTTAGTCAATGAGGTCTCTTTGTTCAACAGGAGCCTCTCGGGCCGCTGCCACAGGACCTACTTGGCAGACGCACTCGCTTTTCTCTATTCTGTTGCAGGAGTGCAAATCTTAAATGCCGTAACAGGCAAAGCCTCCTGCTTATAAATAAGCCATAAACACTTCAAGGTAATAGCGAGGGGCCTCCCAGAGGTGTCCTGCAGGGAGAAGGGAGCAAGAAACCGTGGAAGCCTTACAGATCTAAAAATAACATTCCCAGCTTGGGCTTGTACCAAGCAGATGATCTGAAGGGCCTGCCCTTTCATCAGCAGCTCTACCCTGCCTCCTGGCACAGGCATTTCTGCAAACGCACGGGGAGAGATCGATCATTAACCAGCACAAATGTACACAAAAGGAGCCTCCTGGTACACTTTGTGCCCTTCCCAGAGATAAAGGCTATCAGAGAAAGGCAATCGCAGAGAACAGAGTCCTTAGCTACTGCAAATTGCTGAAGCAAGACCCAGATACAGACCGGAGGGGGGACTGCCCCCCGGGCCTCTGCCAGCACCCTCGTGCAGGGGAGGGAGAGCTCACCTCCTGGGAGGGCTCTGCCCACAGCCCAAACCTCTCGGCAATCATCTGATGGATTTCCCTCTGGCGATCTTTCTTCCGCACGCTCTCGTAGCTTGGCAAGCGGGGCTGCTCCCAGGAAGGGAGCTGGTAGCTGCTGGGAGGTCCGACGCAGAACAGCTCGTCTCCCTAGAAATGCCCAGCCCGGAAGAGAAAGGTCAGCGCGGCAGTGGCTCTCTTCGCTGGAAGTTCATGGCCTGGTGCCACCTCAAGTTACTTCAGGGTTCAAAGTTGTGGGTGCCCTTCCTTGGACCCCGAGAGAGGAAATCCTCCCTCCCGGGAGGTAATTACACCACGACCTGCTTTGCAAATCCCAGGCCCCGAGGGATCTGCCTGGCACTTCATGCCCAAACACCTCAGGGCACCGTGGTGTCCTCTGCAGTATCCCTGCCCCCCACGCCCTCCCCCAGGTTTTTACATACCAACAGCACTTCCCAAAGTTGCTCCTGCTGTCCAGCACCTTCTCCCTATGCCCCAGGTCCCCATAACCAGGATCTTTGCTACCGTTTCCCTCCCAGCTCCCATCAGGGACCCAGCCGTCACCTGCACGCCAGGGTTCTCAGCAGCGCTCTCCAGCCGCGACGCTCCGCACTGGGGACCCACCAGCCGCTGGCTGCTGCTGAAGTAGGGCGGGGGGCAGTCCTGTAACGAGGGGTCAGGGAGGAGGGCGTGAGCAGAGCCGAAATCCCTCACATCCTGCCCGGCAGCGAGCGGAGCTCAGCCAGCTCACTCGGGACAGCCTGGGAAGCGGGACTCTGGGCGGGGAGGGGGGAGAACCGCTACCTCTGCCCATTTGGCTCATGCGGCTCTTGCCGCTGGCAGCCACCCTCCGCCTGCCTGTTTACCGACACCGACAGCTCGGGCACATCCTCACCGGGCAGCGCGGGACCCGCTCGAAGGGCCCAAGCCAGCTGGCGCCGCTACGCAGCACAGCCGGAGGGACAGCAGCCTGGGCCCAGGGCAGGGTTTCATTCAGACTCGGCAGAACCATCTCTCTTTGGGGGACAACAAAAAACCAGCCCAACTCTTCCGCTAGTGTAGATAAGAGCTCCATCACGTGCTCAGAGTTACAGAATTTGTAAACGCTTATCTACCGAGGTAGTCGTTTCAGGATAATGTAGCAAGCAAATCTGCAGAGCAATAGCTGTTCTGCTCCCGAGCAGTCTTGCTCCAGTTAAACTCGATTCCCTGTCAAGGTGTTGAGCAACAGCAGAGATCCCTCTCGTGGAGAGCAGCCCCTCGAGCCAGAGCCAGGACTGGAGCTGGGGGACGTTCCTCGCTCTCAGAAAAGCCCCATCTCTGCCAGCAGAAAACAGTCCAGAGACTCCCAGAGCAACCAGGGACTCCCAGGGGGAACTGCGAATGACAGATTCGCTTTTGCTCTTAACAACCGAGGAACCGTTCGTCTCGGCCCTACGGCGCAGTTACAGAAGCTGCAGGAAACGGGGCTGGCTGGGGCTGCAACTGTTTGTTTTAATAACTGATTAGCAAAACCAGCGCAACTACACCTGCTTGAAAGCTGCCTCACACCACTACAACTGCTTCACTTTTTCTGGTGGAAGTACGTCCTAGATACGTTCCCTTTCCATATATAGTTCTTCGCATCCACATCCATCTGTCCGCACAGCCTTTTGCTAAAGGCAAGATGCCTTCTCCTTTAACCACCCGCCCACCACGAGCCAGGCCCAAGCACGGCGAAGGCTCCGCAGCTCACGGCACACCCTGCACAGCCTTGGGGAGCAGCTCTGCAGGGCGAGGAGCGCGGCGTCCGAGCCCTCTCCCCCACGCGTGCCACGGACAGGGAATGGGGAGGAAGAGGGGGAAAGGAGCAGACGCAGCGAAGCGGGCAGGGGACACCAGCAGCGCAGCCCATTCCCACTGTGCTTTCTGCTGGGGACTTCCCAGCCTGCGCTGACTGTTAAATTTGCCTTTCGCGGCACAAGGCTCTCTGTCCCCTGCTCGCCGAGGCTGGAGGCCCCCTCTTCTCCCAGGGACTCTGCAGCAGCAGCCACAGCCCTCCCCTGAGCAGCCATCCCTGCGGCCTTTGGAAGCCGAGCTTTCCCCAGGCAGCCACCACCACAAAGGCAGCGCTGGCTGAACCACGCTGCTCTTTATCCATCACCACTCTCCCACTTGAAAGCCAGCCCCAGGAAATTACAGATGCAAGCGAAAGGGCTTTGTCTCTCGCTGCTCGGCACCTGGGAGCTGTGCACAAGAGAGCCAGTTGCCGGGGATGCAAGCGCTGGCGAGCGGCATTGTCTGCCTTCGCCCTGAGCTTCCAGCCCCCTTCCCCGCTGGGCTCCTTCCCTGTAAAACAGAGCCCGGCCCCGCACGCAACTGTGCCGGGGGAGGAGGACATCCCTCCCGAGCTGCACGGGGAGCTGGGGAACCTGCTAGTCTCAGGCCTTGGAGATATTACCCCGGCGGCACAGCCAGGCAGGGCTGGGTGGGTGGATCTCTGGGGTAGAGTGGGAACGAGGAGGAGGCAGAGCCCCGCTCCGCTCGGAGGTCCCACGTCCACCAGCGAGCCCAGCCAGGCTGCAGGAGGGGAGCCCGGCGATGCAGCCTCGCAGACCCCAGCACAAGGGAACAAGAGCTCGGGGGGCAGCCGGGGACTCGCAGGCAGGAGGAGGAGAGGGAGGACACTCACATACTGGCTGGGGGTCTGGAAGAAGCGGCAGGAGCAGAGGAACTGGCAGCACATGGGGTCCCGGTGGTACAGGAGCAGCAGCAGGACGAGGACCGCCACGATGAAGACGGAGGTGGACACCGCTGCCAGGGGAAGGGAGAGGAGGCAAATGAGCTGGTGGCCCGCTGGGTCCGTGGGCCTCCCTGCCGCCTCCCCGTTCGCCCTCCGGGTGTCTCGGCAAAGAGCAGCCTGGAAAAGCTCCAGAGAAGCCGGGTTCGCCCGCTGCCCATCCCGAGGACGCCAAAAGCCCCGTCGTGCCCAACACCTCTCTCTCCCTACGAGACCAGGGACAAGCCGCAGAGCCAGAGGGGCTCAGCCCCGTCCTGGACCCAAAACAACCCCCGGACCCCTGCAGCAGGGACCAGCCCCCGCACAGACCGCGGTCCCGGCGCCCTCCCGCCCGGGGCCGGGGCTCCCGGCTCGCACTCGGCACCGGGCCGGTTCGC
>NW_008795318.1:773386-775209 GCF_000699145.1 Aptenodytes forsteri | reverse complement strand
GGCCCGGCAAGCGGAGGAGAAGCCCCTCCGAAGCCTTTCTGAAAGCCAGCGGCCCCCCCCAGCCCTCGCCCCTTCCAGCACGTGCTGCAAAAACCCGACACACGGCACCGTAGAGATATAGATATATTTGTGGTGATGTTGCATATTTAAGACAACTTTACATAATGCTTCTGACACAGAGTTTTGGCGTCCGCCCCTGCAGCGGGGCCGGGCCCTGCACGGCCCCTCTCGCCCGGCGTCCCTCCGCAGCCCCCCCACACCCCATGGGGGAGCAGGCGCAGGAGGGGAGGGCTGGGGTGCCAGCAGCTATCTGCCCTTGCCCACCAAGGCCTCCATCTCCCTTCGGCGTGAGGAGGAGCCCATTTCACAACGTGCCTCTTGCAGCACCAAGCATCCTTAAACCACAGAGCCTGGGAGCACGAGCCCCATCAGGCGGGGAAGCCCCGGGCTTTGGAGGAAGGTGAAAGACGGCACAGATCTTTGGAGATAGCAAAACCCGACTGGCCAAGCCCCGAGCCTCCGGCTCCTGCTTGAGCAGAGGGGCTGGTCCAGACAGTCTCCAGGTCGCCCCCAGCAGCTCCCCTGCCCCAGCCCCATGCAGGGGCAACAACCCCTTCCCAGGCTGCACCCGCATTCCCCGCTGCAGTCCCGTGCGGCACACGTGAAGCATCTTCCCCGCGTGAAAACCAAATCCAGACTTCTCCACGCAGCGTCGGTCTTCGAGAAAGGAAGATCGCAGGCGGTCCCCAAGCCTGGGAGGACGGCGGGGAAAGGGGATGCTCCGCTGCACCCCTTCCCCGGAGGAGGCGGCGTCTCTTCCCTCCAGAGGAGGGGGAAGCAGAAAGAGCAGAGAGTGGGTGGAGCCGGCTGGACCTCGTCTCGCCTCTTCGTTTTGGCCAGGGAAGCACAGCAGATCCCGAGGGCTTCTGCCGACCCGGGAGAAAAGAAAAGGCTGGGCCAAGGGGTCGTGGCACAGGGCAGCCCTCCGGGCGCAGCAAGCTGCAGTCTCATCCGCAGCAGGACGGCAGCCCCGTGGATGGCGTTTTGGCGGGGGACTGGGGCGTCCCGTTGCTGAAGCGGAGAGGGAGGCGGCAGGGTCTACAGCGGCCCGTCGGACTCGAACCGTGAACCGAGCGCTCCCCCGCTCGCCGTCGCACAACGCACACCGGCAGCTCCAAACGTTTGGCACAGTCGGGCAGCTGCCTGGGAGAGCAGGCAGCTCCCCCCAGCCAACCCTGCCTGAGGGGCAGGAGGGTGCCGTTCCCCAGCAGCCCCCAGCAGGAAATGGGGAAACAGCAAAACAATAACAACAATACTAATAATAATTAAAAAAAAAAATGTAAACGACCCAGCACCCTGTCCTGTAGCGCCAGGACACCCAAGAGAACAAGGTATGTCACAGTCTGAGGGGAGATGGAGACACAAGGACTGCCCGGCCAACACGGGGTCTCGTCTCTATTGCACTTTGCATCATATATATTTCTATATATATATATTTATAAAAATACAAACTAAAGGGCTGGGGTGAAGGGGATGAGATGCAAACCCTGGGCCAGCAGCAGCTCCTTGCACACGGCAGGCTTCGACCCATTCTACTTCTGCCTGTCCCTAGAGTCCCTTACCAGCCCTCCCGGGGGCAGCCAGCAGCACAGGGCCCGATCCTGCAGAGATCCAGCCCGGGGCTGGGCAGGGTGCCGAGTTGGTCCAGAGCCTGCCCATCTGCCAGCCTTCCCTCCCTCCCCCATCACCCCTCTCCGAGGCTCCGAGGCCTGCAGTAACAAACACGCAGCTCTTCCCAGCCGCCGCCGCCAGCTGTGCCACTC
>NW_008795318.1:754844-767064 GCF_000699145.1 Aptenodytes forsteri | reverse complement strand
GGGGAGATGGGGACACAAGGACTGCCCGGCCAACACGGGGTCTCGTCTCTATTGCACTTTGCATCATATATATTTCTATATATATATATTTATAAAAATACAAACTAAAGGGCTGGGGTGAAGGGGATGAGATGCAAACCCTGGGCCAGCAGCAGCTCCTTGCACACGGCAGGCTTCGACCCTTCTGCCTTCTGCCTGTCCCTAGAGTCCCTTACCAGCCCTCCCGGGGGCAGCACAGGGCCCGATCCTGCAGAGATCCAGCCCGGGGCTGGGCAGGGTGCCGAGTTGGTCCAGAGCCTGCCCATCTGCCAGCCTTCCCTCCCTCCCCCATCACCCCTCTCCGAGGCTCCGAGGCCTGCAGTAACAAACACGCAGCTCTTCCCAGCCGCCGCCGCCAGCTGTGCCCCTGCGGTGACGGGCGCCCTGGCACGCTCTCCCCGGCCAGCAAGTGCCCGTTCCTGGGGGAGGTGGGCAAGACCGACCTCACGCCTCCCCCTCCACCGAAAATACCCCACAGGAGAAGGTTTCCCCCTGCCCGGAGGTTCCCATTCTCTCTTCCTCGAGTGACTATGGTGCAAATCCCATGGGGTGATGTAGTCGGAGACCCCCACACACCACTGATGGAGGATGCTCCTCGCTCCCAAGGCCGCCCCCCCGGCTGCTCCTGCTACCTCAGCCGCCCGTCAGGTTTGACGGGCCCCAGTTCTGATTTGGGGTCCGGGGAGAGGGAGCTCCAGGAGGTTTTGCTGCAGGTCTCCAGGGAGGCACAGGCGGAGGGGCTGCCGACGCAGACGTCCGCCGCAGACCAGAAGGTGCTGATGGCACCGTCCGCCCAGTCCTCCAGTGCCTTGCCCGTCAGCTGCGCCTTCCGCACCGCGTCCTCCTCCGCCTCCTCGGAGCGCGGCAGGTTGAGGATCCCCCCCAGGCCCTGGAAGCTCTGCTCCATGTACTCGTTGCGGGGGGGCCCGCCGTGCAGCCAGTTGCTGTCGTCTGGGCAGGACAGGGAGAGAAGAGAGGGGGGGTCAGCAGCGCGGCAACATCCCAGCACCCTGCCCTTCCTACTGCCACCCTCCCGGCGGGGCTCAGCACCCTGCCCCTTCGCAACCCCAGCCCTCCCCCAGCTCGAGGAGAGAGGTGCTGCTGCAGGACTTAGGGATGGACCTGACCTACAAACGGGTCCTCCACAGCTGCCCGGGAGCCTGGTTTGAGGACCCACACGGGCAAGGGGACACCAGTGGGAATGATGGCTCCTGCCTTGTCATCAGCTACAGCCCGGAGAGGCCAGCACCAGGGGGAAGCGCCTTGGACTGCCCACAGGAAGACCCCCCCACCCAGCCCCAAACTCCAGAGCATCCTCACCTTTCCTGAGAGGCTGCTTGCGGTTGAAGGTCTGGGGCACCACGAGGAACTGGTTCTCCCCCAGGGGCTCCCAGAACTGGAGGAGGCGGATGGTCCAGACACCGGGGCGCAGGGGCCGATTGAGGGGGGGCTTGTACTGGGTGAACTCTGCCTCAGTATCCACCGTGATGTCGTAGGAGGCAGCAATGACATAGGTGGGGTCGATCCACACCACCGTGGCTGTCAGGTTGGGGCCCCGTGACCACTTCTGCATGGCCACCGGCTCATCGAAAGGCCCCATCAAGCCTCCAAAATTGCGGAAGAGCCTTTCCTTGGGGTCCCACTCCGTGCCCACCTGGAGGGACAGGAGGCACAAGCAGTGGGACGCTGGGCAGGGAGACGCTATCAGCTCAGGTTTTCCGTTTCACCTCCCCAAACCAGGGAAGGCAGAAGCTTTGGAGCCCAAAGCAACGCACACCCCACCCTCCACAGCCCTCCTGCCTGCCTGCACCATGCCAGCACTAACCCAGCTGTGTGATGCCTCCTGCCGCTGTAGGTGCTGGGCACCACAGCCTCAGCTCGCCCCTGAAGATCCCCTTCGGGCCTTTTCCCCACCAATCAGCTCCACATCCCACACAGAAGCCAAACTCCCGGACAAAGGTTTGTTCTCAGACACAACAGCGGCACCGTGTCCCTCTGTCCCCACAGTGTGCAGGTGGGGGAGAGGAGGAAGGGCAGCGCGGTGTGGGAAAGCCAGGGAGGAAAGTGGGCACTGTGAGGGAAAACTTTCCCCATTTACCTCAAGGTTTTGTAAGCGGTTTGCCTGCCCTCCGTGGCCCGCCAACTTCAGAGCTCCTTGGGGCATCATCCACACCTCCAGGGACTCTGCCTGCCCAGTTGCAGAATTCTGCACTTCCTGCATCACCAGGTAACCCTGGAAACGGTCGTCATAGAAATGTAAGTGCACACTGGATGGGAAGCCCTGGGGCTCAAATCTGGAGAGAGACAGACGGAGAGGTTGCACATCTGAGCATCAGCATCCTCCCAGCGTGAGATGCAGGCCACCACTCAGAGCCTGGCTCGAGCTGCGGCAAATACCCCACCTGCAGAGCTTGTCGGCCTTCGCTGCCGGCGCGGCCGCGGCTTTGCGGAGCCCCAGCCTGGAGAAGGCTGTGTAGAAGGTGAGGGTGACGTCGCTGAGGCCGCTGAGCCCGTCGACGCGGTCGTAGACGTTCTCCCAGTACGCCTTCAGGGCCGGCGTGTTGGGGGGGTAGCTGCCATAGAGGTGCGTGTCCAGGATCTCCAGCACCTCCTGATTCACCGTCGACTCAAACTTGCGGGCGAAGAAGGTGGGTCTGGAGAGTTGCTGGAAGAGCACAGGCATTTCTAACAGTGTTGGCTGCAGCCCCTCTGCCCTCCCACCTGAGCGGGGCAGCTGGGAGGGAGACAGACTGGGAAGAAACATGCTGGGACCCATCCTGCCCCCTGCACAGGCTAAGGAGCAGGAAAGCACAGCCAGCCTCTATGTGGGATCCTCTATGGCAGGATCAGTGGGAGCATACAGTACGCTTACTGGTAATACACATGGGTTCCCATCTCTCCCACTGCCTCCCCCTTTCCGTGCTCAGAAGCAGCCATGTGTCATCTAGCTCCTTTGCTGCAATCTCTATATTCAGATGGGCCCCCACCCTGCAGA
This sequence comes from Aptenodytes forsteri, assembly GCF_000699145.1. Lineage (NCBI taxonomy): Eukaryota > Metazoa > Chordata > Aves > Sphenisciformes > Spheniscidae > Aptenodytes > Aptenodytes forsteri. The sequence continues at coordinate 764,030 of NW_008795318.1, read as the reverse complement.
GCCGCTGCGGAGCCCTGCACGAGGCCTGGCCATGTGGCACAGCTTGGAGGACCAGGGCCCTGCACTACACAAGCCCAGGACTCCTCGAAAATCCCGCTAACTTCTCTTTTCAGGGCTGGGTGTATCTCCCCCAAACGTCCCTTGTTCAGTCTACATCTCTACTCGCTGAGAGCATGGGAGACAGGTCATCACAAGGTGTTTTGTCCTGCCAAAGAGGACAGCACTCTGGAGTGGTTTTACTGAAAAGGTATTTGCCCCAGGTGATAGGTCTTCAGGGAAAGAGCAGGAAAATGGGAGAGAAAGTCTGGGAAGAGGAGCAGCATTGCAAGCAAAAGCCTGGCTGCTGGGCAGAACAGTCAGCGTAATCCCGCTGCCCAAGCAGTTACAGACACGTCTGTGCCGAGCCCCACGGCGGCTGGGGAGCCAATCCTGCTCCTGTCCCTTGCGGGGCTGGGGTGAGGCTCATGCGGGCGTGCGCAGCAGCTGGCATTGCACCCAGGGGTGCGCCCACAAGGGAGAGAGACGGGGGGGGAGGGGAAAGAGCGGGAGGAGAAAGGAGGATCTTTTTCACCTGTAGCCGGAGGAAGTCCTGGGGTTTGAAGTCATTTGGGGAGCACCCGCACCAGTCGACTATGTGTTTATATTGGCACTTACAGCCCAGCTTCCGGTTCCAGTTGGTCACTCGGAGGTTGTTGTCGACCAGTGTCTCGCAGGCGTGACTGTTCTCCAGGACCGTGTGGAAGAAGGACTGTGCACGGCAGAGAAGGGACAGGAGACCCAGTGGGGATGGTTAAAGGAGACCTCCCACCCCTCACTCACAGAGGAACAGGACAGGCCTCCATAGCTCCTGAACAGAAACTTATCCCTGCTCCCAGCACAGGGCAACGCGTAAGAGACGAGGCTGTGCGCCCACGTCAGCCCTTATCCGGCCCAGAGGGGCGTCTGGACCTAAAGCAGGGCTGGATATAAACATGACCCTTGGCCCGTCTGCTCCTCTCTCCCCTCTTTCATACTCAGGTCTGGGCAAAAGGGAGGCAGAAAGCTGCCTGCACAAAGCAGTGCCCTTTGCGGGTACCCAAGGCGGGGATGAAGTGGGACAGAGATGTTAAGTACAGCGGTAAGAAAATCCAGCCCGTGTCCTGCAGCCAGCACCCACCTCGGCCGGCAGGAGCGTGTAGGTGTAGAACTGGCGCAGCTGGGACACCAGCTGGTCGTCGGCGTAGACCACGTACTCCACGAAGCTGCGCGTCAGCGAGAACCAGTCGGAGCCCCCATCCACCACGATGCCCTCGGGGATGTGGCGCTCGCCCAGCCGCCACATGTGGGAGTCACACTCGTGGAACAGGCGGTCCAGGCCCTGCTTCTTGATAAACCTGGGCACAGGGACAAGGATGAGGGGTTAGGGGCATCACCCACTTTGCTGGGTACAGCTACATCCAGAACATCCCCCCCCGCCCCAACTGTTTCAGTTCTTTTCTGAAATCCCTCCTTTTTCTGTTCCTCCAGCTCAGCTCTGCCTCTAGCTGGGATTACCTGGCATTGTCTCGGCCATGAGACTTCAGGAAGTTCTTATCTCGGTATTTGGACAGGAACATCACCAGCTCCTCATTGGTCCTGAGGTGCAAATTAGAAAGCATTAACGGCCCCTGGGGTAAAGCAGCCCAGTAAACATTCACTCTGCAAGAGCCACCAGACAAAAAGAGCCCAAGGCTGCTTGGTAGGTGCTGACTCAATCCTTGGTCCCATCGCTGGGGAGATACAGACGTGGCTCCTCTGCTGTCTGGCACCTCACACGTGGGTTCCCCTGCAACACCCAGACCGCAGGAAAAAACAGCCTCTGAGGTACTGGCTGGGCTCCTCTGCAGAGACGGGACCAGCCTGGCCCTGGAGCATCATCACCAGCATGTGGGTGCAATCTCCAACCCCATCTTCCCTCAGCTCCCTGCTCCTCCCTGCCCCTCCCAAGGCTGCTGCAGCATCACACAGCCCGAACACCTCCATCATCCTCCCCTGCCCCAGCAAGGTCCTCACCTCGTGGGGTAGTCGGTGGCGCTCAGGTTGATGAAAAAGTCCCAGGGCCACTCGGCCAGTTCCAGCAGGTCCTTCATGCTACGCAGGTACATCTTCAGCAGGCTGGCACCTCCCCAGATGGTCACCATGCGCCAGGGCGTCACGCGGATGTTGGGGTAGTGCCGGGCCAGCTCCACCGCCTCGTGATGGAGGTAGTTGGAGCGCTGCCAGGGAACACGGCTCACGGTCAGCAGGAAGCTCGTCTTCCTGGGGCCTCCTTGCCACCAGCCTGGGGTCAGCCCTTACAACAGCCTCCACAGGGAGGAGAGCAGCAAGACAAGACTGCTCTGGGCAGGAGGGATAGATCCTGCTTCCCTGGGGTTGCAGAAATAGGGGTGGGAGGGTCACAGCTCCACCGGCAGCAAGGACAAACCCTACCCAGCCACCTCCTCTGGCACAGTGGATGCTGTGCCTCCACTCACCGCCCACCCACGCCCCAGGTCCGCGCCCCGTCCCAGTGACCGATCCGAGGACAAACCCTACCCAGCCACCTCCTCTGACACAGTGGATGCTGTGCCTCCACTCACTGCCCACCCACGCCCCAGGTCCGCGCCCTGTCCCAGTGACCAATCCAGGCACTCTTAGCATCTCCCTTCCCCTCGTCCCTCCTGCATACCTTGTCGACGTGGATGTAGAAGAAGTGCTCCTGGTGGTACACGGCCTTGATGAGCCGCTTCAGCTGGCGTATGGCCCTGCCGTGCACAACCAGCATGTAGGCGATGCGCACGGGCTTGCTGGGGGCCGCCTGCTGCAGCCGGGTCTCGTCCCACTGGATGACAGGGCTGACCTTGCCTGTGCGGGGAGAGAGAGGGCTGTCAGCTGCCCCCAGCATTGGCACCCACCGCCCCACCACCCGGAGCTCCTGATAAACCAGGGAGACCTGAGCCGGGGGGAGACAGTAGGGAAAAGCTCGGGCAAACCCCATCACACTGCAGCACCAGGGCATGGTGGCACATGCAGCCCCTTGCATTAAATTGACAGGGCCGCGTTGGGAAAGGGGGGGCGTTTCCTTCTCTGGCCCCTCAAAACAGAAGATGCAGCTGGGCCTGGCCCTGACCTCTGCAGGCACCGCAGGTTGGGATGAACAGCCCAGCTTAAGGAGGCTGGCACAGCTTTGATTGGATTACAGAGGCAGTGGTAATCTGGGCATCGGTGACAGATTGAGGCTGCTTTTTGCCAGGTGGGACAGTTTGGTGACATAAGGAAGGTGGCCCACGCGCCTGGCTGGGATATTCCCGATGCCCAAGGGTGACCGGGAGCACCCCAGCAGGACTCACCCGAGAGCTGGCAGTGGCGAGGCACAGACTGGGGCATGAGGCTGCCTGCCCGGTGCAGACACACCACATTGGCGATCTCCTGTTGGCACTGCTTGCTGCTGGCCCGGGCCAGCGCTGAGAGGGCGTCTTTGCCCGTGATTTCGCACTTGGGGGTGAAGCTGTTCTCGGTGGGCTGGGGAGCCCCCTCCACACTGCCCGTGTCGCCCTGCTGGAAAACGGCCAGCTGGGCCTCCCTGCGCAGCTCCGTCAGGTTCCTCCGGCTGGAGGAGTCCGGCGCAGCCGGCAGCCTCCATCCCGGTTTGTGTCTCGCCGTGACGGCTCTCACCACCTTGGACACCAGCGCCCCAGGGCTGTCCAGCCGTCCCCGCCATCGTCCATGCTTCCGGCTGGCACTGCCCCGGCGCCCCGCAGAGCTGTCCGAGTCCTTGGAGCCGTCGCTGCTCTCGGGCAACCTGGCTTTTTTCTGCCGCTCCTGTTTCAGTTCCAGGCAGATGCAGAAAAGAGGACAGACAGCATTAACTCGGACCTGCTTTCTCCCGACCCTGCCAACGTGCTCCCCAGAGCATCCCTGTCCCCAGCGCTCAACACTCCCAGTCCATGCTGCAACATGCCAGGTGCTCCAGGAGCAGCCACCATGCAGCAAAGGAGTCCATCACACCACCCCTCTGCCACCTAAAACCCCAGGCTAAGACCCCACAGCACCTCCCTGCATGGTCCTATGCCCCCCTCACAGGAACACCCCTCTATATGCCAGCAAGGGAGACCCCGATTTGCAGACCCTGTGGTCACAGCACCCCAGATGCACAAAGAGGGTCTTTCTCTCTGCCACCAGGCTCGCCACAAGACTAAATGGCCGAGGTCAGCTGTGTCTGCACCAGCCACCCTCTGGGGTCCTGTGTGAGCAGGGGCACCCCCGGACGGTGGGGACGAGCACAGGGCTGCTCTGGCTGGTGGCGATTATTTTACTGGGAGGCAAATGGACCAGCTCATCCCTGCCAAGATCATGCTGTGAGCCCAAACCCAGCACATCTGTCTGGGAGCCGGGGTCCCAGGCGGCTACAGCTGCGCTCTCTGGGGCTAAAAGCACTGGAGGGGCATTGAACGAGGTCCTGCCTGTGCTCCCCTCCCTGGGCCCCGGCTCCCGGCACTGGGCTGGAGCAGTCACTGCGATCACCAGCTAGAAATCTAGAAACCCCTTTAACAAACCCTCCCGCCGAGCCAAACGGATGTGTAAAGGGAGCAGTTAATTACGCTTCGTTACCTCTGCCAGGCTGGCTGATGAGCAGAAACGAGTCAGCCTTGGGGAGAGCAGAGAGTTGGGAAGTTTGGATACCTGTGAGAGCCACACTCGTGGGAAAGCACTTTCCCAGCGAGTCATGCCCACGGGGCCGGGGCCGTATGCCCCCAGCCCACCGCAGACGCTCCCGGCTGACAGTCCGGCAGGCAGCGAAGCAGCTGCCTGCTCCAGCCAGGCCTCCCAGGGCTATCTCACAACACCCTCAAAACCCTGCCTGCTCAGCTGCTGCGCCAGGCACCACGGGAGGCAGCGAGCGCATTGGGGGCTACTCCTCGGCAGCAGCATCTTCTGAGGATGGGCAGATGCCTCACAAGGACAGCAGGACCGAATTAGCCCCCTTGCACAAGCTCCCCTGTGGGCGTAGCTGCTGGGACGGTCACAGCCAGGAGAAACCATGCCGTACAGAGGCTGGAAAGCATCTGGCAAGATCTGCCCCCTCTGGCGTCCCTGAACTACCCATGTTGTGGCGGCGCAGCCTGCAAACCATGGCTACCCAGGAAGGGGCCAAGCCACCGCTTAACTTCCGAGGGGCTGGCATCAGCGAGGATCAGCCGAGCCCCCTTCCGCCCAGACAGGCATCACAGGCGGCCCGAGACAGGCAGCGAACCGTTCATTAGTCACCGCACAGGACCATCTGTTCGAGAGTTATAAACCTGTTTTCTCTGCCAAGCATCACAGGAGAGGGGAGTCAGGAGGCGACAAGTGAGGAGCGAGTCTCTTCCGCAGGCTCAGCCCCGTTCCTGCAGGATGAGATCCACCGGCCCCACTCACACCCTCTGCTCCTCAACACGCCTGGCTCTGGGGACAGCCCCCGCATGATGCCCACCCTCGGTTACGTTCCCGCTCGTCCCCCTGGAAGGAGCTCGGTTCCCAGCTCACAAGCACGCCCGGCTGCCTTCCCCAGTAGGGAAGTCGTTAGAAGCATCGGCAGCCTTTCCGGAGCTGCCAGCTAACAAACTCAATGGCTTCTAATTACTGCACCACAGCGGAGCAATCCCCCCACCCCAGGCAGGCAGGGAACGACTCCGGCCACATTGCTTTGCTGTATTTAAGACTCGTGCACGGGACTTTTCGTAAGGCTCCCTGTCCCCCTCCTTCCAACACACTCAGACAAGTCCAGGCACCGGCCAGAGGTCACTTCTCCCATCCTGCCTCCCCTAATGTGACACTGCCGACCCCACAGTGCCACGGAGCTGTGGCTCTGGTATCTAACTGCACCCTATCCCTAGCACAGGTCCGACTGCGCCGACATCTCCAAGCTCTGCCATTGTGAGGAACAGAGCTAACAGCATCTGGTGTCCTGCAGGATTCCCCCTCCGGTTGACTGACTCTGGTGTCTGCCACATACAAGCACTCATCAGGCAAAAACAGCGCCAAAATGTTCCAAAGTCACCAGAGGAATCCAGACGCTTGATTGCCAGTTGCAGCAACAGAACCTTAAACCTCAAAATTAAAATGGAGACAGCCCCCTAAAAACCAGCTCTTTGAGGGGAAGAATAAAAATCAAGGAATCTCAGCAAAGCGGGAAGAAAAGGTGTTTCGTAGGAACCTTCTCTGGCGGCCGCAGCACATGGAGGACACCAACACACAGGCCCCAGAGAGGTGCTGCCTCCTGCCTGGAAGAAGGAAGATAGAAGGCAAAGTGGGGGAAGAGACGTGACTGGGCTAAAACACTTCTCCCAAGTGATAGATCCTCTTCTCCACCCACGAGGACACTCTGCAGTTTGCATTTTCCTGGTGCCAGCTCCACTGCGGACCGAGCGCTCCAGGAAGCTCCTGCACTGGCTCAGGAGCTGTCGGTGTCACCATGATGGAGGCAGGATCGCTCTGGTCCCTCAGGCTCCCACCGCTGTGCGCAGACAGGCTCGCGCTGTCTGCAGCGGGGATGCTGTCAGCAAAGGGCTAAGTACTGATGGGAATTTCCTCTCCCATCTGTCAGGCTGGGCAGGGATTGTGGTGTTTGATCCCGGTGGAACAAGATAATTTGGCTTCCTGGAGGTAGGAAACTCAGTCTTGACCTGGGTGGATGGAGACTGATCCAACCTCTGCTGGTCTGCATGCCATAAAGCATCTGTTTGGTGAATAAAGGGAGCCTGTAGGACCCTGACATCGGGCTTGCGAAGAGAAGCGACACGATCCAAGCGGCACGGCCTTCTCAAGGAGGGTTGGGCTGGTGGCTCTGATGTGGCTGAAGCCCATTACAGGGCAGTGAGCAGTTGGTGCTGCTGGTGTGAGACGGGTTTACAACTCGCCCCAGTGAAGGGCAAAGATCCTCCCTCAGCCTCTGCTCAGCTCATACCAGGGAACCACCAGGGATGGAGCCTGCCAAGCTGGGGAAGCTCTTCCTTCCCCTATAAAGGGAAGAAAAGGAAATCAACAGGCTTTGAAGAACCGAACAGGACAGAGGAAGGGGCTACCACCGGCAGAGATCAGAGCAGCCCTTTCGGGAACACCTGGGCAGCGCAGGCAGCTGCCAGCCCGAGGCACAGGGCTGCCGCACAGCCTCCGAGCGCTGCAGATGCCCCAGCTGAAGGTGCTGGTCTGGAGGAGAAGGCGAGCTCACCCGACTCTGGACGCTCCACGGCATTTACAGGACTCGAGTCTCGTTTTTGCTCTATACAGTGAATCACAGCTGGTTCATGGTGGGGACAAGCCAGGTTAGAGCTGTGTCCATTAGTGGGAAGGAGCCATTTACTCTGGCACTTAAGAGATCCCAAGGTTCCCCAAATCATTCCACGCCTGCAAGGTCAGGCTCTCCTGGGAGGGTTCCTCCAGCTTTACCAGAAATGCCCCAGGGGAACAGCGGCTCCTCCAGGTCTGGCCAAAATCAGAAGCTGCAGGAGGGCACAGAAACCAAGAGCTTTGCAATTTTATAAGAAATAAAGGTTAATTGGACTTTTCCCAGCTTGTTAATGGGTTTGAGCTGTCCGTAAAGTTCAGGACGGTTCTTGCCTTCTCTGAAGAGGCTTGTCTGTTCCCAAGCCCTGGAGTCGGGGCTGCTGGTGGTGAACCATCCCCTCTCCAAGCAAGGGGACCCACAGCCAAACCTGTCAGCTGCTCAGCTCAGTTTTGGGAAGAGGCATGGGGAAACCAGGCGAGGACTGAGGCCATGCAGGGCAAGCGCAGAGAAAAGCAGACAAGCGGTGCAGGATGGTGCAGAGAGGGAAGGAGGAGCTGGGACAGGTGAAGTGATTTGATCAAGGTCACGGGAAAGGGGCAGTCGGGCACTCCTGGCTGCCAGATCTGTCTGCTCTCATGCTCCCAATGCCTCCGAATCACAGGCAACTCCGTGCCCCCTCTCCTTGCCGCATTTATTCCTTGGCTCTGTTTTGCTGGTGGGCATATGGCAGCACATGAAGGTGCTCACAGCCGTTCCCAATGTCCCAAGAGGAGGCCTGGGGCTGGGAATTAATCCGCTGAGTGAGTGGTGGCCTTAGAGACCCTCCTGCCTGCAAGGGGCTGCCCAGTTCCCCTTCTCACCTCTTTGCTCTCAGGGAAAACTTTCTAGTCCTATAAAAAGACCTGCCAACCGTGGGGTCACCCTCCACACCAGGGAGGCACCCCACGATGGGGAGGGAAAGCTCTTGCTCCTCCAGAGATCCCCACCTCTCACCTCACAGCCACTGGCTTTGCTCTGCCACAGCTACCGCGCTCACCCCATGCCTGCCGCAGCACAGCTCCCAGCTCTCGCCGTACGCTGTCCCTGCCCCTGCCAAACGTGGCTTCACCATCGCCCTGGGGCTTGTCGGCAGCCTGTGGAGAGCCTCTACAGCCCCTGGAACACGAGGGTCCTGCCCAAGATGAGGGTCTGCAGTGCCACACAGACATCCACCAAGGAAGCCCATACAGGGACTCTCATCCCTTCCCCAATGCTCTTGGACAAACCAGCTTCAGCCACTGGTCCACCCAAATGCAGCGGGCGTGGACATGGCCCAGGCAACTCACAACAAATAAATAAATTCAAATAAGCAACCCAGAGGTCAAGAGCTTTGTTTGAAGGTGGCAGCAGCGTTCTCCAGAGGCCTGGGTCCTCCTCGACACCTGCTCCCTGTCTGACCTTGGGCAAACACCTTTGCCAGCCTGTGCCTCAGTTTCCCCACATGTAAAAAAGAGGTGACACCTTTTGCCTTAGCAGAGTGTTCCGGTATAAAGACAACAGATGACTGCAAAAGGTTCTTGTACCCTTGCACTTCACAGGGATATCCCTGACCGGACGAGCCAAACAGAAGCCGCCACAAACTTCCTGAGCTGCTGTGCGTGCTCTCCCCAGCTCTCTGAATTACCATGTGTTTTCGTGTTTCTCTGGCTCGAGTATCACCAGCCCCAGCTTCCCACAATGTCTCCCAAACCACAGAGAAGCGCGAGACCCCTGGTGAACTTCCCACGCTCCCCACCCCACGCCAGACCCCAACAGACACCCCCTGGGCCACAAGGTCCCCTTCTCAGGTGCCGCAACCCCACAGTGCTGCAGGAGCCCCCTCACAGGCCACGGCCTGCTGCCCACCCCACAGCCGCCGCCCCCCGGCAGCCTGGGGCCCGTGG
>NW_008795318.1:753737-753994 GCF_000699145.1 Aptenodytes forsteri | reverse complement strand
GTTCGGTTGGGTGCGCGTGTGCACGTGCACGGGGGTGTGCGTGTGTGTGCGTGTGCACGGGGCTGTGCGTGTGCACCGGGGTGTGCGTGTGTGTGCGCGTGTGCACGTGCACGGGGGTGTGCATGTGTGTGCGTGTGCACAGGGCTGTGTGTGTGCACCGGGGTGTGCATGTGTGCGTGCATGGGGGTGTGCGTGTGCATGTGCACCGGGGTGTGCACCAGGGTGTGCATGTGTGTGCATGTGCACGGGGGGGGGAG
>NW_008795318.1:739553-752102 GCF_000699145.1 Aptenodytes forsteri | reverse complement strand
GAAGTGGTGGAGTCCCCATCCCTGGAGGAAAAAAAAAGACGAGTAGATGAGGCGCTTAGGGACATGGTTTAGTGGGCATGGCGGGGGGGGGGGGGGGGGGGGGGTGATCTTAGAGGTCTCTTCCAACCTTAATATTCTATGATTCTATGATATACGTGAGCACGTTCATGTGTGTGCACTGGGGCACAGGGCGGTGCACCAAGTGGTGAGTGCGTGTCGGTGTACGGGCATGTGCCTGTGAGCACAGGGGGGTGTGTATGGGGGCACGCCCACGTGTGTGAAGGCGCCGGGTGCCTCCCGTGGAGGAGCCTGCTCTGTGCCAGCCCTGGGTGCCGGGTTCCCCAGTTCCCTCGCAGCCGGTTATGGGGCTGGGCGCAGGACCCGGGGCCCTCGCTGGCTGCTCGCGGCTCTGCTCCTCCCCACAGGCAGCGTGCAAAGGCCTTGCTGTGCCTTGGGGAGTCCCCCGGTCCCCCAACACTGCTCAGGGGGCTCTCGGCTGTGAGAGGTATCACTGGGCCTCCCACACCAGCAGAGGAGACTTTCTGGGTGCCCAGGGGTGAGTGCCAAGTTTGCTGCTGCCCCAGAGCCACCGGGTTGTCGGAGCGAGAGCAGCCCGGGTGGCAGGAAACACCTGCACAAAAGTGTGGGCATGGCTGGGGCTTCTGCACAGAACCGTCCTGCTGCCGAGCGTGCTTTAAGGAAAAAAAAAAACCCACCCCATTTGTTTCTGCTGCAACAAAACCTGAAAAGATTCAAAACCTCTTTCAGGACACCCACCCAGCGAGAAGAGCTCGGGTCGAGCTCCCGGGCTGGCTGCAGGCAGCAGAAGTGCCCCGGGATGGAACCCGGGCTCCAGGGCAGAGCCGTGCCAGTGGCAGACCCTTGCCACAGGGGCCACAGCTTCACCGGCCTTTCCCCCCCCCGTAAAAGCTACTGTGGGGGAAGTATTTCAGCAGGGGAAATAGGAAGCAGTGTCCGGGTGGCGATAGCAGCCCCGGGGAGCTCCGTGACCTCCTGTGAGCTTCCTGGGCAGATTCTGCAGATAAGCGGAGGGAATGCTGCAGTCTCAACTGCCGGAAGGGTTTTAAGGGGAAGAGGTTTAGATAAGAGGGGCTCCCCAGGGCCGCAGGAGAGCTCTGTGCAGCCTGCAGAGCTCCAGGGGGGCTTCCCCTTTTACAGGAGAAATTTGGTCCCTGCCCGTGAAGGCCGAGAGCTGCAGGACTGCCTCAGCATCCCCACACTGGCAGGAAAAGGCTCACCACATGCAAGGGTGGGACCTCCCTGCAGGCAGCAAATGGCCAGCCTGCTCCGGAGGCAGCCTCACGTGCCCCATCCCTGGGCAGGCTGCAGGGCCGGGAGTGAGAACAGAACGGCCACGGCTCTGCCCCAGCACTGCTCCCTCACGGGTGCTTTGACCAATGCGTAAGCGAGGCTCAAGCCAGAAAACACACGGCTTGTCAGTAAGAAGGGTGAAAAATTCATCTTTCCTCCTCTGCTGGAAGAAGTTTGATCTTCCCTGTGTTACTCCCCTGTTCAAGCTCGACGCCTTGCAAGGCACAAGAGACAAATCAGAGTTTAGCAGTGTTTAGAGGCTGTTGATGGAAAACAAGTCAGAGTCACTCCCACAGCCTGTCGCTTTGCAGCTTGCCAGGTAGCAAGAGCAGTTTAGGAGGCAGCTGCACAACTCCAGGGGTGCAAGCACTGTGCTCCCCACCACCAGCTTCTCAGCCAGGGTACCTGCCCCAGCACACGTCCCTGGGGAAGGGGGAGCAGGGAGCCTCAGACACATGGGCTTTCTGATGGAGAGGAGGGAAGAGCTCCAAGGAAAGATGGAGGTGCTCCCCAAATCCTACACTCCTCCTCAGACAGGCAGGAGCAGAAAGCTGGGTGCACCCCTAGTTCATGGTGGAGGGGGGTAAAGCACGTGACTCCAGCCAGCAGGCCCCCAGAAAATTCCCCTCCCCTGCATTAGACCTGCCATTCATGTAACACTCAAGTTCCTACCAGATCATGACCAAAACCACTTATTACAGGAGTTATTTAAACTCAATTATTGCACAGCTTCCTTAAAAAAACCAAACAGGCAGCAACAAGCACACCTCAGCTCCAGCACAGGCTCCTTCTACCTGCACAGGACTCTGCTCTTTTCACCCCTGGTTTCAACCAGCCCGGAGCCAAACAAAGCCCAAAGAGCAGAAGAAAGACACCTACCTCCTGCCCAGGGAGCCAAGGCTTCCCCGCTGCCCCCCACTCCAGCAGCCCCCCTGCCCCAGCAGCAGAGCACACCCAGCTGGCCCCAGCCCTAGCCTGGCTGCCCCGGGGATTTGTAGCCCTGTGGCTCTGCCTCCTTTGCTCTCCTGCTGCTGGGGGGGCATAAAAGCAGGGCTGGCAGCAGCACCCCATCTCCTTAGTGAGAGCTCTGTGCTTGGCTGCTTTCATGGTCTCCCCTTCCTTAAAATCTTGCTGTGGCCGGAGTAGAAGAAAAGCTCCTTCTCTGCTTGGATCATCCTATCTGCCCATCTCTCCTTATGTGCTAATTGGGTGCTGCAGGCTACAGTAGTTCATTAATGAGCCAGGCAGCGGGGGATCTCCTAGCTCTGTCCTTCTGGGGTTTGCCTCTCTCCCCAGCTTCACACGGGCTTTGCCCGGGAACCACTTTTCTCCCCAGCAAGGCTCAGTTGCTGCTTCTGACTCTCTGCCTTCCCACCCCGGCCAAGGGAAGAGTTTTCTCTACTGCTGAGCACCCCTGAGCATTAGCAAATTTTGTTATAGAGTATATATGTATTCCAGAAGTCATCCCCTTTACACCTGAATGAGTTACAGGGGGTTCAGCACATGAAATGCAGGTGCGATGGAGGGAAGGTGGAGAAGGGAGCTGGGCTGTGTGGGACAAGGTGGACACCAGGGAGCATCCCTGCCTGGCTGTGCCTGACTCCCTCACACATGAGGTTCACTGCTGGGTGCACACAACAGCACTAGAAACTGAGCCTGGCTCTGAAAATTAATTTCCAAAATACTCCTGCATCCATCCCCTTCCCGCTGTCCCTCCCCGCTTGGGCTCTGCCTTGCAGGTCCCCAAAATAAGCAGCCCAGGGCTGGGATCTGCCTGGAGGAGGTGGTAGGGAAGCAGCTCTTGGTGCTTCCAGAAAAATCACTGTTCCCTTTCGGGAAGGGGTGAGTTACAAGAAGGCTTGTGCACCAGGACAGAACATCTCCACTTTCAGCTGACTCCCACAGCCAGAGCTTGGAAATCATGATTTTGGGGCAGAGCTGGTTGCATAGTATAAATCAGCATCCCTGCCCCTGAAACCAGCCTGGCTACGTGGAGCTACGGCGCCCGAACTCCCGTGGCAAGGGAAAACTCGTCTCTCCAGGCAAAACCACTTGCATGGGACCGTGTGCATGGAAGAGCTCAGGTTTTCTGCTCCCAGCCCTATTTCCATCGGGAGTCAGCCCTTCCAACGCCAAAAGCGCGGAGGTTTCACCTGCCAGGCGTTATTTCTGTCTTCCAGGCAGCTGCCCTGAAACGCCACTAACACTGGAGAAAAGGCAAATTTCCTACGCTCTTAAAATTACCCGAGAAAGCTTGAAAGTCTTCAGCTGTTAAAACTTTGGTGCTCAAAATGGCTCTTTCAGAAGGTGCTGCCAAACTCCCCACCTTTGCCCACCTTGAGGGTCCCGCACCCTCTGCCCCCCCGCGCACCCCCATTATGCAGCTGGCGACTATTTCTGCCTTAGCACTGCGGTGAGGGCTTTAATTTAAGAAAGCCATTTAGTTCTTTTTTTAAAGCATGAAAACGACCTCCAGATATGGCATAATGGGATCCAGTTACCTAAAAAAAAAAAATCCAACTGATTCCTCCTCCCGACTCCTTCAGAGAGGCGTGTTATTATCTCCAGTAATAAATGTTGGAGCAGGAGGAGCAACATGTGATTTTCTTTTTTTTCCCCTGTTCCACACGAAATCTGTGGCAGAATAAGTTTGTCCACGTGGGCGCAGAGGGGTTCGCTGTCCCTTTTTTCCCAGCAATGGCTGGAATCCGGCTGGATGCATGTTTTCATTACAAATTGCAGCGATGCTTGTCTGCGCCGTCGCTGTTTGTTCCCCTTTGCTCCCTCCTCTGAAGCCCAGCCTTGTGCAGGGTGGGAAGGAGGGATCCCACCTCCTGACCGAACACAGGAGGAATTTTGCTTATATAGGAATATAAGCTTATATAGGAATAACCTATAGGAATAACCACAACTGTCGTACCACAGACATTTACTTCCAGCTGCCTTTGGTTTTGACAGAGCAGGGATGCTCCACATGGCTTCTCGAATAAAATGATTATAAAAATACTGAAACAAAGCTTTGCAGCAGTGAACAACGTTAACGAATCCTCTCCAAATGAAGCCTTGAAATACACTCGACTTGGCCTCACAAATAGATGCCCACTCCCGTGACCTGTTTTTTGGGGGAGTGGGTTGTCACAATGGATGAATTGCCCAGCGCTGGGCAGGAGCAGAGGGAATATGCACAGAGGAGGGCACAGGCACACAGGAGGCAAGAGCGTGCCCAAAGCCCGGCCCCGTGGGACGTCCCAGCGGAGAGTGGTGCCGCAGCAGTCGTCGGTGGGGCTGCGGGTTCGTGCTGGAGCAGTGGAGTCCTTGCCCTTAAAGATCTGGGTTCCCACGCTGCCAGAGTCCGCCTGGGCAGCAGCGAGGGGCCGGACCCGCTTTCGGGGCGACACTCTGCAATAAACCCTTTAGCGAGGTGGAAAACTGCCCTACAAATACAGCCAAATATGGCATTAGATTCTATCAGATTCTCAGTTGCTGTCACTGATAAAGGAGCGATACTTTACACAGTAGAACGTATTTAGTGGGAGCCAGAAAACATTATCAGCAAAGCAGAGAAGAGCAGGGTCACGGTTACAGCCCGTCTGTGTACTCCCAGGCGGGGGGTCCTTGGTGGTGGCGGGGGGGGGAGAGCAGAAGCAAACCTCCCTGGCGGCTGTGGGACCAGGGGGGTCAGGGGAGCTGCTTCCCAGCAGCCGCGCAGGAGGGACGGGAGCACCTTTGCCATCTCCTTTGCACCGAGACGCGAATGCACCACACCCTCCACCCAGGTCCCCCTGGCATTTGGATATAACAAATGCATTTGGATATAACATTTCTCTCTGTCCTGCTTCCCAGGACCTGCTAGCTCTGCCTGGCATCAGCATGAAAAAAAGTCAGTCTGAGGCGACCCATGGGTTTGGGAGCTTCAGCCCAGGTGAATAACGCAGCCAAAGGGGCAAGCAGGGTGGGTGCCGGGTGCGGGGAGCCAGGCAGCTCACCCGCCACCCCCAGCCCACCCTCACCTCCCGCCACCGGCCTCTTCCACACTCTGCCTGGCCGGTCTCTGGACTGGCCTACCCCAATGCAAGGGGTAGTTTTTTATTCCCAGCATCCTTGCTATACGGGTGAGGTCTCCAAATGCAGAGGGATGATTTCATCCTCATCCCACTCCGCACCTCCGGCTCAACCTCATCCTCTTCAAGGTTGCTCCAAGGAAACGTCCAAGCCTACGAGAGCAGCAGCTCCACTGCCAAGCCAGCTCCTGCCTGAGCGGAAAGCCAGCCTGTGTCCTGCTGGCACTGCCGGCAGCAGGAGCAGCCTGCGGGGCTGGGTGCCGGCTCACACCCTCTGCGCTGCGCTGTAGGGCTCTACTCTGGGCTGTGGGGCTGACGGCATGTTGGCGTAGATCTCCTGCCGCTCCAGCAGGGAATTCCGCACGCTGGCATATATAGCCTCTTTTTCCTCTTCCAAACGCTGGGAAAGGAGTGGGATAAACAAAAAACATCCTTTGTGGGGTTTATCCAGGGGAACACCATCTGCTGGGACCTCTCTCAGCTGCTTTAAGCACCCAGGAGCAGCCGTGGGATCCACAGAGGGCACCTACATTATCCAGGGTCATTTGCACCCCAGCTTGGCATGTCCCTTTGCAGCCCCCTCCCTACCCACCCAACCCATCCCGCTGCCCACCCACCCGCCCCGGCTTTCCACCCACCGCTTTGAGCTCGGCACTGCTTTGCATTCTCCTACCTTATTGCTCTGCTTGACCTCTGCGTATTCGGTCATGGTGTTTGCCAAGCAGCGGAAAGCCTTGGCATTGCTGTACAACTGGCTCTCGGCTGTGCCCGCACCGTGGTTAATGTCTGCGTAGTTCAAGGCATCCGCTCCCTGACACGCCAAGGAGAGGGATGAGCTCTGAACCTGCTGCTGCTCCCCTGCCTGCAGCCCGCAGGGGTGGGAACATCTCCCGTCCTGCTGCCTTTCCTGACGAGAGCTGCAGGAGCGCTGGGGGAAAATTTAACCTGCAGCAAGGGCTGGCTCAACATTCCCCAGGGGAAATCTGGTTAGTGACACCGGCCCCTCCTCGAAAGCTGGCAGAAAACATTAGAAAATGCTTCCCAAGCAGCGACTGAAGATCGGCTGCCCCACAGTCTCCTCAGGTGTGCTTTGCTGCAGGTTCCCAAGACTGTTTCACCCAGAGAAGCAGCTCCCGTGCTTGGAGGGGCGTGGGGAGAAACCTCTCAGCTCAATCCTAAATTCCCTTCCCAGGAACACTCTGCGATAGTCACACAAAATCCCTGGTCTTTCTGTTGGCGAACGGAGCCCGAAAGATCCCTCCCAGCCTAAAGGGCCATGAACCTGGCTGAAAGCAAACGGATCTGGCAGCTCGTTTGCTCAGCTCAGGATGTAATGTTTCCCGTCCCCAGGCAAGTTTGGAGCACACCATCCCAAGACCTCATGCGGTTTGCCTTACTGTATGTGATGCGCTGCGAGTTCTGTCCATCTCTATAGCGGCTCTGGAGAGGGCTGGATGAAGCACGGACATGGTTAGACAGGAGTGAAACCAGAGGAAAAAAAGCATATTAAAAACTGCGCTGCTGCTGTGAATCTCGTTGTAAAGCAGGAAGGGAACCTGTTGCCCCATCAACCATCTAAACTGGAGCAGTTCTTCAAATAAAACCAGACCCCACCTGCCAGCTGGTGACATCCCCTCCCGTCCCTCTCCGTCCTTCACACTGACCTTAAACTTTGCATCAAGCCTAGTGCAAGCCTGGCCTACGCAACTGAGCGTGTCTGGAGAAGCTGACGGTGCCCAGACAAACTCAAGTGGGTGCCGTGCTGGCCAGCACCCATCCTGAGAGCTGCCATTCCCCACTCCCACGGGGATCAGACCTGTGGGATGGTCGCACCGCTCCCTCAGGGGAAGGAGACCTCCTTGGTGGAGGTCTCAGTGACGGACCCAGGAACTGGATGGATCAGGGAGGGAATGGGAGAGAAAAAAGAAATATAGAGGAAAAAACAAGTATAGCAGAAGACAGGCTCTGGTGCAGAAACAGCGTGTGTGCGGCAGTGACAGCTTCACTTACCCTTCTTGCTCTTCCTGGACAGCATTACCAAAACACCAGCAGCAACTGCAAGCAAAAGAAGAACTACTACGATGCCTGGAGTGAGGATGTGCTCAATCACGTTCAAGCTGCAAGAAAAAAGTTTCTGTTCTCACACTTCTCGGAAGCAGACTCAGGAGGAACCAGCATGGAGCAGGCACACAGGGAGCTGCTGTGGGTGACAGGGTTTGCCTTGGGAGGAAAGGAATCGGGCGTGGGGGTGGTTAGGCTGCAAGCTGGGCACGGAGCAAAGCAAACTGAAAACTGCAGAAGCAAAGGGGCACTCGGGTCTGAGAGCTGCTGCGTCTTCACTATTTTAAGGATCAGTTCCTGCACCTAATTTTGCTCTGGTTTAGCTCCACTATTTGCTGACCTTGTTGTAATGGGCAACCAGGCAAGGTCAGTGTGCCAGCTACCCCTTGAGCGTGCTGATGGGAAGCCTCAGCTTTGCCCCCTTCCTGCATCACCTCCAAGAGGCAGGAGCGGAGGGAGGAAGCTCTGCCACTCTGGTCTCGTGCTTTCTCAACTAACTGCAGAACTGAAGAAGAAAGGGGGTCTGGGGTCTGAGAGGCTGCGCCTGTTTTAAGGATCAGTTCCTGCACCTAATTTTGCTCTGGTTTAGCTCCACTATTTGCTGACCTTGTTGTAATGGGCAACCAGGCAAGGTCAGTGTGCCAGCTACCCCTTGAGCGTGCTGATGGGAAGCCTCAGCTTTGCCCCCTTCCTGCATCACCTCCAAGAGGCAGGAGCGGAGGGAGGAAGCTCTGCCACTCTGGTCTCGTGCTTTCTCAACTATCTCTGCCAGGCTGCACGTGACTACAAAGCAGAAGAGGACCCAGCCCAGCACTTGGTTTCTCACAAGCAAATGGTCCCTCTGAATTTTGGGGAAGGAAACGGGGTCAGTGCTGCAGCGAGAAACCACTTGTCACATGGTGATAACCTGCGCCTTGCTTCAGCTGCAAGATTGACATGGGACAAGCAGGGCTTTGCCGGGGCCAAGCGACCAGGGGCGCTGGGATTATTTTCCATGTGCAGTAGCTGGCTGAGAGGATGAAACGCTGGTCTCTAAAGGCAAAAGCAGGAGGTCTGAATCCTTAAGGGAGATGTGAAGAGCCCGGGGGGCTGCAGGGCTCCAGCTGCCCCAGAGACCTCATGGAGGGAGGTGGCCGCTGCGAACAGGAGCTGGTACTCACTGTGGAGGGCTGGAGCCTTCGTGGTGGGAGGGATTTGATCCTGGTTGCACGGCTTCCCCCTGGGGAGTTGTCTGTGTGGGGGCTGATACAGAGCTAGTGAGATCGGGGTGCTCAGTGGTCAGGGTGTAGGGTGATGCTGGGGAGGAGGAAGAAGGAGCTGTAACAAAAAGAGGAGAGGCTCTGTCGGTCTCCCTGCCTCCGTGGGGGAAAATGCTGTGGGTTTTGCAGCGAGACAGAAGTGACCCACTTACCGTCACACCAGGAGAAGCTGGGTCCACTCTGCCACGTCCAGAGCGCACTCCTTGAGGTGGGAGGGCTGTAATCCCCTGCCCCTGCCCCGGAGGCTTTTCGTGGTCCCTGTCCCCCCCCCCCTGAAATGTGCACACGCACATGCACAGGCAGCAGAGTTCACCCTGCAGGAAGGGGGTCTGGGCACCCTCTGCCCAGCCCGGCACCAACACAAGAGCCCAGGTAAGTGTCCCACCCCAGGGGCTCATCCCTGGCGAGGGGACGGAGAGGGATGTTCCCTAAGCCCAGGGCCTGGTGCCCACAGGCACTGGCTGCCCCACAGCGGGAAATGGGGCGGCATAGGGGGGTGAGGAACTCCCTGGTGTTATAAAATAAAGCAAGGAGAGCAAAGACAGGGCTAGCAGGATCTGATGAGAGGGGAAGATGGAGCACGGAGAGCAGGGTGGTGCACCCCAGCGATGGGGGTGGCTGACCCTGGGGCACCAAGAAGGGGCCGTGGTGAGACCTGGGCACGGGGAATGGGTGAAGATGGCACCTGCTACGGCAGCTGACTGCCAAGCCCTGGTGACACAGCCTGGGGCTACCCCACGGGGCCCGGGCACCCACCTCCTCCAGGCTACCCCTCCCTGCAGTCCCCGCTCCCAGCACTTGGAGGGGGACAAACCAACGCTGGACCTGGGGGACCCACAAGTACTGACCTGGCGACAAGATCACGTTCACAGTGTCACTGTCATCACGACTGGTTATGCCTGTTCGCACCCCGCAGCGGTAGGTGCCCGCGTCCTCCTTGGTCAGGCCCTTCATGGTGACCATGAACACCCGCTCTATACGGTTGTCCCGGATGGAGAATCGGTCCCACCACACCATGGGACGCTGCTCCGAGGTGATGATGATGTCAACAGCACAGGTATAAACAAATGCCGGCTTGCACCAGAATTTTGGCTTCATCTCGTGGCCGGGTTGGTACGTACAGTTCACCGAGAGGGACCCTCCCAGGAATCCCCACACAGTGCCAGGTCCCTTCACCGCCCAGCAGCCTGCGGAGACACAGGGAGCCACAGGAGTGCTGCTGCCACACCGGCACCTCCTGCCCCATGGGGCCATTCCAGTGCGGGGCTTGAGCCCCAGGGGTCTCCTCAGCCCTACCTGGCAGCATCATCAAGGCGAGCAGCAGGAGCCTCATGGGCAGGCTGGCGTGGGCTGCGCGTCAGGGCAGCCCTCCTGCCCCTCACGCTCCTTCTTCGTTGTGTCTCTGGGGCTTCACTTCCTCTTCTGCCCGGGACACCAAATCTGTTGCTGCTGTGGGTTTAGCACGAGTGTGATGTTTCTTGTTCCCTCTGGTCTCAGCTAACTTCCTGCCTCCCCTGCCACCGAGAGCACTGCCACGCACTGTCCCCTCAGCCCTGCTGTCCCGCTCCTGCCCCCACTCCTGCCCCCGCCCCGGGGGCTCCCCTTTCTGCCCCCAGCACGGCCCCCCCACAGCGGGCTACAGTCCTGCCTCTCCCTGCCTCGCTGCCACACTGCCCAGCCTCTCTGGCCAGGCAGGGCACCCAGAGGGGGATCTGCCTCTCGAGGGGTGGCTCAGCCCTGCACAGGGACCCCCTGAGCCCCAAATGTGCCCCCAGGTTGGGCAGCGAGGGTGGCGCAGTGCTCCTGCATGGGCACCCTATCCCCCCCGTGGGAAAGGCAGAGGGGGAGCCCCAGCCTCCTGTCCCTGCGCAGCCGGACATGAGCACCCGTCCCTGCTGCCCTGGCCAGCGCGTCCCCCCCCGGGCTGTCCCCAGCACAGCCCCTCTGCGGCTCAGTAGCCCCTGTGCTACTGATCGGGTCTCTCCAGGCTTCCCGCCCTGTCCCCATCCCTTGTCTCCTGGAAGTACCAGTCCCCCGCAGTGCCCTCCCTCCCAGCCATCAGTGACTTGCTGAGCCTGCAACTGGGTTGGGCAAACCCTTTGGAAGAAGCTCTCAGGGGTGAGGGAGGAAAGGTCTGGGGACAGGTGGGGACAGGCAGGACAAATGCAGGCCATGCACAGGGACCAGATCCGTGCTGGGTGTCACAGGGTCTTTCTCCTACAGCCACGGGCTGGTCCCGGCTCGGACCAAAGCCTCACACACAGACCCGCTGCCGGTACCATCGCAGCTCTGGCCTTAGAGAAGGCGAGGAGACAGCTTTATTGCCAACGGTTGGTTCCAGTTCAGCAGCGCTGAGGGTGTTCCTTGGCGGAGACATAACTGAGCTCTCCCTGTCCCTGACTTGTGCCTGGCCCTGAACCCTGGCTGCCGACGGCGGCTCTCTGCGGGCAAAGGGTCCCTGCCCTGAGCATCACCCGGGTCCGGCTCTGGGCTGTTGCGCGTCCCTGTGCGGCTGCTCCCGGGTCCCTTCCCCTGCAGAGAACAACCTGGGAGCCCTGCGGTTCCCTGTGGCTCTGCCTCAGAGCTGCCACCTCCATCCGCTCCACACATGGTATTTCTGGGGCAGGGCTGTCCCTGCCTGACAGTGCCAGGGGCTGTCCTCGCATGGGGCACTGCGGGGACGGGAGGTCTCACCCACTCCCCTGGTGCCTCCCTCCTGGAGCTTCCCCGCTCCCATGTGTTCACCCGGGAGGTGGCACCAGCCAGGTCCAGGAAGACGAGGCCCTTCAAACCCACCAGGAGCAGACAATAACAGAGGAGTTGGGACCCCAGCGGGTGGAAGCGCAGCCCCGGCCCCTGTGCTCCTGGTGGGCTCCCAGCACCTAGCCGGCAGGAGCAGGCAGCGGAGCGGCAGGGAGGGCGAGGTACGGTGCCCATGGCCGGGCTCCCCAGCCCAATCCTTCCTGGGCAGCCAAACTGCTGTGTCTGCAGCGGAGGTTTTTCCACGTGGGGCTGGAGCGGGCTGCAAGTTCCTGATTCGTACCTGCTCCTGGCACCTCGGACATTTTGGTACCTTAAACAGCGCTGAAGAGAAACAACTCTCCTCCAAAGCTTTCTGGGGGGACACCGGTGAAGCTGGCTGTGCCATGAAATGCGGGATGTGGCGTAGCCCCGGGCGGGGGGTGGAGGTGGCCACGCTGCTGTCCCTGATGCGGCTGCTGGTGCTGCACATAAAGAGCAGGGTTTCTGCAGGGCTTCAGCAGAGTGCAGGCGCCCGCTTTTTGGAGCTGCAGAACCTGGGAAATAATAGGACTAATGAGAAAAGGAGCCCATGGTGCAGCTGGGTGCGATGTGAGCTTCGCTCTCAGGCTGAGGGTGGAAAGTTGCTGTAGTGGGGGAGACAGTTGTGGAAGGACACTCTTCCCCGGCTCTCACTCAGCTGCAGATGAGCTTGGAAATGTTTGGCTGGAGATGGGTGTTTGGTTGTGTTGGGCAGGGCTGGCAGGGCTGAGGGCTCCTCTCCCCGTGCCGGGGCTTGGCCGGGCTGCGGTGGAGCAGGCGCCCACGTGGCACCCTGTGACCCCATGTTCCCCCCCAGCCACGCCACAGCATGTCCCCGCACAGCCCCACACATCAGCATCAGCAGCCACCAGAGCCCCAGGCGGTGCCGGCAGCCAAAGGAGGGAGCGGGCGGACAAACAGACGGACAGGCACCTGCAGGATACCCAGGCTTTATTGCAAAATTGTCTTCAGTGGGCAGCTCCAGCTCAGCAGACGCACGCTCTCTGCACTCCAAACCCTCCCCTCTCCAGCGCAGGGGCTGCCAGGAGCAGCCA
>NW_008795318.1:736528-739398 GCF_000699145.1 Aptenodytes forsteri | reverse complement strand
GGGGCAGCCTGGTGCTGCGGTGCTGCCGGCCACCTCCAAGAGCTACAGGTTTTCCTGGTCGTGGCTCCTGCGCCGGCTCCTCACCCAGGCTGCCCCACATGCCAGGGCCAGTGCCACGGGCACCTTCACGCTGAGGAAGAGCAGCAGGTAGGTGACGCCGAGCTGGGGCCTGGGTAGGAGAAAAGAGATGATGCTAGAGCTTGAGTAGGGTCTGGGCAACGAGGATGGGGACTGGGGCACTTGCATGTCTGCCAGCCACCTCGCTCGCCCCCAGGATGCTCCTTGGGGCTGCTGCAGCCAGGGAGATCCAGGGCTGGGGGATACGTGCAGGGGAAAAGGTGTCTTAGGCTGGGGAATGCTGTTGGGGGCTTGTCCGGACCCCAAGCCCTGACTCACAGCACTGGAGGGTCCCCTCCACAGTCTGTGGAGCACAGGGGGTTGGTGGCCAACAGGCTCACATTGCTGCCCTCGGTTGTGGTTGAAACAGCTGCGAAGAAAACACAGAGAGTCAGAGCAAAGTGGAGACTCCCACACCCCGTCTTGCCCCCTGCATGGGGGGTCTCTGCCCCAAGACTTCAGCTGTGGAGGTGCAGGAGGTGGAAATGGGGGTCCCCAGCAATGCACTGGACACTGGGGTGGAGGAGGAAGGAAAAGGGGGCTTTAACTGGGAGGCACTGGAAACCCCAGAGGATGGGCTTGTAGAAGCAGAGACGCTGAATGGGAGCGAGGGAGAGGCTCTGCACAAAGCTCCGTACAGCCTCTTCTGTTCCTCATCCAAATTTGCACTGGGGCAGCCTCCAGCCAGTGTTGGTGCCTGCAAGGAGCTTGTTCCTGCTTTGACAACCCCTGTGTTCCCCTGGCTGAAGAGGCCCTGTCCCCAGCACTGTGACCCAAGTGACGGGCTCCATCGCACATCCTTGCTTTGCTCCTAGCCCGGCTTTACCTGCGGAGACCGTCACCTCAGTGTTGTGCCACAGGTTGAACCACAGGCTCCTCCTCAGCCCGCAGGAGTACCAGTCTGCGTCTCCCAGCATGACACCGCCCAGCATCACTGTGAATGAGCATGCTGCATGGTTGTCCCTGATGGACACCCTGCCTTGCGTCACCATCACCTCCGAGCCGTTGGTTTGGACAATGTAGGTGAAGCAAAACCAGAGGAAGTCCAGGCGGCACCAGTACTTGGGGTAGAGCTCGTAGCCCGGCTTATAGCTGCAGGACACAGCCAGCGAGCTGCCCTGCTCAGCCATCACTTGCGTGGGGCCTGTCACCGCCCAGCCACCTGCAGGGGACAGGGAGAGGTGTACCGGCATCACCTCGGGGAACCGGGAGGGATCTGAGCCCGGGATGCTCGGGGGCACCCTGTCCCGAGGGAGGCTGTGTCCATGTACCCGCCATGCAGGGGAGCGGTGCTGAGATGAGATGTCCCCAGTCATTAAAAAAAGAGTCCCTGTCAAGCGTGCATGTTATTAAACGAGCAAAAAGCCTTATTACCAGGGTTCATATGACAGCAATACAAGCATCTCTTAGAGATCACCCCCTGTAACTGTGCACTGGCCACAAGAAAAGGACGGTATCAGCTGGGCTCTTGCCGTGACCGCGGTGGGCTTCCTGGGCTGGCTCAGTCCCAGCCTCTCTGCAGCTCTGCCAGAGCCCGTGGGGTGGGAACCGCCTGACCTGTGCTCCCGGGTCTCACCTGGGAAAAGGGTCCAAACCAGGAAAATCCTCATTTTCCAGCTTCTTGCTCCCGATGCAGATTTTTCACCGTGGTTATTCACAAAGCACCCTGTGGGACGGAGCCAGGTTCACACGCACCCGGGCGTTCCAGGAGCTTCCCAAGCCTCCTTCACCCCTCGCTTCCTTGGGCAGTGTTTACCCGCAGACCCTCGTTGTCTTTTTTAAAGGCGGTTGCTTCCTCCCCTTTGCCCAGGCACCATGACTCACCCTGGGGGTGTCTCATGAGAGACACTTTCTGCTTTTGCTCTGAAACAGCCGCTGGTTCCCAGCAAAATGCCAAAATGCAGTGGGTTCTTGCACCGCGATGCCCATCCCAGCAGGGAACACAGCCTCTTCCCCGTGCACAGAGCCCAAAGGTCTTCAGGGGGCTTTGCAGGGGGGCCAGGCCAGACCAGTGGTCCGGGACCCAGGGTAGAGCGAATGCAGGTCAGTCCCTGCGGATGGACCGGTTGGGACCACCGGGATGCTCTCCCGGTCGTGATGGACTGGGATGACGGACTGGGATGACGGACTGGGATGATGGACAGCCATCCCTGCTGCACCGCTGCTCCCCGTCTCCCGAGCCAGCTGCCAGTGCGAGCTGGGCTGCTTTTGTTTGTTTTCTCAAGCAGAAGTGTCTCATTTCCCCCAAAAAACGCCTTTTTTGGCACAGATGTGGGTTTTGAGTGACAACGCTGTTTTTCTCCCGAAATTAAATGTTTCCACTGAAAGTTTCAGAAACCCAAACACAAAAAGCAAAGCCACTTCCCTGGCAGCTGCCTTGCCGACAGCTTTCTTCCTCAGTGCCCCTTGGAAAGAGCAGAAAGCACAAACCCCCAGCCTTGCTGGAGGCTGAGGCTGCTCCTTCCCCCCACCCCGTCCCCTCCTTGTCCCCCCACCGTGGCAAGAAGCAGCTCTGGGTTTTCCTTCTGATCGTCAAGTAACCCCATTCATTCCCAGTGAATCGGCCGACCACCTGTGAGCCGAGCCACCGCAAATAGCAGCAAGATCTAAATTCAAGAAGCGGCTGGAGATTACAAACCTGCTTTCTGCTGACAAGCCTTCCTGGAAAGACTGTGCAGCCAGGGCTCCAGCCACCTGCCCAGCCGCTCTCGTCTTCCTTGCTTTGAGTGTCGGGTTCCCTTTCCCCCTCCTAA
>NW_008795318.1:721893-735914 GCF_000699145.1 Aptenodytes forsteri | reverse complement strand
GGTTCCCATTGCCCCCTCCTAACGCAGCCCCAGCAGTACCAGGGTGCCCCGGGGACCCCCAAAGGGGATGACAGCAGCAGAGCGGCTCTGTGGGCACACCAGATTGTCCCCTCTCCCCTCCAGACTGAACTCCCACAGAGGAATTTCTTTATTGGATTTATCTGAACCCAAAGCAATCTGTTTGCTGCTGAGATGGGAAAACATCCCACTCCTCAGCCTGTGCAGGAATCAGGGATGTGGTTTCTTGCCAGCCGAGATGTGTGGGTCAATCTGCCAAAGCAATGCAGGGGCAGGGGGCTGGGGAACAGTGCCAGCGTGGCCTTGGGCTCCAGCATCATGGGCAGAGGCTGTCACACTGCCGAGACGCCGCGGTGATGGGACAGCATCAGCCACCTCCTGCAACGCTCCTTCGCCTCTTCTGCCACAGCAAGGACGTCTCTGGGGGTGATAACAAGGACATCCCCGGGGGTGGCCCCGCAGGGACCCTCTGCCCACGGGGGATGCTCCGCTAGGACAAGTAAGAAACCTCCTGGAAAATATCAGCCGGGCATCCCCGTCACCTCCTCCTGACGCAGGGTGTTTGTGTAGATACCGTCGTTCTCCAGCTTGGGGTCCTGCTCCATGTCACTGCAGCCACCCTGGCAAGGGGACAGCATGTCCCTGCAGCCCTGGGGCACAGCTGGGCGGTGCAGGGGCTGCCCAGGGTGGGCAACCACACTGCATGGCCCCTGCCCACACTGCCTGCACTGCCTGCACTGCCTGCACCAGGGGCTCTCACCTCTGCCAGGTCCAGCTCATTGTCGTAGATGGGGCTGTGGTCTGGCTCCGCAGCAGTGCCCAGCTTGCAGGGGGTGGCAGGGGCTTTGGTGCAAGGGGACAGTGTGCCAGAAAGAAGAGACACCGGGGGAGGTTTTCTGTGTCGCTGGGAGCAGGGAGTTCCCTGCAGCCCCGTGCCCAGGGTGGGTTTGTCCCCCAGGTCCTGGGATGGGCACTGAGGTGTGCCTGGGATGGGGCATGCGTGGGCGCCATTACCTTCCCTCCTCCTGCGCAGGATGCAGAGGAGCCCAGCAGAGCCGGCGGCAGCCAGGAGGGAGAGCAGGACCGCACTGGGCACCAGGGCACTCAGGGCTGGTCCCCCGGGGCTGGAGGCAAGGGGAGAGGTATGGGGCTGGTTCTCTCCCTCACAAGGCTGGGGCTTTGCTTTTGCAGCACCCTGCGTGCCAGTGCCCTCCCGCAGCCCCTCCGCAGCCAGCCGCGGGGTGGGACGCAAAGGGGGGACAATGGCCTGGGACCCCAGTGCATCACCCCCAAATGCCCAGGCTGACGGGTGAAGACCCTGCCTGTTCCCACAAGCCCCCTCGCACAGGGATACTCACTGCTGCCCGCGGCGGTGAGAGCCACTGCCCTTCCCCATGCCCACCCTGTGCCCCAGGGCCCCAGGCTCACCCCACGGCAGTGGCGTTGTTGGTGGGGAGATGCTCTGTTGCGGTGGTGGAGATCCAGGGGGTGGGGGTGGCCGGGGGAGCTGCCAGGGTAGCTGATAAGGCTGCATAAAAGAAGGTCCTGGTGGGAACTGGGGGCTGGAGGTGACTGTGGGTCCCCCATGTCTCGTCCGGCAGCAGGCGAATACTTGCCCATGTCCCCTCCAGCACATGCCCCTGCCCTGCTGGCATCCCTGTGGGATGCGCCCTGCCGGCACCTGCCTGCCCAGCTCCCCTCTCACCGCTCTGGGCTGTGTCTCCCCATGGCGAGACATCTCTCCACCCGCTGTGAACCAGAGGTTTCCCTGAGGGCTGGGGGGGGTGGATCTACCCCTTTTCCTGGTCTAGAAACTCAACATTATATCATTTGGCTGTCAGAGGCCGGGTTTGGCAGGCACTCCCTGGCCTCAGCGCTGGGGCTCAGCGTTAGCACTCGCTGCTGCATGTAACCAGTGGCTCCGCCATCCTGCCTGCACCATGATGGGTGCCAGGAGCCCCAAAACCAGCCCGGGGCTGGACCCTGCATTGGGCTCCAGCACACTCTGCCTGCACCTGTGAGCATCCCCAGGAGAAAGCAACCTGTCACCCCTCCCAACCTCTGCCGCTGGTTTATACTGGGTCACAGGGGTTCTTTCCGGCATTGCTGCCTCCTCCCAGGCCACTGCTGGCCCACGAGCCAGTGGCCTTTCCAAAAAGAGTCCTGGCCAGCAAAACCTCCAGCCAGACAGACACCAGGGCTTACCTGGGACCACCCTCACTGTCACCGGCTCCATCAGGTCCCTGCCCATCCTCTCGACCCCGCACCAGTAACTCCCAGCATCTGCCTCGGAGAGGTCCTCCACGGTGAGCAGAACCACGCAGAAGATGTGGCTGTCCTGGATGGAGACCCGGCCGCGCTGCCGGGGTGCTTCCCTGCCCACTGTCTCCACCACCTTGTGGCAGGAGTCCCGGATGGCCCCCCGGCACCAGTACTTGTTGTAGGCCTCATAACCCCGGGGGTACCAGCAGCGGAGGGAGAGCGTCTCCCCTGCCCGGCTGCTGACCTCCCTGGGGACAACCAGAGCCTGGCAAACTGCAAAGAAACCCACAGCGACACTGGAGAGAAACAGGGCTGCAAAGTCAGCCTTCTCCCAGGCCCCTCTTTCTCAGCTCCCTTTGGAAAGAAGCACTTTGGGGGAGACCCCATCTGCTGGCTTTTAGTCCCAGACAGGAGGCCGCAGTGATGGGAGGCTTTGGCTCCGTCGGTGCCTGACGTGGAGCCTGTGGCCCTGGGAGGGCTCAGCAGCCCCCGCCCCTTGATGCCAGCGGGAGCCAGAGCATCACCAACATGGTCAGAGCCTGTCCTCACCTGGGAGAAGGAGCCAGCCCCAGCCCGGCGATATCCCCATCATCCCGCTTTGCTCCGGAGATCTGCAAGCATCAGCCTCCTGCACAGGACAGCCGGGGGACACTGAGCTGATGTGCGCTCTCGGCTTCTTTCGTTGCTTTTCTGCTCGTGCAAGAGGTGGCTGCTCTGCTGCCGCCAGGTTATTTTTAAATGTCCGGGCTTCGCCTCGGGGTTGGGGTTTTCTGCTGCGGGTGAAAAGCTGCTGAGACGCTTTTTGCAGACTGGCACGTCTGAAGCACACCAGGGAGGGTGGGCAGCTGCAGAAATGGGATGTGGGACCCTATGCACCCCACTTGGCAGGAGGGTGTAGGAGGGGAGGCGTCTTCACCCCAAACTGCTGTTGCAGACAGATGCTGAAGCACATGAGCTGCACAGAGCTTCCAACGCCAAAATGGGGCAAAACCAGCACGGGAGCTTTAATCTTTGCTTGATCTTTGCAGAGGCCACCTTGCGTTCCTGGGGATGCTGGAGGCTGCATGTCCTGGTGCTCCCCCTTGGCTGGGCTAAGGAGTGATGCTGGGATGGGCGCAGCCTCCCGGACGTTCAGAGGGTGTCAGCTCAGCTCCTCGGCTGTGTTTCGGCTGAGAGGGACATGCCAGGCCCTGCCAGCTCTTAGGGGTGCAGGTGCCTGGCCCCAGCCCCGGGCTCTGCTGGGGTCTGCAGCACCGAGCTGGTCTGGGGGGAAGTGGGAGACGTGAAACATATGGAGAGGGGGGAGCGGGAGTGACCCAGACATCTCCCGGAGCTGCCGTACAGCACCGAGGGCTGAGGCTGGGTGGCTGGAGGTTGGCTTTCCCAGTGGTGCTTGCTGGGACAGAGTGGTTGGTATGATGTGGGGCTTCTTCCTCCTCCTCCTCCTCTGGCTTTTTTATCCCAGGTATGACCATGCTGGGGCTCAGGGGAAAACTGGGAGCATGGCTGCATCACTGGAGCTGGTCCAGGCAGCGGGTCCCCCCCGCTCCCGCTCCCCATTTGGCACTGGAGCTTCTTGCAGATGATGAAGCTCGGGTTGCCCTCGGGAGCAAGCAGCACCCAGAGGAGCTCCCCTGGCCTGTGGCGGGGCAGGGATGGAGCCGAGCTTTTCCCCGGCCTGAGCTCCAGCTTGGCCGCCCACTGCCCAGGCTCCTGCCACAGGGCTGTCCTCAGGCCCTTTGTGCAGCATCCCTCCACTTTTTTTTCTTTCCATCTTCGTGGTTTTTCTTCCTCTTTCTAAAACTGCTGTGTAGGTTTCCATTTCGCAACAGGATGATTCTATTTCCGTAGATGATGAGACCTACCCAAACAGGGGCTTTTCCTTCCGCAGCTCCCCTGCCTGGGATATGCAGCTGAAATCCTGACATCTGCACAGGAGGCTGGGCTGGGAGGAGCAGGATGGGACCCCCTGCAGCCAGGCTCCCTCAGGACCCTCCCTCCGCCCCACCCTGCCCTTCAGCCCCTTCGCTCTGTGCAAAGACCCGGAGGGAAGGGAATGAGGCACCAGGTGAAAATAAAGAAGCAGAAGTCTGAGGGCTGTGTGGGAACGGGGGTGACCACACCGTCCGCAGCACGTCCGCCTTCCTGGGGCACCTCGGAGTCACTGGGGCCGGGGAGGGGACAGAGGTCACATCTCTAACTGGACGCCGACCTCCCCTTCCTCCCCACGTGCTCCTTATTGCTGAGCACAAGAACCGTGAAGGATGAGAAGGGGCTGCCAAGGCGTCGCATCCCCTGGTTCCCCGCAGCCTGGACTGGGGGTGCTGGGCTTTTAACCCCTGATTGGGGGATATTTTAAACACATCCCAAATCTTCTGATCTCATCTCATTTAATAACCTCATGGCAGGGTGGGGATAAACAATGCTGCTGGCCTGGTGGCGTGCACATCCCACTGCGGGACTCCGTGGCATGCTGGGGTCTCCAGTCTTGTGTGGTACAGAGGGGACAGGGGTTGCTTCTGCAGGATACAGGGAATCTCAACGGGACAGGCAGAGAGGGCTCGGGAAGCAGTGGGGAAACACGCCCTGGGTGGTGGGAGAGATGCAGGGGATGCCCGTTCCCAGACACGGGGCTTTCTGGCAGCGGGGCGCCGAGCGCGGAGCCGCTCAGTGCATGTTCATGTAGATCGGCTGCAGTTCTGGAGCTCTGGAAACTGAAACTTCATCTCCCTTTTCAAAGTCCTGAAATGGGGGAGAAATGTGAAGGTTTGGGGCACTTTGCAGGTCCGCCTATGCTAGAGCACTAAAAGCTTGTGTCTACATAATGCCTGTTCCTATGGGGTTTGTGAGCTGCTGCTTGGGACAGGCTGTTAAATGGAAGGAAAAGGCTTGTGTGGGGGAAGGTGTGTGACCCCAAAGTGGGGCAACTCCTCCTTGCTGCATCCCAAAGCGGGGCAGCTCCTCCTCACTGCACCCCAAAGCTGGGCAGCTCCTCCTCGCTGCACCCCAAAGCAAGGTGCAGCTCCTTGTTGCTGCAGGGGTGGGAGCAAGGAGCACCCGTGGGCTAACTTGCTGTGTGCCCCGGGAGCTGCCCCAGCCCCTTTACCTGCCACTTGGCCGGGCTGTTCTCATAGTCATCCTCGGGCGAGCTGATCTCCCACTCCCTGTTCATGTAGATGTTATTGGAAGTGGCTGCTCGCTCCCAGCTTGCAGTGACCTGGAGGGGACGAGGTGAGTTGAGGACAAGTTGGGCTCCGGGCAGTGGCTCCCCCATGGTGGAGCCCCATCCCACAAGACCCCCGTCCCACCACCCTCCCACCCGCGGTACCTGGAGGTCCTTGGCCCTCTTCCTCTCCATGGCCCAGGCTGCTGGAGGAAGTGCAGGAGAAATGGGTCAGACCAACATGGAGCTCCCTTCGCTGAAGGGGAGCATTTTGGGGGGTCCCAAGCCCTTCCCCATGGGTGTCACATCGGCTCCTGTGCAGCCTCAGGTCTGGCCTGACTTTGCCAAGAGCCCTCTGGACTGTGGGGCTCAGTGGGTTGGGGTCCTGAGGAGGGCTCCAGCCCCTTTCGCCCCGAGCCCTGTTCACGCTCTGGGGCGGGAGCGGGAGGGTGGCGTGTGGTGTGCTGGGGTGGGGGGACGGGTGCTAGGGAGCCACCCCGCAGAGGAGGGCCACAGCTTGGGGCCCCAGATCACTTGTACCTCTGCTCTTCTCCAACGATGCTCTTCTCATCCTGTGGCAGATGATGACGCCCAAAACCAGCGCAGCAGAGGGTGTCAGGACCAGGACAAGCAGGTTTGGGGTGCTAGAAGGGGAGAAAAGGGTGTTACTGCCTTTCTGTGCTGCCCCCTCTGCAGCCCTGTGCCCTGGGGAGGGCTTTCGTGCCTGTATTTAGCACAACCCTGGCGGGTATGAAACTCTGCGGGCTGGCAAGGATGTTCCAAGGATTTCTCCCAGGTTTCCTGGCCAGGGATCCATGCACGGGTACATGCAATGTCTGGCCAACTTGGCATGAGCGAGTTGCACAGATTCATCCCCCACCTCCATGGACAAGTCCCCAGACACAGCACACGCCTGCCTGGGGTGTCGGGGTCCCCCGCAGCCCTGCGGGAGCTGGGCAAAGACTCTGGGAGCCCCAACCAGTGCAGCCCTGTGGCATGCAGGGGTACAGCAGCCCCCTTAGCATCACATTTTGCTTTCTCCAGAGATGCCCCACTAGCCCCAAAGCCCTGTGGGCAGGCTGGAGCTGGATGCTGCGTCCTCGGGCTGCCTGGTCCTTGCGCTGGGGACAGTCCCTCTCCTCCCCAGTGGCCCTGGCACTCACCCAGCCTGCAGGCTTCTGATTTTCGGTGTGGACACGGTGTTTTCCAGCTCCAGGGGAGTCCATGGGAAGGTCGGAGCAGATGTGGGCTCTTCCCCCTGTGTCGTGTGGAGGTCATAGTGTGTTGTCTTGGGCACTGTGGTGGAAATAGATGGGAAGCAAAGCACTGTGGTGTGTGTTACCTGGTCCTGGGCTGTGGCTGAGGTTGGTGACTGGGGGCTTCGGGACCCCAGAGGCTGCTGGCGGGGAGGTGATGGGGGGTGGCTGGGAAACACCACGCATGGCCCCAGGGGGGCTGTGTGCATCACGGGACCAAGGTGGGGGATGCTGGGGGATCACTGAAGGCAGCTGGGAGGGGGATTTCCTTCATCCCTGGCTCTCCCCGTCCTCCCTCCCAAGCTCCCCTCTCTCCATTCCCTCTGCCCCTCCAGCCTCCATCAAAGCACAACAGCCATGCCAGGTGCTTACCTGGGAGAACAGACACCATGACAGGGAACATGGGATCATACCAGGCTACCTGGATCCCACACCGGTACTGATCCCCGTCCTCCACTGTCAGGTTCTCCATGGTCACCATGAACACGTGCCGAGTGGGGTCATCTTGCAGGGAGACCCTGTCCCCCTGTGCCTCGTCCCCAGGGGCCGTGGTCTGAACAAGGACGGAGCAGGAAAACCAGCTGCTGCCCCTGCACCAATACTTATTGGCATCCACCAGCTCTGGCTCGTACTCGCAGGGTACCTCCACGGAGCCCCCCGGGAAGCCGCTCACCTCCGCGGGGCCCTGCAGAGCCCAGCATCCTGCAGGGACAAAGACCGTGCCAGCCTTTGGGCAAGCACAAGCCCATGCACAAGCCTCCTGCCAGTCCCCAGCCCGTTGCCCATCCCCCTGCCACACGAACTGCTTCCTGCTGCCCCCAGAAAACCTCTCCCATAGCGAGCGGAGCTGCAGCCCGGGGGTCCTGCCCCGAGGAGGGCTGCCAGGAGCTGTGCAGGGGTGGGCACTGGAGACTCACTGGGTTCGAGGTGGGGGGAGGCTGTGCGGGGCCAGGGGCCGAGGAGGGAGGGAGAGCACGGGGGGAACTGCTTGGTCTCTCTTTGCCTCCCCGTGAAACCTCAGTGCCTGGAAACCCACTTCTGCTTCTGCCAGCGAGCTCTTCCGAGAAGAGCTGCCCCTCCAGCCCGGGGAAGGGCAGTCCCACCCCAGGCTCTCCCAGGGTCAGGTTTAAAAGAAAGGAAGAAATGCCAAATATCCCCCCTGCTCTGCAGCCCCCTGGGGAGGTTCACCTCTGCCCTCCCCCAAAGCCAACCCCCCCCGGGACGCTGCTGCCCACCCCAAAGCGTTCGGGTTTCTCTTAAAGCCATCTCTGCCAGCAAGCACAAGGTATCAAGCCCACCCTGCCTGCCCTGCCCACTGCTCTCATGGCATCGGGGGGTCACAGGATTCGCAGGCTCCCTGCAGCCTCCCACAGGGTGTTTTTAGGGATCTGTGAGTTGGAAAAGGTTGCCAACCTCTGCATGGGATTGAAATAATTAATCAGTTCTTGGCAGAGGGGAAAGTAGGGAAGAAATATATCCATGAGGCATTTCCATCACCGCTGGATGAGGATGTGGATTTCGGAAGGTCGGCACAGTGCTGGTGAGCCCTTACCCGGTCCGATGGGAAGATCCTGCTCTCACCTGGGAGGAGAATCCAGGTCCAGACCAGGAGCCGTTCCCCCATCCCACTCGCTGGGTGGCTGCAGGCTCAGCCCTCGCTCCCCGGAGCTACATGTCCCTGGCAGCGGCCATGCTGGGTGCCAGCCGGCCTCGGAGGAGCCCTTAACCGCCGCAGTGCCGCTCCTCCGCTTCCTGCCCCAGCTCCACTTTCCCCAGGGCACGGGTGCCTCCTCGCTTCTCTAGCTCGGGGCAGTGCGTACGGCTGCTCCTCTGGGCCAGGGAGACCCACGCCGACCACTTCTTTCTGAACTCACTCGGCCCAAGTTGTAACTTTGCCCTTCCAGCAGCTCCAGCGGCCGGGGAACCAAGAAGGGAGTCAGAAGCAGGGAGACAGATTAGGCAAAGACCTCAAGAGGCTAAACTGAGCTTTCACTTTCTGTTTAAGAGTTTCAGGGCTGATGAAAAATTAAGTTCAGCTTTTCAAAGGGGAAAACCTGATGCTGAAGTGGGCAAATCTGCTGAGGATGGCCAAACCACTATGGGCCAGTGGCCCGTGCTCTGTTCCTGCTGGTACCCGTGTGCTGGGCTGCTCTGGGCTGCGTGCATGAGGAGCAGCAGCTGGAGGAGCTGGGTTTTAGTTTCCATCTGCCCCAGAGTCTGTGCTGCCTGCAGCCAGCCCTGGTGTGACCGGGAGCGTGGATGCTGGGGTGGGAGAGCTGCTCCCCAGCAAGATGTCATGCACCAGCTCTCCCAGTGATGGTGTACTGCTGATGGTACATGAGAGCTGCTAACATACAGCAGCGCTGAGCTGCAGGATACGGCAGAGGACCGAGCTCTTCAAAACACAAACAAGAAGGTATCAACCCACCTGGCAACCCATCAGGCAGGAGAGGCAGACACCAAGTTACCCTGCAAGGGTTTTTGCATGTGGACCGGAGAGATGCAGGAGATGCACAGGCATCCCTGCCACTGCCCACCAAAGCACAGTGAGCCCTTCCCACGGTTCCCTCAGGGCGGGAGGAGGATTGGGAGAAGCAGCTCAGAGGTGGAGGCTCCGGCTGGAACATGCGTGGGGAAGGCGCC
The DNA here is from genome assembly GCF_000699145.1 of Aptenodytes forsteri. Lineage (NCBI taxonomy): Eukaryota > Metazoa > Chordata > Aves > Sphenisciformes > Spheniscidae > Aptenodytes > Aptenodytes forsteri. Next base: position 726,572 of record NW_008795318.1, on the reverse strand, counting down.
TACAAAGGCATTTGCTGGCTGGGGATTTTGAGGGCAGCTCAGTTACCCGAAAGCAGCCACAAGCACTTCTTCAAAGAACCACTTTGGTAGAGAGGCTGGGGGAATTTTCCAAGCCGCATCTGTGCTATTGCCATCAGATAAGAGGTATCCTTTCCCTTTCTCTGTTTCAGGTTTGGTTTCTGGGCAGGACGAGCAGCTGCCCAGCCCAGGGCAGGGGCTGGGACCCCCAGCACAGGCTGGGGCCAGTTCCTCCCCATCACTGCAGTCCCCAGGACCATGTTACCCTCCAGAGAGTTCCTGACTCCGTTGCAGTGGCTGAAGGCAGGTCTCCTTCCTGCCCCTGAGGACACTGCAGGGATTTACAGCCATCCAGCACCAATGCTGCAACTCCCACATGGGGTTTTAGCCTGATATTCCTCCTTTCAGCTGTTGGGCAAAGGGGCCCTGGCTGCAGCAGGGATGCTGGCTGGGGGTGTCGATGAGGGGTTTGCAAAGGGGATGGCTCTGGCTCAGCACCTTGGCCCCACACCACCTGAGCAGCCTGTGGTGATCCTGGAGGGGAAGAGCAAGATGGGAGCGGGCAGGAGGAAGGAGCCCCGGAGCACTGACACGAGAGGTTCTGTCACACAAGGGACTGCGATATTTATCCCAATTAAAGCGAGTGTCAGGTTGAAAGTGATGAAACTAGAAAGGGAGCAGAGCAATTCAGATAGAAACCAATGCAGCAAAGCATGGTGCGGACCTGTGCTGCCTGGTCCCCTGCAGAAACGGAGAGAGCCCCGTGCAAAGCTCCCCCCTGACACCCTCCAACCTGGGCACAGGCGTGGGTGCTGGGGTGCTGCAGACAACCCGGGGAGGGGAATGAATAAATACAGCCACCTGCGGAGGAGGCTACAACGAAGGGTGAGGGAAAGCACCGGGCTCTGCACCAGCGTCTCTGCGGGGCGGCTGTGGCTGGGAAGACGCTGCCCTCCCCACCCCTGGCAGGGCAAGGGGACCCTGATGGGGAGAGCCGGGTCCTGCCTGCTGGAGCCGGGTCCTGCCCTGCTCTTGAGCCGAGACCCCCTCTCTTTTGGCAGCAAGTGGCTCGGGAAACACAAGGCAAGGCTATTCTGTAAGAGAAGAAGCGTTGCTGAAACACTTCTCAGGAATCCCAGTGATGCATCCCGACAGGAACAAATCAGCTTGTCTTTTTGTCTCAGCCACACTTGGGGCTGGAGCAAGCACTCATGTGCGGCTCCATAGCCGTGTCAGTGAGCAAAGCAGCCCCGGCAGCAGCAGAGTGATCGCTGGCGATGGGAACACGGCAGCGGAAGGTGAGCTGACACCTGCACTCCTGCAGCCCCTGCCCAGCGCCTGCCTGTGGGCAGCGTTCCCAGCCCCTGCCCAGCAGTGACAGGACATGGAGCGACACGATCGGACACCGCTTTTGCCCTGGCTCTGACGAGATTCTGGGTCCAGGTTTAGTCTCTGGCGGTGGCCTTAAAAAAAGGCTCAAAGCCCTCCTGGGGCAGGCAGTAATTGAATCAATCAGTGCGTGCACCCCCTCGGTGCACGGCCCAGCACCAACACATCTTCCCCAGCTCCCATCCCACCTTACTACCCACCGCCACAGCTGAGCCTTTCCAGAGTCCTCCTCTGCTCTGGGCTTCAGTGACATTTTCAACCCCTGATTCTGTACTTAATCTAGGGTCTTTGCAAAATAATCTGGGTGTTTCAGACTGTGCTTTCGTGGGCAGCTTTGGCAGCTTTGGTGAAATTGTCCTTGGGAGATAAGGCTGAATATAATAATGGCTAATGCAGCTCCTTTAGTGCTGGCTGATTGAGCACGCACTGTCTGATCTCTCCCTTCCGCTGCCATCTCAGATAACCAAGATAAGCCCAGATCATTCCCAGATCTCCTGACTTAGCAAAGCTAGTAAAAGAGAGAAATACTTGCAGACTTTGTGGTGGTGGAGGGTTTACTCTGGGCTGTGCCTTAGGCTGGACTCCTCAGCCAGAAAGGGCTAAGGCAGGGGTTAGTTATTGCAGTGAAATTAAGAAAGCAAAATTCAACAGATTCAGAGGATGAAATTCTGACTCCTCCCTAGCTCACAGGGAAGGAATGACTTTGGCAGGGCTCAGATCTCCCCCAAAAAGTGTTGGACAGGCAGTCCAGGGAGATACTACAACAGGTTAATGGCGTTGGGCAGCCTAGAATGAGCAGGAGCGGGAGAGGACAGTGAAGCAGAAACTCCTGAGCTGGATTTAAATCTTCCACTGTTATAGCTGTACTTCTCAAGGCAAATAGACAAGTAATTAAGCTACCAGAGATACAGTCTACTAGCAAAGGAGACCAAACAATGGAGCTGAATTGCAGGTTCATTTGAAATCACTCCCACCATTTGCAGGTCATTTCCTCTGATTTCATTGCTCTGCACTGATTTCAACTGGTCAGTGCTTGCTCAGGGCTATAAACTGCTCGCTGGCTCCCAGAAACCTCTGCTGGGGTCTGGGGGAGGCTGAGAGAGCAAGTGGTTTGCTTTGGATGGTGGGGAAAGGCATTTATTGGTGTGTGGGGGGAGGAGGGTGATGCAGGTGTCAGGCTGCTGGGCTCCAATAAAGCTGCTGATACCACTTATCTGCAATGGGTCAGGTCCCCCAGAGCCATGAAGCGATATAAAGCCCTTGGAGCCGTGCCAGGCTGTGCTGGTGCCTGTCTTTTGCCAGCGATCTGTGTTGTCTCATTAGGCTGCATTACACCTGGCAATATCATGATAGATAGGAAAACTGTCTTCCTCCTGAGTGCTGTTAAACCTGCAGGGCCAAATGCGTCTCCGGTGTAATGCCAGTGCCTGCAGTAGGAAAGGAGAATTTGGCTTTACAAGGTTTTCCTTCCTCCCAGCCAGGCCCTCGCGCAGCAGCAGCTCCTCGACGCTTTCCTTTGCGACTGCGAAAAGGGAGACAAATGTTGCTGGAGCTGAGATGGGTCAGAGGAGGCTCTCAGAGCCCCTCCTGCAGCAGGGATGTGCCAGGAATCCCCTCCAGAGGCAAGCAGGGCTGGAGTCTTGGACCCAGTGGTGCACTGCAGGCTTCTTCTCCTCTTCACTGGGGGTTAAGTTCATCCCACCCCCCAGGAGAGGTTTGTCTGAGCACCAGCACGGCTTGGGTGCCCAGGGTAGAGCTGTGTGGTGCCTGTGGCAGATCCGGGTCTCGGGGGTCTGTGTTACCCAGCAGGCAGCTTGGGTCAGGGCAGTACCCCCACTCTGTGTGGGTGCTGGGGCAGGAGAAGGCTGAGCGTGCACTTGAGACAAGTTAGCGTGAGGTCTCCATCCTCAAGGGGCTGATATGGCACTGGGACACCCATGGAAAGGCTTTTTGCCAAGTTCTCGGTGTATTTGAGGGCAGAGAGTTGCCCTGGCTTCATTGAAGTCACCCTGAGGTTTGCTGCTCTCGCCTTCCTGGCCCTACCTGGTGCGGGGTGTGTGCACTATGTTGAACCGTGATGCTGGCCTTGCCACTGATAAATTATCTGACCCAGACACCGTGGCTCATGATAGCGCTTATTTTTTGCGTGGTTGATTGTCTTCCAGTGCTTGAGACCAATGAGTGGTCTGGCTGCAGGGTGGTCTGTGTTGGGCCTGGGCTTAGCTTCTTGGCCTTGGGCAAGCCTAAAAACCCCCTGCCCCTCTGGATTGTTTTTCATCTTTTCTGGCTGTTGTTGCCAAGACTGATCATCTGACCCGGCAGAACCGTCTCTGCTGTCAGAGGAAATAACGGGCAGGTATAATTAGCAACGTCAGGCCCAGGCAGTCAAACAGCAATCGCATGGGTGCAGATGGCTCTTGGAAATGTGGTCTGTTCCTCTGGCTTGGGACCATCTGCTGATCTGGAAGGAGGGAACCTGAGACTGAATCGGGTCTCTCTTAAATAAACTTCTCAGTAAAGATTAATTTCTTTCCAGTCTAATCAACAGCACCAGGTTGCTCTAAAGGGAGTCGTAAATAAAAGGATCTCAACGAGATATCGAATGTCACCTCCAGGTTTAGGCACAGATTCCTCCTGTTTCTAAATACAATTTGTTTTTCACTCCAAGCAGGCTCCTAACAGGGCTCTATAAATGCGGTGCGTTTCCAAAGGGGAGCTGCTGGGGTAGAGCCAGGCTCAGGTTAGCACCGGTTTCGTGAAGAAGCTGAAATGGCCTGGGTAGCCCGAGCTGTTCCCCCTCCCTGGGGTGACACACCACTAACCCCGGTGACCAGGCAGGTCTGTGCTTTGCCACTGCCCGTGGACACCCAACGGCTGCATGGGCTGTCAGCCGGAGCAGCCCCGGTGCGGGCCTGCGGCTCCCTAGCGTGAGTGCCTATGAGCCGGGTGCGAAGCACGGCTCGAGCAGCGCAGCGGACCTGGCTTCGTGATCTCCACTCGGTGACTGATCGGAGCCGGCAGCAAGAAACCCCTCTGCCCAGGGCTGCCTTCCAGCCCCGCCTGACCGTGCCCCGTGGACGCCTCCCGCAGCGGAGGGAGAAAGGGCAGCGTTTCCCCAGTGGGGAGGGCAGGGAGCCCCGGGGTCTTTGCAGAGCCGGGGCGGTGGGGCCTCTGTCACGGCGGACGGGGAGGGGGGGGGGGGGGCGCGGGGGAAGGGGGGGGCCCAGCCACACCTGGCAGCCCTCGCTCCTTTCGTGTGGCAGCAGTCGCTG
>NW_008795318.1:721188-721422 GCF_000699145.1 Aptenodytes forsteri | reverse complement strand
TCTCCCCCCCCCCCCCCCCCCCCCCCCCCCCCCCCCCCCCCGGGGGCGGCCGCCCCGCCCCGCCCCCGCCCCCCCCCCCCCCATCCTGGTGTGGAGGGGCTGCAGCTTTTGCTGCTGCTCTGCCCCCGGCATCGCGCTGGGCACTTAAAGGCCCACATCAGGACCGTCCTCTCCGCGGAGGGAGCACAGCCCAGGAGCATCCTTGGGCACGGAGCGGCTCCCCTGTGGTGTCTC
>NW_008795318.1:713043-720699 GCF_000699145.1 Aptenodytes forsteri | reverse complement strand
CGCGGCGCGGCCCCGGTCCCCGCCACCTCCCGGGTGATGGTGGGGAAGGGGGCGGCAGGATCGGGCGTGTTTGGAAAGCAAAGCGGGCAGGAGCGCTGGAAAGGGGCCAGCCCGCAGCCTGCGTTCAGCCACTCCCGCTGTTCGGTGGACGCTCCGGGGGTCGGGGGGAGCGGCACCCCGGGGCTCTGTTTGCCAGAGACAGCCTAAGGAGCCGGGACTTCCCTGCCATGAAATAGGGGTGTCCCAAGAGACGTCCATCCCCGCCCTCCTTGCTTTAAAATCCTTCTTTTCTGCGGGGTCCCTGGGACTGCGTTTTGTAACTCCACATTGCACGGAGGGTGGCCGGGGCTGCTGCTGTCCCCACAAGACCTGGGTGGCTCAGGCTCTGCTGCAGGCTCTGCTGGAGCAGGGCTTTTGCTCCCTGCAGTCGGACGCTGCCCAGCAATTCCAAGAGACATGGATGAGACACTGATCTCTGCCAGATCCACCCATCAGTCCTTGCTGTCCTCACGCTGCTTTGCTGCAGTCCCCAGTGACTGTGCAGGGACAGACACCCCTGGGGAGCAGGTGAAAAGCAGGGGTGGGGCAGGGCAGGGGAAAGGGCTGGGGCTGTGTGGTTCCCTCTTCACAAATCCCAGTCTATTCTATACCCTGCTCTACTCAGGGTAATGTGCCCAGCCCTTGATTAGCAGGAAAATGTCAATTACTCGCAACTCTCATTTCTGTTGCACACCGAGTACGTAGGACATGCCTCCAGGGATGACTCAAGAAACTTTGATTCTTTGCAAAGCCTTAACTCTTGCTTCTCCAGCAATGAGCTGCTGCAGTAAAGGGACGACATTGATGGAAATGAATCCCCGGGCAAAAGAGCTGCCCAGGCAAATAACCATCCCAGTCCCATGTTCTCTGCCGTTTCACTTGGTATTTTGCTGCCGCTCCTGGCTGGATTGCTTGTCTTGCAGAAACAAGCCTGCTCTCGCTCCAGGGACGTGAGGCAGCAAATACCTCGCTAGATCTTGTTTCTGAGCAAGGAATCGCATTTCAGATGTGCTGAGAAACTCAGAGAGAGCTTTGCACTCTGGAGGCAAAGGTTAAGTGATTTCTGGTTGGTGGCTAAACCCAGACCTGGGGAGGAAACGGGTTAGGAGCAAATCAAAGCAGGAACAGACGTTTGTTCTGGGCTGTTCCAGAAAAGTTTCACTTGGCACAAAATGATGGATTCTGCTTTCAGGTGATTTGACCCATTGCCAAATCATTCTTCCTCCTGTTGGATGCTTGGATCCATTTAGCTGGAACAAGTCCCAGGGGGAGAGGGATGTGCATGCCACTGGGCTGCGGTTGATCCAAGGTGCTAGCAGGGGGTTTGCAAACAGGGATCCCCTGCATGATCTGAGCCAGATTTTGTTTGATGTGCAGCCCTAGATACAGGCTCTGCCAGGGCAAGGGCCCAGCGGGGCTGGCAGAGGGCCCTGGGCTCTGGCTCAAGCCAGTGTAAGGGGCTTGGCCATAGTGAAACAGCGCCTGGGCAGGGTGGGGACAGCCCTGAGGTGTCCCTGTGGCACAGGACAGCTCGAGGCAGCACCCAGCAACATCCAGGTTGCCCTGGAGCACTGCCTGGAGCAGGGGAGAGGCAGCGCAATTTTGTATATAGAGCAGGTAAAAATAAGTCTCGGTAATGCATCCCTGAGAGACTGTGAGAGCGGGGTGGCGAGGGGCTGAAAGCAGCCACAGCTTCGCTCTCAGACCTCTCCCAGTGCCACGTCTTGGCTGAGCTCTGCAGGCAGCTGTGCTGGGGTGCACGTACACAATTGCCACAATTTGTTGTGACAAATCCTGCTGACCTAGGAGCAAACCTTTAGGTTTGGGGCTTCAGCAACTCTCTGAGAGCAGCAGAAGAGCCCGTGGAGGGCACCTCTCCCCTCCCTGCATCCCCCAGGACTGGGGTTTTACCCTGTCAGGCTCCTACTAGCTACATTTAGCTCAGGTCCAGCTACTGCATGCTAAAGCTCGAAAATGAGCTGGGAAGATAACCTCAACCCACACGCGCTATCCCAGATCTCCTCCTGCTTGGCTGGCACTGGAAATGCAGCAGTCACCTCCCTATGCTGCTTTGACAGCCGTGCAAAATTTCTCTTCCCTAGGTACGTTAGACCAAAATATCTCCTTTTCTCGCTGGCTGCCAGCACGGGTAGGGGAGATCTGAGTGAGTTTGCCCTCACTGCCCCATCATTCTGCCTTGTCTCTGCAACCTACACTGAGCCAGCAGCGATTTTGAAGGGAGGTGATTCGTCTAGGTCTGAATTAGTCCAAAACCCCTAATTTGAGGTGTGGGGAGGGATAGTTGCTCTTTTCCTAAGGCAGAGCTGGCAGACAGGTCTGCTCAGGGGTGTGTTACAAGCTGTGCCTGCTTTTCTGCTGGGGCTGTGGAGCAGGCGAGCTGTGGGGTGGTGGGAAGCGAAGTTACCTCTGCCCACCCAGCAGAAATCACTTCCTTTAGCTGGAAACAAGAATTGCTTTGATTGTGCTGGGGCTCAGGAGCAGTGCTTTGGGACCGTCACCGAGCGGCTCTCCCGATCTTGGCCAGGTTTCCCTCTGTGCCTTGGCCAGCCTGTCTGTGCGTGCAGCCCGGCAAAGCACCGCTCCATCCTGACACCACTGTGCAGAGAGGAACTGCAGCACCAAAAGGAATCTCTCAACTTTTCTGCCAAAGTTTTCCAGGCAAAGGAAACGTCCCCTGAAAACCCAGGGGGCTGAGGGGGTGCTGGGGAGGCCGGGCTGTGGCTGAGGATGCTGGCAAGAGGCGGGGTGGGTACGGAGCTTTGTCGCTGGGAGGCTTCTTGCTATCGTGACTCAGGCACGTCCCACCTGAGGTTTCGACAGCTGGCTAGCCACGTTCACTCCACAGTGGGGTTTTTATTCTTCTTTTATCTTTGTTTCGTAGCCAGGAAGGCCACAGTGATTTCCACTGTGCTGTACCTCCACAGAGCCCATGAGCTTCTCCTAAAGTCATTAGGAAAGTCTCTTGGCTGATTCAGGCCAACTTTTACTATTGCTATTATTAAGTCATGAAGCAATTCATGAGTTGTCTCTATTATAAATCCCAATTAAATTATTGATAGGGGAGTCTGCCTTTTATACATGTTCTCTGTAAATCCTGGGCTCTGGAGGCTTTCTGGTGCTCATTCCAGCCAGCTCTCCTCCCTGCATAATTAATGCCATTCTCTGCATTAACAGCTCCCAAAGACCGCTGCAGGGTGCAGCTGGCCTTGCTGCACCTCCAAGCACCAGTATTTTACCTGGGAATAGTGCGTGGCACCAAAAAATGCAGCGCTGGGGTGCAGGAGCCCCACGGTAATGAACTCTTGGGGTGTTTTCCTATGTGGTTGCTCCAGGGCAGATCCTGCTCTCTGCATGGGGAACAAGTCTGGGCCCTAGGGCAAAGCCAAGTGGGGTTTGGGCAGGGAAATTCCCCCCAGTGAAAGGGGTGACCCAGCTCCTCTGACCCATGTGCAAGGGCTTCACCCAGAGATTTCTGCCTCCCAACATCCCCCCAGCTCCTACTCAGGCTCCCAGCCCATGAGGCTGCTCTGAATCTACAAGTGACCCGCAAACAGCCCAACTAGTTAGGGAGGAGGCAGAAACCTCTGCCTGCGGATCTGGCCGCAGGTTGCTGCCCCTCAGCACACAGGCCTGTGCAGCGGCATGTGTCTGGCAGAGGAGCAGGGCTCCCTCCTGCCAACAGCTCCGCTCGGCAGGTCAGGCTTTTCCCAGGAGATATTTGGGGTTTGCAATGTTTTTTCTGAGGGAAAACACTGATTCACCGAAGCGAGCGTTTCACTGAAGCATATCGGCATTAACAGGCAGGATGCTGGTCTCCTGCCAGTCCACGTTCCTGCTTTATTTGTGGTCCTCAAGCTTGTTTGCCTTTGGTTTCAGCCCACTCCTTTGGGGTCCGTGGGGTGGCAGGAACCGCAGTGGCGGGTGCTGTGGCACGTGTCTGGTGGCTGGTTCCCCCATGGTCTCCCAGGGTATGAAACCAGGCCTTAATCTGCCGGGGCTGTTCAGGCACTTGATTAAAGATGTTCCTCCATGCTCATCTGCCCTGCACTTCACAAGGGGGTACGCACGGTGCCTGAAGTGGTGCCAGGCTGGTTTTCACCCCAGGGCCCCTCAGTGCAAGGGAGGTGATGGAGGGACAGGACCGGCCACGCGCAGAGGCTCCCCTGGCCGTCAGGAAGATGCTGAAGCAACAGCTCCTGCTTGGCAGGTGAAGAGTGACCTTTGCGACGTCACCCAGGGTGGGACAAAGGGCTGAGATGCCCTAGGATGGAGCAGGGCCGCTGGAGCTGCATCAGACTAAACACAAACCAAGGGGGAAAACAACAGATGCAGTGAATGCGGCACAGGTGGAGGCAGAGAGTGGGGAGGTTCAGTCCCAGCACCTCGCTGGCTCAGGGGTGGCAGGGGGACCAGTGACAGGAGGGACGCTGCCCTGGGGCTGGCTCAGTGCTTGCCAGGGCTGCAGCTACAGGAACCCATGTCCTGAAAGACAGAGCCAAAAGCACTTCTGCGCAAGAAGCCGATCAGCAGAGTGTTTATTTTAACTTGTGTCCCTGTGAAAGGGTTGAAAGTGCCTCAGTTTCCTGAAAGGATGGGAATGTTTGCGCCAGTGGCTCTGCGAACAACACCCAGATACCGGCAGAGAGGGGAGGAAGGGGTTTGCGTTTGCACTGTTGGTGTCCCTTAGGCTGGGGATTTGGAGGAACACAGGCAGGAGCAGAAGGCAGGACGGGGCTCCCCAGGGATGCGGTGTGGGTACCAGGGCCACGGGCTGGCAGCTTGGGAGCTGCTCGGGAGGTGATGGCAATGCCCCAGCTCTGACACCTGCACAGCTCCCTTGTCCCTTCTGCTCAGACACAAGCAAGCTTTGCTCCCTGCGGGAGAGCCCTGGGGCTTCCCATGAAGGGCTGGAGAGGCAGAGGGGCTCCGTGCCTTCAAACCCAGTGCCCTGCCAGGGGGGAGCGCTGTGGGTCCATGGCGTTAATGCAGCATGAAGACAGCCGGGTGCCCCGGGGAGGCTGCGTGGCTGTGGCAGTGGCTGTGTGCAGCAGCTGCGGGAGATGCTCTCTTTACTAAACAGTTTTGGGCCTAATCCAGCACCACCAGAGTCCTCCCAAAGAGGTTTTCTGCCAGGGCTGTGTGAGCCAAGGCTGCCTCTGCCCGGCAGCTTCCCGAGCCGGGGCAGGAGCATCTCTCCTGCTCGCTCTCTGTGACGGGCTGCGCTTTGCTTTCTCTTCCACCTCTCTGCACTTGGAGAGGGCACAGTGGGGCTCACGCCTGAAGCTCAGCCTGAGGCACATTTCATTTATTGCAGAGATGGTCAGAGGGGTGGAAATTGCTGCCCGGGCAGGTGGCAGGACCAAAGGTGACAGTGAAGAACAGGGTGCAGCAGGATGAGCCATCTGACCATGGCGTTGGCATCCAGCAGCCTGTGGGGACAATCTGCTGCCAAATGGGGCTGTGCAGGGGGGCTGCCATGGGGCTTTCACTGGGGCTGGGCTGGTCCCTCATGATCCTGCTGCGTTCGCTGCCGCATCCCCCCAGCACCCCCTCCCCAAACGCTCAGCCCCGGCTGCATGCCGTGCCTGCAGGCCCGGGCATCACCTGCTCCCATGTGCTGACGCCTCTTTACCTGGTCCTTGCAGACAATCCTGGTCGGAGACAGCGGTGTGGGGAAGACATCTCTGCTGGTCCAGTTTGACCAGGGCAAGTTCATTCCTGGCTCCTTCTCCGCCACCGTGGGCATTGGGTTTACGGTAAGAGCCCAAACCCTGGTCCCTGGGTTGTGCAACCTCGCTCACCCTTAGGGGAGCAGTTTTATTTGGGTAACCATAATCTATGATTCTAAACGGTGCTAAGCACAAAGAATTGGGAGAATTTGCTTTGGTGCTGCTGGATGAGGGGCACAGTTTGGCGGTGTGCTTGCCAGCAAGCTGGGGCCAGGCGTGCTTTGGGCTGCCGGCGGGGGGATGGAGGATGGACGAGGCTTCATGTCCCAAAACCCTTGGTGGGGCCGTGCCCGAGCGCAGCCTTTTGCATGGCACCCAGAAAGCCGCCTTTGGAGTGGCCCTGCTCTCCCGGGGAGAAGCCAGCCTGTGTCCTGCCTGTGCGCCCCGGGGCCCTTGCGAAAATTCAGGCAGATGGTGGCACTGCCTGGGAAAAGCACTCGGCCGCCGTCCAGTGCTATTTGCAGAGCTGCCACGGGGCCGGCAAGTGGCTCTGGCACGTGTCTCCCCTCTCCCGGGGGAGCCCGGGCCAGAGACAGTGCTGGGACCTCACCACACAGCGAGACCGGCATCCCTGCAGCACCCGTGGCAAAGCTGGGGCTCAGCAAGAGGCTATTACCCGTGGGATGGCTATTGCCCATGAGGAGGCTATTACCCATGGGGATTTTCGCTCTAGTCCAGGCCAAGGAAGCAGGGAAACATGTGGTACCAGCGCAGGGGGTCTGGGGCCAAGCAGCCCAGGGTGCCCCTGCGGGCAGTGCTGAGCCCTGTGCAGGCAGAGGAGGCTCAGCCATGCTCCTGAGCTTTGCTGGCTCCCGGCTGCCTTGTTTCTCCTGCAGCAGATGACAGCATGTGGAGGTGCTGCTCAGCCAGGCGTTTTTCCTACCTAGGCAACTCCCTGAGCACCAGCACGGTTTGCCGTATCCTTCCAGCCCCCTTCCCCAGCAAGCTGCAGGGGAGCTCAGCCGCTTCCAGGAGCTCCGAGTGCCTCCAGCCTTCAGCTCTGGGCACTTTCCTGGCCAAAGAGCCTATATAAACTATAAATCCCCTGGCTGGCTCTGAGCACAGTTACGGGACTGGAAATACAGGTTCCCTTTCCCGAGGCGCAGAGGAAAGCTTGGCTGGAGCAGGAGCCGGCAGCTGGGGAAGGTGCAGAGGTGGGTGCTATCGCAGAGGGCATCTCTGCCATCGAACCTCCCGCTGCCGTGCGTGGCCTTCGCCTGGAGAGTGGCAGCGGCACGGCTCTGCACTGGAGCCCTGCACGCCTGAATCCCAGCGGCATGAGCGGGGCTGGGGGGTTTGCACTGAGATTAGCCCTGGCGCGGGGGAGATGGGCTGGGTATCCCAGGGAAAATAAATCGGAGGGGGCTGAAGGCTCCTGTTCGTGGAGTGGTGCCTGTAAGCCTGAAGACCCTGGGCAGCCGTAGTGCATGGACCTGGATGGGGTTTTGTGGAGTGAGTTTTTGGGTAGCACAACATCCCCGGCTCTCTCCTGGGACTTGTGCATTCCCATGCTTGGGCTTTTCCCAAATGAATTGCACTGTGAGCCAGGCCCCAACGGCCGGCATAGGATGCTGGGGGCTGTGAGCCGCCGGGGGGGAGCAGGAGCCCTCCTGGGCAGCCGTAGTGCATGGACCTGGATGGGGTTTTGTGGAGTGAGTTTTTGGGTAGCACAACATCCCCGGCTCTCTCCTGGGACTTGTGCATTCCCATGCTTGGGCTTTTCCCAAATGAATTGCACTGTGAGCCAGGCCCCAACGGCCGGCATAGGATGCTGGGGGCTGTGAGCCGCCGGGGGGGAGCAGGAGCCCTGGCAGCCGTCCTGGGCCGCAAGCAGGGGCCGCTGAACCGGCTCACCGCAGCGCGGGGC
>NW_008795318.1:711278-711893 GCF_000699145.1 Aptenodytes forsteri | reverse complement strand
GGAGATGGTGGCGCCGCTGAACCGGCTCACCGCAGCGCGTGGCTTCCGGCTAACGGCCGCTGCTTCTGGTTTCCTCCTGGCTTTGCTGCGCCTTAGTGCTAACCTGGGGCCCAGCTCAGCAGCTGTCAGGGCTGCAGCAGATGGGGCAAGCCCCCCACCCTCGGGTGGGCTGGTGGGGTGGGAGCAGGAGCTGCCGTCCTCACCGTCCCCACCAACCTGGCGTGGTGGGGGTGATTTGGCAGCACTGGGGTCTCCATCCCCACACCTCATGGGGGATGGCGGGCTGTTCATTTGTGGGGTGAGCAGTTCCTCCTTTCCCCATCCATGTGCCTGGAGGGACGTGCCAGGGCTCTGCTCGCCGTCTGGTGCCACCGAGCCCCTGGTAAACCCAAGCACCCCGGGGTCCCCGGTGTGGGGGTGCAGGGGGGCAGGTTTCCAGCCTTGAGCCTCCTCTTCCTCATCCCGTGGCCGAGCTGGGCAGGGAGGCGGCCGGGGCACAGCCTTGGGGGTGGCATTGGCCAGGGAGGAGGAGGAAGAGGATAAGGAAGGCGGGCCGGGCCAGACCGGGTGGGGCCGCGGCTCCCGCTGGCCCCGCGGCGCCGGGGCTCGGCGGCT
>NW_008795318.1:701471-710873 GCF_000699145.1 Aptenodytes forsteri | reverse complement strand
TCTTTGACCCGGGTGTGTCCCTGCCCCGAGGTGGCGATGGGCATCCCGGCCCCGGTGACCCAGCTGCAGGAATAGGGCTTTTGGGGCTCTCGGCTTGGTGGGCAGTGGGACTCCCTGGGGGGGGCACGGCCGAGCTCTGCCCTCTGAAAGCCTGTCCTGCCCTTCTCCGGGCAAGGGGGGCTCCTGCCAGCCGCAGCAGCGGTGCCCACCATGATACAGGGCGGGGGAAGCAAGACTCCATCCAGCCCATCGCAGCATCCCAAGGGCACCGGGGAGGGGGGCAGCTTGTGTGCCCTGGAGCTGAGCCAGCCCAGGGCCCCACATCCACCCCACAGCCCCCTGCACTGCAGACGCCCCCGCGCCCCTGCCAGATATTGGGGTAGGAACCCTCCTCCCTGAGTGCCCCCCTCTTCCCCAGCCCAGCTCAGCTGAGGGTCGCACCAGGGAAGCACCCTCCTCTTCCCAGCGGCACAGGGGAGGCACAGGGCCGATGAACCTTTTACCTGAAAAATTTAATACGCAGCCCCAGGCTGAGCCCAGCGCCGATGGTGCCAGGCCCGAGACCTCCCGCTGCCTCGCTGAGCCGGGTCCCAAAGCGGTCCTGTGCGCTGCCACCTTCCCTAAACCGCTTTTATTCCTTCACCTTTATCCTCTTCACTCTGACTCCTTTCACGGGCTGATACTGGAGGGAAATTTTTGTGTATGAGGGAGGAAATCAGTTGCCAGCTTGATCTGGAGTGAGGTGGAGGCAGAACTGGGTGGTGTTCCCAGCTGCCCTCCAGCCTGGGCTGGGCAGGGGTGTCCCAGGGAAGGATTTGACCCCCAAAGTGGATTGGCAGGAGGCAGAGCATTTCCAGCCCCCAGCCCTGGCCGTCCTGGCCCAAGGGGTGTTTGCTGTGCCATCCCTGCAGAGGGTGGCCACGGCTCGCTGTGTTCACCCAGCCCAGGGGCAGTGGGGCTGCGTGGGTTTGCTTTGCAGGCTCCAGCGTCCCGGGAGGGTGGGCTTGCGGGGATGGACCTTGTTGCTGGAGTCCTGCTCACTGCCATTTTTAGGCAGGGGATAGATGCAGTCAGCATCAGGTTAATTATTGCCGGGCAGGAAAGGACTGCTGCCGGGGAGCAGGGAGGAGAGGACAGCCTCGAGGCATCGGGTAAGGCTGTGCTTACAGAGACCGGCATCGGCGCTGGCTGCTGCCTGCCTGGGTTCAGCGGTGCCGGAGCAGCCAGGGAGCCCAGGCTGAGCCTGTTTGCTTAGCAGGAGGGGAAAAGGCACCGTGTTTGCTTTGGTGTCTGCGGCAGGCAGGGCCCTGGGCACCAACAGGGCAAGAGTCCTGAACACAGTGGGGTTTGCCCAAGCCATGTGCACCAACAGGGCAAGAGTCCTGAACACAGCGGGGTTTGCCCAAGCCATGCATTAGCTCTCGGGCTGGGCACACCCGGGCCGGGGGTGGAGGTGGCTCCATGTGTCCGGGAGCTGTGGCCGGTTCTCCAAGAAACCTCCTGGGTTGGGAGACAGCCAGGGGCCGGCCAGGAGACATCTATTCTTGCTGCAGTACCTGCCTTCCCACCAGCTCTCCTCTTCTGCTCTCCCCCTCTTCGGTGGCTGGGGGCTGCTCCGCTGCCCTGGGGCACTGCTTGGCTGCACCCTCGGGGGTCCCCTGCACCCTCAGGGGTCCCATCCCACCCCCAGCTCTCACGGGGCTCCCCAGGCTCAGCAGGACCAGCCCTGGGGAAAGAAACGGAGGGACACAAGGGACCGTGGGGGGCTCAGCACCACCCAGGGATGCTGCCCCCTCCCCGTCCCGCTGACACCTCTCCCTGCGCCCATCTTGCAGGTGATGTTACTTGGAGACTCGGGCGTGGGGAAAACCTGCTTCCTACTCCAGTTCAAAGACGGGGCCTTTCTCTCCAGGACGTTCATAGCCACCGTGGGCATAGATTTCCGGGTGAGACCACCACGGCTGCTGGCCCCTCGCCTCCCCTGACCCACACCTCGGCCAGGACGGGGCGCTGGGAAGGGGGGATGGGGGGTTCCCAGCCTCTGCACCCCAAACCCCAAATAGTCTCCTAACCAGCTGTAGACGCTTGCTGAAACCCTTCCACCTCTCCCTGGGAGCGTGGTAACAGACAGAAGAGCCCGCTGGGAATGTCACCTCTTGCCTTTAAATCAGCAAAAAGCCTCAGTTTACCCATCCTGGCTGCGTGCATGGGCTGGGGGTGTCTGGTGGGTGGCCGGCACGCTCCACTGGCCAGGCTGAGGTCAACGGCTGGCGGGGACAAACGCTGGTTGCTGTAATTTTGTGCCTTGAAAGGGCTGAAATTGACTGCTGAGGAGTTGTTAAGGTCACCAGATCCCGTTTAAACCCTCCCGCTGCTCTCTGTTCACCAAATTTCAGCTGCAGGGTCTCTCTGGGGATGCACGGGCAGGCAGAGCTGTTCGCAGCACAGGGTAGAGCGGCATTTCAGCAGGCTGGAAGTCACAGGGGGTGTCCCCGGGCAGGGCTCTGCCTGCGGCTGCCGACACGTGTCGAGCGTGGTCGGCGCTTCCTCTGCCGCTGCAGCTGCAGCTGCTCTGGTTTTCTTCTGCCTTTCCTGCCCGGGCTGCTCCTGGCTTTCAAGGGGGAATTGGGGGGGTTGGTGAGCGGGGGCTGGGGGGAGAGGGCTGTGGATTTGCTTTGGAGGGGTCTCGTAGCTTGTCCTTCCAATAAAGTCGTGAAAGAAGGAAAATCTGCTGGGTCCCACTGCTGGGCTCAGCACCGGCGGCCCCAGGGGTGTTGCCAGTTTGTAGGTACCTGCTCCACCTCATGCAAGCATCCCCTCCAGCAGCTCACGTCTTGCTGCTGGTAGATAATTTTCAGCGTCTCCTAGGGCACATTTTTTGTTTTATTCAACCCATTTTCTCAACTTTTATCATCTCCACATGGCCTGAATTTCCATTTCAAACAATTCCAGGCAACTAAATTATTTATAGGGGTCTTCTCTTTCCAGAATCGTCCCTCCAAGTACAGTTCTTTGAGAGTCTTAAAATAGCCCTTTGGTAACTCCTGCTTTTCTTTTCTCGGGCCTCTGGAGAGAAGTCCCTGCGCTTCCGAGTTGAGTACAGTGATTGCTTAAGCCCTCTCTGATAACTGCCTTCCCCCCTCACTTGCAAATGCTGCTTCCCTTCCCCGGTCCCAGCCCGGCTGCAGGGTCGAGCGGCCCCAATGCCTGGCTGCAAACTGCCCTGACCTGGGAGATTTCCTCCTGCCGTGCTGGATAAAGCTATGTGCTGCCTGCAACCCCCCAGCTCAGTGTGTGCAACCGCTTTTAAGGGCCAAGCGAGGCTCCCACCAGCAAGGAAACCTGAGCTGGACACCCAGCATTGCCCACTGAGCATCCCCAGGCAGCTCGTAGCATCCGAAGGCCTTAAATTGCTGCAAATAGTCCAAATTTTTAGTGCAGCAGTGGTTCTTTCAGCACATGGAGCAGGGGAATCCTAGCAGAAGGGTCAGGGCTTTATGGTGGGCAAACATAAAAGCAGGCCAAGATGTTATTAATAGATGCACATTTGCATGTAGTTTATGCAAGACCCTCCCCACTTCTCCAGCTCTGCCGAACTTCCCCTGGCCGCGCGGGCAGGGGCTGCTGCAAGCTTGGGGCTGCCCGGTGGGAGCCGGAGCAGGTCAGTGTCCCCGGGCTTTGCAGGGCAGCCTGCATCATTAGCCGGCTTGTTAGGGGACTCGGGAGCCACAGGACAGGGGCGCTGGCTGTAGGAGATGAGCGAGGCACCAGGTCCAAAGCAGGCTGGGATCTTGCTGTCCTGTCTCCGTCAGGACCTGATTCTGCCCTTTTCCACCCTGGCACAAGGGGATGCTGCTCTGGGATGTCCCTGTAGGTGCCACGTGGCATCGCAGCCCCCCAGCAGGACCAGGGTTTGTAGCAGTGAGGCTTCAACGTCCAGCCCCACAGGCAGCCTGGCTTCATCCCGCCGGCCGGGGGAGAGCAGCTGAGGGGCCGGGGCACAGCCGGCTCCATACCAGGGCTGCTGGCACCCATGGCAAGATGAGCCTTGGGGTGATAAACGTGCTCTCCTTCTCTTCTGCAGAACAAGGTGGTGGCTGTGGATGGCGTGAAGGTGAAGTTGCAGGTGAGCTTTGGGAGGGGGTCAGCAATTCCCAGCCGTGCTGCTGGAAAAAAAACCCTGGACTGAGCGTGGGTGGGCTGGGAGCCTCAGGGGCATCCCCAGCCAGGGGCGTTCCCCTCCACGCTCTCACCAGAGCGGCTTCTCGGCAGATCTGGGACACGGCAGGACAGGAGCGTTTCCGCAGTGTCACCCACGCCTACTACAGGGATGCCCAAGGTGGGTTTGGGGTCCAGTGGGGATGGGGGAGACCGGCCAGAGCACATCCCTGCAGCGGGGCAATGCCTCTACCTCTTCCCTTCCAGCCCTGCTCCTGCTCTACGATATCACCAGCAAGATGTCCTTCGACAACATCCGCGTGAGTCCCCTCCGCCGGTTGGGAGTGTGTTTCTCCCTGGGGATTGGGGTCGTGGGTGCCTTGTGTGGCTTGCTGGGTGTTTGGGGAAGTTTGAAGCTTGTTTTGCATGCAAGAACCAGCTGTTTCAGCCAGAGTCAGCCGGCTGGGAGCTTGTCCCCATGGCACCTGGCTGGGCACTGCACGGCTGGGTGAGCTTTGTTTAGGGACATGGTAAATGGCTGGAGGGAGAAAACGCAGCTTGGGATGGACGTGAACTACGTGTAGGCTTGGGCTGTAGCCAGGAGACGGGGCGTTTTCAGGACTGTTCGGCTGTGATGCTGGAATGGTTCCCATGCCAAAAAAAAAAGCCGTTTTCCCAGTCTTCGCGGGGGGCGTGCGGGCTGAGAGGGGAGGGACGGGGGTACTGCTCGCCCTGACGTAGCCCCACTGCCCCGCAGGCCTGGCTGACAGAGATCCACGAGTACGCCCAGAAGGACGTGGTCATCATGCTGCTGGGCAATAAGGTGCGTGCAGGGTCCCCCTTCACCCTGTGGTTTGCTGTGCCGTGCCGTGCCGTGCCAGTCTGGCCCTGCCCTTGCCGTCCCCATGGCTGTGGAGGGATGGGGCTCGGTGGGCGCTCTGCCTGCCGGCTGGGTGCACCCTGCCTGCACTCTCTGACGGGCTCTGCTGATTTCTGGGCTCAGCCGGGCCCAGACGTGACCCCAGAGGTTTGGGGAGCCGGGGTGGGGGGGACGGTGTCCCCAGCAGCCAGTGGGGGGCAGCACGAGGCTGAGGCTCCCAGTACGGGATGCTGCTGGGAATGGGATGCCGCCGGGTATGGGATGTCCACCCAGGTCCTGGAGGCACCCACAGATCCCAGGTATCCCCAAGTCCCAGATGCCCAACCAGGTCCCAGATTCTCTCTGGGGGTCCTAGATGCTGCCAGGTGCCCAATGCCTGACTGGGTACCGGATTTTCCCCTGGGACTGGATACCCCCTGAATCCTGGATGATGCTGGGTACTTGATGCCCAGCAGGGTACCAGAAGCCCCCCTGGGTCCTGGATGCCCCCAGGTACTGGATGCTGCCCCAGGTCCTCAGTGTCCCAGGTCCTGGATGCTCCCCCCCCCATCCTCGATGCCACCAGGTCCCAGATGCTCAACAGATCCCGGATTCTCCTCTGGGCACTGGGTGTTCCCGGGTCCCTGACGCCCCCAGTTCCTGGCAGCCCCCTGCGCACCCCACACTGCCTGGTTGCCAGATGCCCTCAGGGTGCCAGCTGGCCCTGGTACGCGGTGACACTTTTCTTCCCTTGGTAGGCCGACGTGAGCAGCGAGAGAGCTGTGAGGACGGAGGATGGAGCATCTCTGGCCAGGGTGAGCCATGCTGGAGTCTAACCCGGCTGCAGCCCCCCCCAGACAATTGCACATCGCTCAGGGTCCCTGTGCAGCCGTGCCATCCCCTCTGATGGGTGCCCAGATGCGCCTGGCTCTAGCATGGGCAGCGCGGCAGCCACTTGCACATAAAACCTGGGGCAAGGCACCTTGTCCCCAAGCATCAGCCAGGTGACAGGGACGATTCAGAGGGGCAGGAGGGCATTTTGGGGCTGGCTGCTGATGGGGCCGTGCTGCCCTTGCAGGAGTATGGGGTGCCTTTCATGGAGACGAGCGCCAAGACAGGCATGAACGTGGAGCTGGCCTTCCTGGCCATTGCCAAGTAAGTACCTGGGGGACCTGGGCAAGGGAGGTGTCCCCCCGGCCCCACCGCCTCCTGCACCAGCACTGGAGCGGGCAGGGGAGGTAACACGGCCCCACCACCCCAGGGAGCTGAAGCAGCGCGCGGTGCAGCTGCCGGATGAGCCCCGCTTCCAGATCCACGACTACATCGAGTCGCAGAAGAAGAAATCCAGCTGCTGTGCCTTCGCCTGAGAGCAGCTGGGAAGAGCCGGCAGCCCCGGGGGCGCAGGCAGGCGGGAGGCAGAGTGGGGGCCCAAACCTGCCCTCGAGCACCCAAGGGAACCAGGCTCTGACAAGCCAAGCGTGAATGGGACAATACGGCGGAGTGGAGCGTGGACGAGGAGAGCCATCGCCCCGGCGCCAGGATCCAGGGGCTGGATCCTGCTGCCCTGCAGGGCAATACCTGGAGCTTACTGTGTGCCACTGGGGGAATAACCGCGGTGTCATGAGTGCCAGCCTGGCCAGCGAGCCACGGAGATGTCTACATCACCCAAGCAGGATGCAGGATACGGCCCCGCACCTGGATGAGGGCCCCTTGGAGCGGCTGGAGGAGCCATGTGTGTGCCATGGTTGAGCCCCTGTGGAGCCCCCAGCCCTCTCCTCCCCTGCAGCCATCCCCGCTCTCGGTACTACTCTCGTCCGGCTGGAAGGGCCTGATCCAGCCCCCCGCGTCCCCAGTGCTGCCGGGCTCTGGCTTCCCTCCAGGGAGCCTTGGCTCTGCCCCCAAGGCTGCCCCACGCCCGGGTGCAGCCGGTGCCCACACTCGGCTGTGGCTCCTCGCTGCTGTGGTTCCTGCTGTCGGCTTTTATCCTCCTGCCGCCATGAGGGCAGCGATGTCCCCATTGTGCCCCGGTTCTGCCGGAGGGAAGGGCCGGGATGGGGAAGCGTCCAGCCAAGCCTGCTCCCTGCCCGCGCAGCTGGCATGAGAAATAAAGCTCCCCTGGGAAGACCCAAGCGACACTTGGGGCACTTCTAGTACACACGGCAATTTGGAAAAACCTTTAGTTCCCCCCTCTTGTAGCCACAGGAATTAGAGACTTTTTTTTTTTTAAAACAAGAAAAGCCTTTTTCTTTTCAATCCCTCCAGACAAAACCATCTCCGGCCTCATGCAGGCTGGAGCTGGTGGGGTGGAGGTGCCCGCGGTGGCCTGGGGCTGCTGTGCCTGCCGGCTCCCAGGGCAGGCTGGGTTTCTCTCCCATCGCTGCACATGTAATACAACTGTTTCTTCCTGCCGCTGGCAAATAGCAGCTGAAACCCACTCTCTGGAGAGCAGATGCCTGAGATGCTTCAGCCAGCAAACGCTGCTACGTTGGGCACCGGCGGGGTGCAGGGTGCAAGGCTTGGGCCCCGCGTTGTGGCACATCCCCGGTGCTCAGCCTGGCCTTGCCGACCCCTCCAGCACACTGCCAGCTCCCCCGAGCACTACCCAGGGTGGTGAGTCGGTGAATATTTGGTTATGCAGCTGAAGAGTTGATGCGAAGGGCAGCTGTGGAGGGCATGGCACCGCTGCACGTGGGAGTCGGGGACTGGCTAGCACATCCGTCCCCGCCAGCATCTTCCCTGGCTCTGCGCCTGAACCGCTCGTCTCTCAGCAGCCCTGGTGCCTCCTTCGCCTCTGCTCCGCTCTGCTCCCGGGTCTCTCTTTGCAAGTTTACAGATTAAAGCTGGGTATTTTTGAGGCTTTGCATCTGCCTGTTCTTTTATTGCGTGAGAAAAACCTGCTTGGGGTCTGCAATGTGGGAGGCTGCTGCACTCAGGCGCTGCAGAGCAGCGGGGCTGGGGGGGGGGGCCCTGGGAGCAGCCGTGGGGAGGGGGAAGCACCCGTGGCCCCTTTCTCCCCACTGGGGCTTTCGTTGCACATTTCAGACAGTCCAAAGGTGAGAGGGGAAGAGTAAACATGGCCTGTTAAATTAAAACCAACCTCCTCCCCTGCTGTTCTCATGGTGCGGAGTCCAGCATTCCCCAAATAACTCCGTCTTCCCACCAATGGCATTGCTGCTGCCGCTTGGCTGATGTCTGCAAAAAATGCTGGATGGCTTCAACACAAACAGATGTTGGCTCTTTTCTGCTTTCCCCCCTCCAGCCTGAGCTCCCCTAACGTCACACCGAGCCGCAAAGGGCCCTGCCAGGAGGAGGCAGCTGGGGTGCGATGGTGCTGCCTGCGACGGTGCTGCCTGCACCCTGCCATCCTGCAGGCGCTGCCAGGATCCGCCGTACCCAAAAGCAGCTCCGGCTGTTTCCTTTGCTGCTGCCTTTCTTCCTTATCACGGTCCCGTGCTCAAACCAGCCCTCTTGGAGCTGGGTTTTGTTTCCTGACTTAGGGCAGCGCTCCCAAAAAGTGTCGTTCCCCCCCTTCCCCCCAAACACGCACGCTTGCAGGGCTGTGTCGCTCAGAACCCCCTTGCCAAGGGGAGGGCTGTGCCGCGTTGATGCTGCAGGCGATGGACCCCCCCCCGTCCTGGGGCCGTACCGCGACACGCTCGCCCTGGTTTTTCTCTCTGCAGGCATCTGCCGCCGGCTGCCGTGGGATTCCTCTCCACTGCCTTTCTCAGGGCCAAGCGGCTGCAGGCAAATGCTCAGCCGAGTGGAGGAAACAAATGAGCCCACCCTCCACTCCCAGCCCGGCCCCGAGGCGCCGGAGTGTGGCCACCCCCCAGCACACGGGGGGTTTCTCGGCTGCTGGCTCCCCGTGGCAGGGGTTCAGTGCAGAGCCGCCTGGGAGGGACATGTCCTGTGGTGTGCTGCTGCTGTCACCTCCTCACTGGCCCGGCTGCGGCACGGTTAAACGTGATCCCAGCCACCCCAGGGACCTTTGGCCAGCCTGAACTTCCTGAAGCCTGGCAGTGAGAGACACTGACGGTATTTCCATGCTGCGCTCCCCAGGACGATCCTCGGGGCCGGGGGCCAGCTCTGCCCAGCACCAGCAGCCCTGCTGTGGTACCGGAGCAGACCAGGCTTGCTGCTGCCTTGCTCTGCCCCGGCTGACCCGAAACCCCAGGATCTCACACTCTCGTAACCCCCTGCAGCCACTTCTGCTTCCCGGGCGTCGAGCGGAGCACGCGGGGGCCGGGGCAGAGCAAATCCCCCCAGGGTTTCCCCCATCTCCCCACTCTTGGCTCCTCGGGCCCCAGGGTGCCGAGCAGGCGCCGCGGGCTGCTTGGAGGAGTGGGGCTGCTCGGAGGACTGGGGCTGCTCTCTCATTTCCGCCG
>NW_008795318.1:698184-700180 GCF_000699145.1 Aptenodytes forsteri | reverse complement strand
GGGCCCCGCCGGCCCCTGCTGCTTTTCTTTTTTTATTTTAACGTCGGGGTTTTCTTGCTTAACGTTTTTCTCTACTAGCCGTGCCGGGTGATGGGGGGGCAGGCGGGTGCATGGGGCTGTTTGGCCCCGTAACCAAGCGGCCCGTCGTGTCCCGGAGCCCTTTAGCCCGTCCTTGCGCTGCAGGGCCGGTAAAACGGGGTGAGAAAAGCAACAGGGAGCGAGGGCGGTGGCAAGCTTCGACGTGCAGGTGAGCCCCTGCTCAGGGCTGGGCTGGGGGTGGCTGGCATTAACCAGCTCCAAAATACAACAAAAAAAGCTGTGTCAGAGGGTATTTTGGGGGGGGCTGTGACTGCAGGCGTTGGTGGCCGTCAGTCGTGCCCTGAGTGTGTCCGGTCTCCGCTGCAGAGCGGAGATGGCGGAGCCTTTCCTGGGCCGGGGGGACCGATCCTGTCGGTCGGTCCCCACGTACAGGCACTTACTAATTCAGGAATGTCGGCCTTAAGCGGTGCGTGGGAGTTAGCGGTTGCACAAACAAAGCAGTGTAGAAAGGTGAGGAATTGAGAAATAGCTGACCTTTTCTGCCTGGAGCAGTTTCTAAGAGACACTCTGCCGGAGATAATACTGCTTTTTATTTACCCAGCAAAAACATATGTTTGTTGTTACGACAGAGATGAGGATGGTCTTCCTGGGAAGCAGGCTCCTGGTGTCCCTGGGGTGGGGGACCTTCTGGGGAGCTTGTGTGACCTGCTCCCAAAGACCAGCCTTGGTGATGACCGGTGGGATGGGCTGAGCCCCAGCTCCTGGTGCAGGTGAAGGGTTGGTGCCACGGGGCCTTCCCAGTGCCAATGCTGAGCCCCAGGCGGACTTTGGTGCCTCACTGGGCTGTTGTCATGCAGGGTTTTGGTGAGGATCAGGTGTGTTTATTAGTTGTGTCTCCTGTTGGACTTTAGCCCGGTGCCGGCTGCCCGTTGCCCCCGGTCGGGCTCATTCACTGCAGGGCGCTGGTCTCATCCCTGCCTGGCTAAAGCACCGCTCCAGCACCTCCCTGATGGGGTTGTTCAGGTGGGAACGACCAGGGTCTGCCCCGTCACTGCCCCACTTGCTCCCCCGTGGCATCCCTGGTCCCTTGGGTCTGGCCCCATGCTGGGCCGCAGTGCTGCCCTGCGCGGGGGGAGCGTGCCTGCCCTCCCGTGTGTCACGGGGCCAGCGAGACCGTCTGTGCTGTGCTTTCCACTCCCAGATCTCTCCGTGGGCTGGGAAAAATAAAAGGGACGTAGTTAATGTAGCTTGGGCGAGTCCTCTGCCAGGCTTGGGGGGCTGGGGACGTGCAGTCCCCAAGGGGGATGGGGCCCCGACATGCTGCAGGGCGGCCGCCTGCTTGCAGGGGCTGCGCTGGCTGGAGCGATGCAAAGAGCCTGGGAAGCTGGAGATGCCTCATGGTCTTGCGGGGGCAGCCCCGTCTGGAGATGCCCCACAGCCTTGGGGGCAGGCTCGGGGCGCAGCCCGTGCAGAGTTACCACGGGCGGTTTCTCTCTGCGCAGGAGCAGGAAGTGGGTGACATGGGGTGACATTGCCGCGCGGCCCCGGATGGTTTCTCAACAGGTAGCAGGAAATCTTGTGGCTGGGGCAGGGGCGGGAGAGTAAAGGCAAGCAGGTTTGGAGACATCGCCCCAGCTGGGCGCCCACCGACTGGGGTGGGAAGATGCCAGGCGGGATGCCGAGCCAAGCTGGAGCGGGCAGAAAGGGATTTCTCTCCAGCGAGCCAGGAGCACACTGGCGTGCCTGTTCTCCAGCGGCTGGCGGGGCTGGGGCAGGGGCGGGAGAGTAAAGGCAAGCAGGTTTGGAGACATCGCCCCAGCTGGGCGCCCACCGACTGGGGTGGGAAGATGCCAGGCGGGATGCCGAGCCAAGCTGGAGCGGGCAGAAAGGGATTTCTCTCCAGCGAGCCAGGAGCACACTGGCGTGCCTGTTCTCCAGCGGCTGGCGGGCCGCCTGC
>NW_008795318.1:696145-698126 GCF_000699145.1 Aptenodytes forsteri | reverse complement strand
CCCCATCCCCCCCACACCCCCAACAACCCACGGGTTGGTGGGATTCCCCCGGGATCACTGTGGTGGGGAGCGGGAGGTTTGCAAGTGTCAGAGCCCTGTTTGTTTTACCGGGCTGGACTTGCCTTTATTTGCTTAACGAGCTTGGAGACACTTGCTGCTGGGAGAGCTGGCCGGCAGTGCCCGCACCCTGCCTGAGGCTGAGCAAGGGTTTAACATCTCCCACCTTCGGGCAGGATCCAACCTCTCTCCCAACCCTGCTGGGTCCTGCACAGTTGGGACACCCCTGTGCCAGGGGGCTCGGACACCCCCACAGCTCCCAGTGCTGGGCATGGGCTTGAGGAGGTTTTGGGGGGGTTGTCATGGGCTCCCTTCTCATTCCTATAAAACCCTGGGCGAGCAAATCCCCCTGATGCTGGGGTGGAGGTTTTGAGCCTCCCTGGAGGCACCTGGTGAGCTGATCTGTGCACCCCTCTTCTGCGGCGCTGAGCCAGCAAGGTGCCAGTTTTACAGCCCTGAGGCCAGCCCCGCTTCTGGGGGCCTTGTGCTGCGGGGACTGTCCCCAGCGCTCGGCTGGGAGCCGTGACAGCTCGTCCTCCCCCCGCCTGCGTTTCCGGATGCTTCAGCTGCTCTGGAGTGTCTTGAGAAAGTTTCATGCAAACCACATGGCGTTAGTGGAGCAGCACCGGCAGCTGCCAGCCCAGCGCCCTGGCATGGGCTGGGGATGCTTTTACCGGAACAAGGATTTTGCTACCAGCCCTGGGCTTCCCTCTTGCAAACTTAGTGCTAAATTAGAGCCCTCCCTGCCAGCAATGCTCATCCCTCCTTGTAAAACCCGGGTGAGCCTCCCAGAGCTGGGTTTTGGGGTATAACAGGGAGCAGATCCCCCCATTTGGGAGCATTGCACTGGGGGTAGCTGGTGTCTAATTAGGAAATTAATTAAATTTCCTCTCAAGGCAGCTGCATGAAAAGCAGCTCCAGTCAAACGGGACGTGACAGGGATGCTGTGAGGAGGCTGCTTTGCATCCCCTTTGTATGAAGCCCAAATGCGTGCGCCAGATTTGGGGACCCGTGTGAATTTGCTGGCCCAGACATCCTCGGAGCTGTTGTGTTTCTCTTTGAGTAACTGGGAATGCTGCTGCCGACGGGCTTGTTGCTGCTTGTAGGGCTGCAGGGAGTTTCCTGGGACTTGGGGCTCCAAAAACTGTCCTGAAATTGCTGTTGTGGGGCTGAGAGCTGGAGAGTGGGTCCTGGCACACCGTGCAATTGGGGTCCCTGTGTCCTTGGGGCTGCTGGTCCTGCCGGGTGGCTGAAAGTGCTGGGGAGGGACGGTCTGGGACGGTCTGGCACGCTCGTGGAGGGAGAAGGGTCTGGAGGTGCCCCAAGACCTGTTCCAGGGCAGGAGTAGGGATGTGATGCCACTGAGCTCCCATCTCAAGTGGGCACCTCTGCGGGCAGGAGATGTCCCTCTGCCACCCTTGGGTGCAGAGGAGACGGGTGGCAGGGGATGCCCGTGCTGGGGGCTGAGTCCAGCTTCCCCCGCCGCCCTCCCTGCCGGAGGTTGTAATTGCTTGTAACGAGGCTCTGCCGGCTAATCCGTGCCCCTGTGTGGCAGGGGGGCTGCTGGCGTTGGAGGAGAGGACGCAAAAGCTTATAGAAATTAGGGGCACTTCCAGCTCTCGGCCCTGCAGCCGTATGGCTTCTCCGCATTCCGGGTGTTGACCCCAAACCCTCTCACCTCAGGTCCCGTCTGGCCAGGGGGGCTTTGGGGCTGGAGGGATGCCCTACCGCGGGGTGCTCGCCCTGTGGACGGGCAGGATACAGCTGCTGCAGGATCAGATGCATTTACATTTTTCTTTCGGGGGGGGGGGCAGAATGGGAGCTGCCTGCAGGGTTTCTGCTGGGATGAGGGATTTGGGGAGGGTGAAGGTGGCCTGGCATGCTGGGCTGGAGGAGCCGCCAGCCGCTGGCAGGAGGATGCCTG
>NW_008795318.1:693735-696060 GCF_000699145.1 Aptenodytes forsteri | reverse complement strand
CCTTTGAGGGCTTGGTGCTTCCCTTGCTGCCATGACCTGTCCCTCTGCCCTGAGGCATCTGTCCATCCTGCAAGGCTATTCCCCCCCTGTCCCCCCCCAATTCATGGCCCCAGTGTCTCGGGGAGCCCAGGCTGCTGGGGCTTTGTTGGCATGGGTGGGAGCAAAGTCCTCTCTCCTCCTCCTCGCCCGGGAGCGCTGCCAGCGCTGCTTGCCGGGTGCTCCCTCTGGCTTTGTCCCGAGCTATCGGCGTGGAGCAACCCCGTGGTGCTGCCAAGGGCACCGGGAGCGTGGGTGCTCACAGAGCCCAAACCCCCTTCCCGGGGCTGGGCCAGGGCAGGGACCCAGGGAAGTGCTGCCTTCCTCCAGGCTCCACCAGCTCCTGCTTTTTGGCCTTGTTTTGGGTCTTCCCTGTCCCCACCCTCGCTAGGGATTGCTGCCTGGGTGGAGGGTGCAGTCACAGCAGCCTGGGCACCCTGTGAACCTGCTGCCACCCGGGCACGGGGACCAGGGCAGAGCCTGCAGCCCAGCCCCCTGGCACGGGGGAACCGAGGGGCGGCCAGGGCGAAGTCGAGGTGTTGCAGCCCTCCACCCACCCAGCCAGGGAACCCGCTGCCGGTCTGCGGAGGAGACACCACCAGCTCCTCGGGGTGCAGCCGGGCTGTTGCACCGGGCATTGCCCAGCCAAGCCACGGGTGGAGCGGGTCCTGCATGACTGCCAGTGCTGTGGCATCCCGGGCTCACCTTTGCTCACCGGCAGACCCAGCTGGGTGCTTGCGTGTGCCTTCCTCCCTGGGGCGTTGGCAAGTGGTGCCGGGGCGGCAGCCGGCCTTGACTCTGCAGGAAGGCGTTGTGCAAGAGGACGGGGTTTTATCACAGCGTTGGGCGTAGCGATTGCAAATGCATCACCCCGGCCCACGCGGGGTGCCACTGCGGTGCTGCCAGACATGGGGTGCCAGCACCCCGGGGACCAGGCTTTCCTGGCAGGGGGCAAAGGGGATTTCATGGTGAGAAGGGAGCGTGCTGTACAGGGGGTGAAGAGCAGCACGGTGCGGACACAGTAGGGGAAATTCCTGCAGTGCATGTCCCCAGTGATGCTATGGGTGCCAAAGGAGAACAAACAATCTCAGAAGAAAGAATAAATATTAACCCCCCTGCTGAGGAATATTTCAGGAGCTCGAGCACAGTTTGGCTGCTGGGAGAGCCCTACCAAAGCCCAGGAGCTGGTGGTCAAGGCAGGATCAAACCATTTTATATATATAAATATGTAGAAGTGGTGTCTGGGTGCCGGGGTCGGAGTGGTTCTCATGGCGCTGCGTGCAGGAGGCTGGTTTGTGTCGCCTGGTTCCTCTGATGCTTCCCAGGCATTTGCCAAACTCCTGGGGATGCTCCTGCTTCCCCCGCTGATGCAGTGCGGGGAACTGTGCTGTTAATGGGCTCGTGGGGAGCCAGGCATGGGGCCGTGGCTGCTCCAGTCGGGTTCCTTGGCTCTGGGTGCTGGCGGATCCGTGGGTCAGGGTGAAACTGGGCGCAGATGAGCTGGGTGTTGCCTCCTGGAGAGGTGAACGTCCCAAGTTGTGCCGCCCCAGTTGAGCTGGTTTCTCTGTTTTGCAGTCACGGAGGGTCGTGCCGGGGTGTTGGGGTGTGCTTTGGTATCGGGGCTGCTCTCTGGCTCCCTGCTTGAGCTCCTTGTGCCCCTTCCCTGCCAGCAACAGCTGTGGGGTGCTTTGGGGTGGTGGTGGTGGGGGGTCCCACTGCTGGATTTGCTGTGGAGGGGGGCTGGAGCTTGTGAGGGGGTGATGGAGGGGATCTGCACCGGTGGCTGAGACTTCTCCGGTAGCAAAGGCTTCCTGGGTGTGGTGGGGGTGCTTCCCAGCAGCCTGGGCTGTCCTTCTTCCTCCACCTTCACGTGGCAGTTGCATTCCTGATCCCAAAAGGAAGAGCGTGGTTTAGGGACAGACATAATAACATGTTGCCTTAATGTTTTGCTGCAATTAGCATGCCCTGCACCTAATTAATTAACTGGAGCCTGGGTACATAGAGTGTTTTGGCACCCTGTGTCCCAACTCGAGGTGTCTGTGGGTGTGGATGGCCACCCAAGGATGATGTCCCTGCCACCCAAGCAGACAACTGGTGGTCCCGGTGCTGTCCCTGGGTTGGGGTGTCCGGGAGCGGCTTTCCCACAGGCTATCCCCGTTGCAGGAGGAGCTGCGGCCTCGGCTGTGCTGCATGAAGAAGGGCCCCAATGGCTATGGCTTCAACCTGCACAGCGACAAGAGCCGCCCGGGGCAGTATGTGCGCGCTGTTGACCCCGACTCGCCGGCCGAG
>NW_008795318.1:689750-691131 GCF_000699145.1 Aptenodytes forsteri | reverse complement strand
GGGCAAGGGCCGCCGGGGGCAGTAGGTGCGCGCTGTTGCCCCCGCCTCGCCGGCCGAGGCGGCGGGGCTGGCCCCCCACGACCGCATCATCGAGGTATGCCGGGGCAGGGGGGGTGTCCCTGAAAAGCTCGGCTCTCCCTCATATGCCGGTGCCCAGGAGGGAGGTGCCCTTTGCCAGGAAGGTGCGCGGTGTCCCCGGTGCTGGCAGTGCCTCACGGTGCAGCTGCCTGACCTGTGCCAGCCTGCCGGTCCCCACCCACGGGCGCAGCCGGGCGGGCGGTGGGAAGAAGCACCGCAGAGGGCTGGGGCTGAGCACTAATTAGCTGTCTGTGGGTTAAGTGGCAGTAGCACTGTCCCCTGCCCGGAGCAGGAGTGTCCCTGGGCTGTCCCTGGGGTGGGGCAGGCTGAGGACAAGGTGCACGATGGCCCCAAGCCCTGCTGCCGGCCGTGACCGGGGTGTGGACGGGGTTTGTGCCAGGTGGGATGGTGACCCGTGAGGGCAAAGACCGGCCGAGCCCCAGCCCTGCTGCTTACCAGGCCGTGGGGCTGCTGCCTCTTTTGGGGCGAAGCGCTGGGGTCTCTGGGGACCATGCCATGGCACGAGGGATTTGTGCCTTGCCCGTGCTGCCCATCTCCTGCACCAGCCCTGGGTCCGTGCCCTGCCGGGCGCGCTCTGCCAGCTTTGCCCGTATGATCCTGTGCTAATCACTCAGAGGAAAATCTGCTTTTAATGAGGTTTTGCTGGCTTCACTGCTAATCCCTGTGAGGCTGTGGATACCCGTGGGGGCTGTGGGGTGGCCGTGCTGGGGTTGTGACTGGTACCAAGGCTGGTACCTGGCCCCTCCGTGGAGCTCCCAAGGGATGGATGTCCCCTGGCCCCGGCGGTGACGTGGTGCCATGCCCGCAGGTGAACGGGGTGTGCATGGAAGGCAAGCAGCACACCGACGTGGTGGCAGCCATCAAGGCGGGCGGCGACGAGACCAGGCTACTGGTGGCGGACATCCTCACGGATGAGTTCTTCAAGAAGTGCAAAGTGGTGCCCTCTGAGAAGCACCTGGCAGGTGGGCTGGGGGCTGTGCTGCAGGGAGGGGGGTTTGTGCCACCTCTGCCGGCTCTGTGTCACCTTGTCACCAAACCTGGGTGTGCTGGGGGAGTTCCTGACCCCTGGGAGGTGGAGGTCTCATCAACCTGGGGCCAGGCAGGGTTACCCGGCTTTGGCATCTCCCTGCCTGGCCGAGGGCCCCATGCCGGGGCAGTGGGGCTGACGTGGGCTCTGTGGGAAGGCAGGTTTATGGCCCGGGGTTGCGCTTTGGCAGGGTTTATGGGTCAGGGAGCAAACAGGCAGCAGCCGCCCTTCACACTCCTCTGCAGCCTCAGCTCT
>NW_008795318.1:680475-683037 GCF_000699145.1 Aptenodytes forsteri | reverse complement strand
TGTGTTCTCCCTGTGCTCCATGTCGTATCACGGATCACGGGGATGTACCTGGTGCCCGGCAGCATCGCCCTGTGCTGCGGGGCGAGGGGTGGGGTGGTGTCTCACTGGGCTTCGTGGCTGGCATCACGGGGATGTACCTGGTGCCCGGCAGCATCGCCCTGTGCTGCGGGGCTGGCTGCGAGGGGTGGGTTAAAAAATTCAGGACCTGGCCATACCCTGGGCAGCGTTGGGTGAGCACTGGCCAGGTGCAGCCTTTGCTGGTCACTGCTGTGCCGGCCGGTGAGCGGGGGCAGGTAGGAGGGGACAGAGCAAATGCATCCTCACCCAGCGCCTGTGTCCTCACCCTGCAGGTCCCTTGCCAGAACCAGTTGCCAATGGCGATATAGGGAAGGTAAGAGAGCCTCACCTTGCTGTTAATCCCATCTATGCCAGTCTCTGGGCAGGGACCATGCCTATTTAGGTGTCCCTCGGGCCCTCTGTCCATGGGTGGGTGATGCCACCAGGGACTGCAGTGCTCCCAGGCTGCCACACAAAAGCAGGTGCCACCGGGAAGGGGACTGGGAGCCGGTGCTCCCCAAGAAGGGGGGGTCGCCTGTGGGGCTGAGAGTCGTGGAGGTGGCTGCAATGCCTCCCTTCCTCCTCCTCCTCCTCCTCCTCCATCCTCATGACACTGCAGGGCTGGGAGCCCTCGTGCTGCCAGGAAGTAGCATCCAGCCCTGCAGCCACCGTCACCCTCCTCCTCCTCCTCCTCCCACTAAGGCCAGGGCAGTCAGGCTGGGGTTTAATCTTTCCTTGCCCTGGATGGGCCGTGCTGAAGGTATTTATGAGCCTGGAGCTCGCAGGGGATTATGTGTGGGAAGGACGGATTTTGTGGCCCCCCCGGGCGGGACTCACAGCTCCGGGGGCCATTCCCAAACCCCAGGGCTGGAGCTGCCCTGCTCACACTCGCTCCCTGCTCCCCCCCAGGAAAACGGCGGAGAGCCGCGGTCCAACTCAGTGTCTGAGAGCCCGTCCAGCCCCCGGCCGCTGGCCGTGTCCCCCGACTCCAGCGAGACCCACAGCAAGGTAGGGCTGGGGATGCCGGGGGAGGCGGTGACTGGAAAGCGGAGTCTGGGCTGAGCCCCCACTGTGAGGCTGTCCTGGGGGGGCATGGCAGGGCTGACGCAGCCTCTCGCTCCCCAGCCCGACGCACAGGAGGATGACAGGCGCCATTCGGCATCCGGCTCCCTCCTGGACCTCAACATCCCACTAGCGGTGGCCAAGGAGCGGGCGCACCAGAAGCGCACCAGCAAGCGAGCACCCCAGATGGACTGGAGCAAGAAAAACGAACTGTTCAGCAACCTGTGAAGGCCCTGGGGTCGGGGCGAGGGTCCACCAACACCCCCCCCCCCCCCCGGCTTCGCACCCACCTCTCCTGCATCCCCCTCCTCCCTGCCAAGGGCTCCAGCAGGGATGCGGGGCTGCTCCCCACCACCCTGACCTAAGGGATGGGGCTCAGTGGCCAGCGAGCATCTCCGCAGCGGGGTCCTGGGTGGTGGTTTTAGGCTAGAGAGAGGCAGGGGGTGCTGGGGGGGCTGCCCCCTCCCGTGACCCCATCCCTGGGGTGCTCCTCCAGCCCTGTCTTGAAGCCCTGCACACCCCCGTAGGCACAAGCAGGGATTCGGGGGGGATCAGGGATTTGGGGTGGCCCGATTCCCAACACTTCTGATCCCTGCTGTTCCCTGGTTCTTCCCCCACCCCAAACCATTTGAGCTCCATTTGAGTCGTGTGTGTAACCATTTGAGCTCCATTTGAGTCGTGTGTCCCCCCCCCAATTGCCCTTTAACTGCAAAACCTGAGGCTTTTAGTGACTTTTAGCAAACCCCACCTGCCTGCCCACCGACCACAGCAATTCCTCCCCGGGGTGTTTGACCCCCGCCTGGCAAGCTCCGTCCACGATGACCCTGTCCCTTCACCTCCCAGGTCCCAACGGGTGCAAGGAGGGTCACGGGTGCCCGGCATAGCGGGGAGCCCCCAGCACCCTGCCCTTGGGGCTATTTTGGGAGAGGAGAGGGTGTCCAGAGCCAGCACAGCAAGCAATAATTGTCTCCTTTGCTCCCGCTCACTCCTGGAGACAGAGCCGATCAGGGTTTGAATCCAACACTGTTTAATTTAAAGGCTTCTCAGTAGACTGTTTTTTTCCAAAATAAGAGTTTTCCAATCACACTGTTTATTTTTTTTAAAATGTATTTTGTGGAAATTCTTCCTGTGGATGTTTGGTTTCTGTGTTTTGCGATCGGGTGTTGTTGTAGTGTCCAGCTCAAGAGAAATTCTGTTTACTGGAATAAACCTTCCTGACTTCACGTGTCTGGTTTAAGGCTAAATCCTTCCGAAGCCTGAGGACAAGAGAAATTCTGTTTACTGGAATAAACCTTCCTGACTTCACGTGTCTGGTTTAAGGCTAAATCCTTCCGAAGCCTGAGGATACGCGGGGGGCTCACTAGGGGCTCACCGTGCTGCCGGGGCTGGGGGAAGAGGCAGGTAACGCTCCCAGTGGCGGGGGACACTGGGGCGTTTGGGTGC
>NW_008795318.1:677218-677527 GCF_000699145.1 Aptenodytes forsteri | reverse complement strand
GCCCCCAGCCCCCTGCCCTTGGGGCTATTTTGGGAGAGGAGAGGGTGTCCAGAGCCAGCACAGCAAGCAATAATTGTCTCCTTTGCTCCCGCTCACTCCTGGAGACAGAGCCGATCAGGGTTTGAATCCAACACTGTTTAATTTAAAGGCTTCTCAGTAGACTGTTTTTTTCCAAAATAAGAGTTTTCCAATCACACTGTTTATTTTTTTTAATTTGTGGTTTGTGGAAATTCTTCCTGTGGATGTTTTGTTTCTGTGTTTTTCGATCGGTGTAGTGTCTAGTGTCCAGCTCAAGAGAATTACTGGAAT
>NW_008795318.1:675952-677154 GCF_000699145.1 Aptenodytes forsteri | reverse complement strand
AGCGCTCCCAGTGGCGGGGGACACTGGGGCTGGTTTGGGTGCCCCCTCAGCACCCAGTGGGGCCGGGCTGGGGGGGCCAGGGGGGGACCAGCTGGTCCCAGTGCAGGTTAATGCCTCGGGGTGATTAAAGGGCTCTAATCCCCTGGGGAGTGCGGGGGGCGAGGGGAGGGTGATGTGAGACTCTAATCTGTGTCTGCTGGCCTGGTTGGAGGGTGGCAGCTCTGCTGGGGGCAGTCCAAATCTGCCCCCAGCCCCTCTGGGGTGGTTTGGGGTGAGCCCAAGGCCCAGGGTTGCATCCTGGGCTGGGGGAAGGCAGGGGGGTTCGGCTGGGAGAGGGTTGCTTGTCCCTCTAAATCGATGGATCTTAGTCCTGTGTGTGGAGCGAAGCAGGGGGAAGCAGGCCAGAGAGGTGTTTCAGCATGGGGTTGGTGACGGTGCCGCGGCTGGAACGGGCTGGGGGCACAGCGTGGTGGGGCCAGGACGTCCCCAGGGCTCCGCCACCCTGCCTGCTTCCCGGGGCTATTTTTAAGCCTGTGCGGGGCAGCTTATACACGGCCAAACTAAGCCCTGCTGCCGCAGCGGGCAAGCGCGGCGGCACGCTGTGTCTGGGTGGCTCGGCAGGGCTGGGCTGGTGGCACCATGGCTGCACCGGGGAGGGTGGGATGGCGGCTTCCTGGGGACAAGGCAGGGCTGTGCTCTCAGCAGTGGCCGCGGTGTGCCGTGGACACGCAGCCCTGGCCTCTGCCTGGCATCTCCGCTTCCTCCCCTTCTGCACACTCTTGTTTCGTGCTCCAAACCCCCCGAGAAGCTCCTCTACCTGAGCAGACAAGTGGTCGCAGAGGTCTGCAGCTCAAATGACGCCCAAGTGACAAAGTGCCACCAGATCTGCGGGGGACATGCAGGCTGTCACTCCCCCCCTGGAAGCTGGGGGAGCCCATCTCAGCCTGCCTCGTCCTCCAAAGTCCTACCCTCTGCGGCGGTGCTGCTGAGCGGAGGTGAGCCCCTCTTCCCTCGGTTCCCACCCTCATCCCCTCGGGGCCAGCAGGGCGTCCCTGCCTGGGACGGGGTGCGACGCCGCGGGCCGGGGCTGCCCATGCGGGGCAGGAGTGGGGGCACCTGGAGGGTCCCAGGAGCGTCTTTTGCATCTTTGCCTGGTCAGAGCAGCCTGGGGACTGGTTCCCTGTGGGAACCCTGGGGGAGCC
>NW_008795318.1:670607-675859 GCF_000699145.1 Aptenodytes forsteri | reverse complement strand
GCCCCCCCCGGGGCCCCCCCCCCAGCCTGGGGGAGGGCCGTGGCTCCGGGACAGACCCAACTTTGTTTCGGGTTGCCAGGGCGAAGGCTTTTCCCAGCTGCCCATGGAGGCAGGGGAGCGTGCCGGCGTTGCTGGGGGACCGGGGATGCCAAGCGGGGCGCTCGCCAGCTCCAGAGCAACCGGCCAGGCACGGGGAGCCACGGCGGGGCCGGGGAGGGCAGCACGGTTCCACTGTGCCCTGCTCGGCCCTGGCAGCAGAGGTTGAAGGAAAGGACTCCTCCCACCTTGGTCACTTTTTAGGGGAGCAAATTCCACCCCAGCTACATCTCTCCTGCCAGCCCGACCTCGCTCCTCTGGCGGAGGGATGAAAGGCTCCGAGGAAGGAGCGCAGAGCCAGCAGTTTACCTGGCAGGTTCTGCAAATCTTGTTCTGAGGGACAGAATTCATTCCTGCCTGCAGCAGGTGATGAAGAGCACGAGGATTAGCAGCCCTCGTCATGGTAATCCCAGCTGGAAGTAGAGCCGTTCTTCACTTTATTACCGCACAAAGCTTTCGCTACAACTAAATCCACGCTAAATACTTGTTGTTTAAAATACCATGATACAGTGTTCCCACGCTTGGTTTTAATATTAGTCACAGGAATGATGTATTTAAATGAACTAAAATTGGAAAACTAAAACCCCCAGGCCCTAAAAATACAGGCACAGCAACACTAAAAATTCCATAGTCTACCAATCTCTGATAAAAACATCCCTGGGCAAATCTGAAAGCTATTACCTGGTACTTCGTAATTGCAACAAATAATTTCTGGTCTAGAATTAGCCATTACAGCTGCTATTACAGTGGGAAAACACGCAGGAGCGTCCGTTATCCTCCTTACCTTCTGTCCCCTCCTCTCGGCAAGCTTCCCTGCTGTGGAGAGCGTGCTGTGAGGGGCGGGAAAGGTCAGGCTAAATAACTGCATTAAAAAGTCTGTCCAGCAGAGCCAGGCAAGTGCGTCTCCTTCAGCAACAGATCTCATATATCGCAGCGGAGGCCGGCTGGCTAACTCCTGCCCTAAAGGTATCTGCCCCCGGTAAGAGATATTTCCCCCCTCTCATTCGTCTTACTGGAGAGCAGCGAACGGAGCCTCCAGGCTCAGCAAAGTCCTGAGCTCCTTGAAGAAAGGGATCGCTACCGTGTCTCCTGTCAGTTCTGTTCTCCTCCTCCTCGCTTTCATAAAAGCAGCCTGGTAAAACAAAGTGCGATATCCCTTCACTGATGGCCTGAGGTTTCCAGGTCGACGCTCTTTAACAGGCAGCAGCGTGCCAAAGCACGGTCCCGAAACTCAGCAAGAGGTTTTGTCTCAGCAGCCTCCCGCAGCTGCCAGTTCCCCCTGTTACGCAGCCGTCGTGGCGAGGCTCTGCCCTACTCTTGGTCGGCTGGTACCAATAGTTTTCATCACGTTAACAGCACTTGCCCTCTGGTTGTGCTCACCCACACCCGGGCCTCTCACTTCCAGGACCCAGCAGTGTCCCCCTGCAACCCGCCACCCCCCCAAAAATAGGGTTCAAAGAATCTCTGCTGTCCTTTACAAGTTCTAACCACCCTGTCACCAGCCAAAGCAAGCAGCCGAGCCCCACTGCTCCCAGATGGCTCTGGGGAAACCTCAGATCTTTGTCAGATTTTTTTATTCAAGAGAAAACAGACTGAGCTACCAGCGCACTGAGACTACCTCTGTCGAGCTGATGAATCTTGCTCTAAGGGCAGTGGAAGAAGGAACGGGGGATGCTGCTTGTCCAGAAACTGGTCGCACCAGGAATCAAATTAACTGCCGGTGATTTCAGGCTCTGCTGGAACAGCATGTTAAGGTTATAGTCATTCCTAGTCAAGCCTGTGAATTAGTGGCTGTTCTCCAGGTCCAAATTTCAGGCAGTATTCCTGGCCGGTGCAACAAGGTGCAAAGTTGACAAGATGACAAAGTAGCTGAAGGAGACAGATGAAAAGTCAAGTGCAGTGTTGGCTCACCAGTGTCCTCCACACCCAGACCTCCCAACAGCGTCCAACTCCGCCCTGGAAACCAGGCCCGTGTCTGGATGTGTCTGTCAGGTCTCCAGCACCCCAGCTGGCAGCTTCAGTTCAACGTAGCTCTTCTCCTCCACGTGGTCTGTCTGTTCCAGGAGCCACCGTCTCTCCTGGTCGCTGACATCCAGCCTCAGCGTCACCTCCTGGAAAACGCTGTTCACAGCAACCTGTACCACACAGAGGAAAAACAGCTCAATCCCGGTCACAGGGCAAACGCTGCTCACGTTCTCTGGGTAGAAGACGGGCTGTTACCGCACCTCCTTAAAATGAAGCTTTTTGAACATGCAGATACTGGCTTCATTTTCCTGACCAATCTTAGCCTCAAACGTGGTGATCCCCAGGTTTCTCACTCCTGCAAAAGAAACCAGAAAGAGAAGCATTTCTATTACCGCCTCGGCTGCCACATCTACGAAGGCACTGGACTCCAGTTTCCGGGGCAGACGGATCCCTTACTGCCCTGTCTGTATCACTGGGACTATGTGCTTCTAGATCACATCCCGACTGCACTCCCGTTCCGTTCCACCGAGCCACCCTTACCATAGGACATCATCATCAGAGTTGCCTCCTTGCCAAACCCTCTGCCTCGGTAGCTGGGCTCTGAAAGAGAGAGCCACAGAAGTCAGCATCCAGTTACGAGAGACAAATCAGCCATGCCGGGTACTTTTCGGAAGAGACCGTGACCCAGACCAGCAAAGGATGCTGATCAGGGCTGAACAGCCATGGTGAGGCAATGAGAAGAAAAAGCTGCTGTACGTAACATCTGTCTGCAGCTGGCTTTAGCCACGGTGACAGAGGCCCAAGCTAGGAAGCAGAACTTGACCTGCAATCATAATTTCAATCTCGCCCAACGTCGGATCCTCAGTGTCAGTGAGGAAGAGATTCACGTCCCCCACCATGCAGTCCTCATCCGCACACGCCTGCCCGGACCACCGCTCCGTGTCCAACACAATGAAGGTGCACTCTGGGGAAAACAAAAACGTAGCAGCATTTTCAGGGCACGCTGAGAATTATTCACAAATTACTGAAGGATGAAATTAAAGGCATGCAATAGACAGAGGAACAACAGTTTCTACATGTTAACAGCAAGGAAGAGCTAATAATTAGACCTCCCATGCCAAGTGTGCCTGCTCCCATCCTGAGAAATATAAGAAATATTCTGAAAAACACATTGTGAGGGTGACGTAGACACCAAGACTAGAAACAGCCTACTTAAGGAGCATGAAAACTTTCACCCCATGACTGAGGTCTCCCTGTCTTGTCTCACTCTGCAGCAAGTTTGGGCAAAGAATTGTTTGTTGCACAAGAGACCGAGACCTAGTGATTCACCTAGTCCGTATTACGTTTGCTTTTAGTAAGGCTTTTAATGCCAGCTAAGACAAATATTCCAGATGGAGGTCTTTGCCAGCCTCAGTATTTTGCAGCTCACCATATTTCTACCAGGCTTTTATGGGCAGTGATTCATTACCTGTAGGAGAGCCAGGGAGCCAATTCAGTCAGCCCACCTCAACCAGGTAATTATAAAGTCAATCGATTTCTCAAGGAAAAATACAACCCCCTTCCACCTTTTTACGACGATGAGACCTGGGGAGTGTTGACTGTGTAGCAGCAGCTCAGCACATAATGCTGTGGGAAGTAAATCACTGTAATCTTTGAAAAACTGCATAAAAAGGACACCAAAAGCCCTGGACATTCTCTACTTCCCTGAGCATATACCAGCTATAAACAGAAAGCCAGTTCGAAGCTACTGTTGCAGAAGGTCTCACATCCCATCTGCTTCAGCACGTAGAGCCCACTCACCGGGCGCTCTCAGCCCACTGTGGGTCCTTTACAGGACAGAAGGGACCTGCTCACCACTCCCACCCACCCTTAGAAAACGTTTAAGATCCTCACTGTCTGCGTCGTCCTGCCAGCTGCGCTGCATCTCATACTCCTGCTCCAGGCTGAGTGGTTCAGAGGCGGTCAGGCGCTGCAGCTCCTCAGACTGCATCCACTCGTGGTACCTGACAACGGGACCCAGAACCAGATCGCTGCCTGAGCTATAGCATCGCAGTCCGATTTCCACAAGTGCTCTAAGGATCTGGCTGTCATAAACCGGTTCTGGAAACACTAGCCTGGCATTCATGGCAACTTAAAAGTATCCACAAGCCTCTCTCCCTTATCTAACACAGGAATCGGGGTTCTCCATGGAAATTTAGCAAGTTTGTCCATCCTGTGGCTTTGTCTGAAGAGTGCCCAATGCAAACTTGATGTTTTTAAAAGTACCGAGCATTGAGTTCCGGTGCATTTCATCCCAGCTGAGATTGATACAGCATCTCCTGGATGCTGACAAAAAGACTAATACTGGCACCTTTGTGCTGAGGCTGCAGCTGCCCAGGCCAGCACTTTACAAACTGCCTGCACGCCTGTTTCCAATTTATCAAACATCCATCTGGCTTTACACATTGAAGTTTTGCTCTTCCACTGTCATTAGAGAAAGACATCAATGAACAAGAGAACTGTTGGCAGTTCACTCACAGCCAGGTATTTCCCCTTCCGTGGGTACACAGTGGCACAGATGAAGTTCTCTTTGTCAGCAGACCTGGCGAAGAGGACAGACCTGCCAGGGATGTCTGCTGCAGGGCACAGAGGGCAAAACCGGTTGCCTTTCTATGAGTGCTCTTTCCGCTGAACGGTTCCCAGGGGGAAGAGGGCCCTGCAGCTGTCAAGCCAGCACCCTTTCCAAATATCACACTCCCTTGAAAAATAGAAGTGAAATCAGACAGTGCAAAGAGTATCAGGGAAGGACACAAGCCACGTACCGGGGCACGTGTGCAGAAGTGTATGGCACCAGGGTCACCCTCTGTCCTTGCAGCACCGTGTTCTGGTTGATCTTCATGGCCTCTGCACCGAGAGAGACCCAACACCCTGCTCCGCATCTCCAGCGAGGCCAAGGGCTGGGACAGCACCCCTGGAGCCCTTCGGGAGCCAGCGGCGGCCGCTCTCACTGTGTGGACAGGCCCCAGCTCATACCAATCCCACGCACAGCAACCTTCCCACGTCCCTCGTGCTCCCCCCCCCCGCCCCAGGGCAGGGCTCTATCGGTGCCGAGTGCCCCCAGGGGCCCAACATCGGCCGGGGGGGACTGCCCTGACAGGGGCCACTTCTTCATGACCGACCCAGGTGGCGGTGGAGGCGCCCTGCCCCAACAC
>NW_008795318.1:646433-669351 GCF_000699145.1 Aptenodytes forsteri | reverse complement strand
GTGGGAGGGGGTCAGGGAGGCCCGGGGGGAGCCGGGAGGTGGCAGGTCCGGGGGGCTCTGGAGGCCTTGGCAGGCTCCGGGCCCTGGGGTAGGGCCTCTCCCGGGCTGGGGTGGGTGC
The DNA here is from genome assembly GCF_000699145.1 of Aptenodytes forsteri. Taxonomy (NCBI): domain Eukaryota; kingdom Metazoa; phylum Chordata; class Aves; order Sphenisciformes; family Spheniscidae; genus Aptenodytes; species Aptenodytes forsteri. The sequence goes on along the minus strand of NW_008795318.1, from coordinate 669,233 downwards.
CCTGCACAAGACGCTTTCCCCGGCCGTGTCCCGGAGGTGGCTGTAGTCTTGCTGCTTTCTGTCGGTGTGTTGAGCTCGACTCTGGCGACTTGAGTCGAGGTCTGTTATAAAGGAAGATGTTTGGCCTCTTCTTCCGAGGGCCGGTCTGGTTATGCCCACAGTGAGCTGTGCTGCCTGATTGATTTCTGTCGTCTAGCGCGTGTGTGTAAGCTGACCAACTGGTCGGGTTTGTAGTGGTGCTCTTAGCTTGTGAAGTTTGTGCTGGTGATTTGTCCCAGTTGGTGTGGCTAAGTAGGAGCATGTGTAGAAGTATGAGGAATTTGATAAAGTTCTTAAACAATTCAACTACGCCTAATTATTTACTGACTCTGAAACCTTTCAGAAGGCTTGGGTTCTCCCTCTCCCCTTTAGTTTTTCTAAGACAACGCGAAGTTCCCCAAATAATTCTGCTTTGGAAACCTTGGTACATGTAAGAAAACTTCTTGGTTGGTTTGTTTTGTTTTGTTTTTTCATAGGTCCTGTATTTTCATTTGTCTGCTTATTTCTTTACTTGCGATCATGGGGAGAGACTGTAGGCTGGTTTTTTACTGCTTTGATTTGCAGGAGGCACGTGCTCTCTAAGAGTAGTAGCTGCTTGAGAAGCAGCGGTATGAGATCATCCTCAAGGCAGGCATTCTTCCTCTTGAGGTTTTAGTGTCTGAAACAGCCCCTCTGGCTGTTTGGGGAAGGTGAAGTTTGGTTGTCACGTGCTGTGAAAGGGCAGGGCCTTTTGGTTACTTCTAAACTAGTTTAACAGGTATGAGAACTTTTCGGTAGAGTATTGAAGCAAGTGCTGCCGGTGAGTGGGGTATATCTGTCCCAAGTGCAAGGCCCTGCTGAAATCCTCTTTTGTTCGGATGTCAGAAGGCTGATGTGTAAAAGCTGACTCGTGAGTTCCTCCCCTTTCCGACAAAGCTAACACAACTTTATGATGTTTCCCTAGGTTAAAGGCAATAGAAGTCGAAAACACCCTCCTGAAAACACCTTCCTCACTTTGCTCTGAGCCTCCCCACCGTCTTCAACATGGCTGGTGGCATTACTGATACAGGAGAGCTTTACTCTCCCTATGTAAGTACTGCTGTTTGTGGTTTTGCTCAGAAGCCTTTGCAAAATCCTCTTTTCTCAACGTTATGTTTTCATTTCCTGCTTCCCCATAGACATAATTTCAGTGTTTCAAGATATGATGAAGGTCAAAGGGTACTTAAAAACGCTTGTACTTGGAGGGTTTTTTTATGTCGCAAATCCCTTTATGTACTGTGAAGGGATGATGTCTGCTTAAGGTATAGTTCTAAAAGTGTTAAAAAGAGCTTCATGCCCCATACCAGCTCTTGCACCCTTCTACCCACTTTCCTTATATTTCACTAATGTTTTCATCAACCCAAATTGTCACATGAAGCTAGCATAAACAGGGGGGATCGTGATGTGGAAACTATCCCACTTTGCTTCTCTTTCTTTACTTTATGTAATGTTTTCTTCTGAATTTCTTAAAGTTTCCTTATTTGTAGCTGTTGTAGTAATCTGTTTTAAACCACTTCACTTATAACCAGTAATCAAGATGTTTCTTCCTTGTAATGTGGTGTCCCGTGAAACTGCAGAGCCAATTACTGTTTTACCATGTTACTGGAAATACTGGTTTTCATAGCCACAAGTGTTCATACCGTGTCAGCTCTCAAAAACAGCGCTTTGCATACACTTTTTTCTGAAGTGAGCTCAGAGATGACTAAAGATAGAGCCACTCCTGAAATCTGTGTGTTGGCTTTCAAATGCTTTAAAACTTTCATCCCCATGTTAATGACTGAATTTAGAAGAACGGGATATTAGGCTGCAGAAATAGGTCACAACTGAGGAAATAGAGAACAAGACAGTAACTGGGACGTCTGGACCCTAAAGGATTAGTGTCACCTGCTCTTATGTTGTTATGTTAGTGTTGCATGAATTGCCTAGAGTCTAATCTCAAAGGCTATGACTCTCTCCTCTTTCCCTGAGGATGTCTAGCCAGACTGAACACACGGGCACCATCCTCATCTCTCTCTACTTGACCAAAGTCAAGGAAAATCACCTGAGGTGTGTTTTTTTTTCAAGAGTCCTTTGCTGAAGAGTAAGCCATGGCCCTGGGCACTTGAGTTGTGCTCAGGGAATGACAGCTCAGCCAGCTGAATGAAAAGAACTTGCCTGCAAGCTGCAATGTCTGATTTTTTGTGTTTGGTTTTTTTTTCCCGTTGTTCTGGGAAACTTGTCAAAAGATGAATTTGCTGTGCTTATGTCAGTGAATGAAGGGCAGGACTGCTCACAGGATCTCTGGGGAATAGTTCTCCTGATATTAATTGCTCCACACACAGAAAAGTGTACGCAGACACAGTTCTTTACTGGCTCTTCTCTGGAGAGACTCTGACCTGTATAGAAACAAAAAACAAAAAAACCCCAACTTTGGGGTAATTTTTGATCTTCAGGTAAATCTATAGTTGGGGGTGTGTGTGTCCTGTGCAGGTGCGCAGTTATCTTCTGCCCCTGGGCAGAAAAAAGCTCATTGCCAGAGAGGATAAAATCCTTTCCCTTCCGGAAGTAAAATCCCTTCTTCAGAATGTGCTCAGCTGCTTACTGGTGAAATGGCAAGCAGGCTTTGAATTAGAATTCTGTCTGGATATTTTCTGCTTGACTAAGAATAAAGAACAACAAGAGATTCTGAAAGGTAACTTACGTACGTAATCATAACTACTTAGGTTCAGTTCAGAAAACAAGGAGAGACCCCAACCCTTCTGGTAGAAGGCAGTGGATTTGAAAACAAACAAACAAAAAGCTCACATGCTTTTTAACTTTAAAAGTTAGAAAGCAAAAAAATATTTAAAAATAATTAGAAAAACAGGGAGGAATATCAGTTTCTCCAGAAATGTCCTGACATTTTGTGCTGACAACTTTTGTTCTTTGGTTATCTGTCCCCTCCTATATTTATTTCTGGCATAGGCTTGCTCCCACCCTGCTTGCTCAAAGATTGCTCTATCCATTTAAATCGGTATGTATGTGAGGTGTCTTGGGTGATCTCTGGCACAGCTGCAACCTCTCATGTTGGATTATGTGGATGATTGCAGGTTGGCCTGGTTTACATGTTCAACCTCATCGTCGGAACAGGAGCCCTAACCATGCCGAAGGCCTTTGCGACGGCAGGGTGGCTCGTCAGCCTCGTTCTCCTAATGTTCCTGGGATTTATGAGGTAGGACACGAGTATGTGTCTTTAGGGGATTGGGGGGTTCAGCTGGGTGGGGCTGTAAGGACAGTGCTAAGACCTTTGCTGCTTTTCTGAGTGATTCTGTCCCTCTCCTGCTCGAGCATTGGTCTCTGCAGTTGTGTTGCCTGTGGACCTTATTTGGAGGGATGCATTTTCTGACTGCCTGCAATAGTGCTACATCCCATTTCCTGACTGATGGGAAAGACTTTTTTTCCAGTCCAGAGTCTTCTGGGACCTTTCTCCCAGCTTCCTTGTTTGACGCTGTCCTTGCTGTGGATACATCCCTGTCGTGGTTTAACCCCAGCTGGCAACTAAGCCCCACGCAGCCGCTCACTCGCTCTCCCCGGTGGGATGGGGGAGAAAATTGGAAGAGTAAAAGTGAGAAAACTCGTGGGTTGAGATAAAGACAGTTTAATAGGTAAAGCAAAAGCCGCACACGCAAGCAAAGCAAAACCAGGAATTCATTCACTCCTTCCCATGGGCAGGCAGGTGTTCAGCCATCTCCAGGCAAGCAGGGCTCCATCACGCGTAACGGTGACTTGGGAAGACAAACGCCATCACTCCAAACATCCCCCCCTTCATTCTTCCCCCAGCTTTATATGCTGCGCATGATGTCATAAGGTGTGGGATATCCCTTGGGTCAGTTGGGGTCAGCTGTCCCGGCTTGGTCCCCCTCCCAACCTCTTGTGCCCCCCCAGCCTGCTCACTGGTGGGGTGAGGAGCAGAAGAGGCCTTGACTCTGTGTCAGCACTGCTCAGCAATAACTGAAACATCCCTGTGTTATCAACACTGTTTCCAGCACAAATCCAAAACACAGCCCCATACTAGCTACTGTGAAGAAAATTAACTCTATCCCAGCCAGAACCAGCACAATCCCACAGTTGCCTCTGTCGCAGATCAGTTCCTCAAACACCAGCCAGGTCATGGATGACGTGGGGTTGTTTCTCTGCTTTGTGACTTGCAGATGTGATGCAGACCTGTTGTGTTAGCTTCCTCTTGGCTTCTGGCAATGCTCTGGGCAACTGCAAGAGTGTCAGGAAAACAAATCACTGTATAGCCGGGCCCGTCTTATTCCCCTACACGCCTTTGCTGCTCGAGACCTTGGAGCTGGTCTCATGATTTTCACACTGGCTTGCCATGAGCTCCTGCCCAGATGTCTCCCTGCTGGAGCAGCAGGTGGAGCTGAAGGCTGTTGATACAGCACTGATGTCTAAGTAGTTATTAATAGAATTGCCATCTTCTGATGGGCTGTGAATCCCTGTTTGCTCTTGCTTCGTTTTAAAATAAAACAAAATCCCCTCCTGCCATTTGAAGAATGGAATTTAGAAGTTCCTTTCTTGTCAGTAACCAGCTCTGTCAGCCTGAGTGTGCCTTTGATTTAGAGGCAGTGCTTTTAGGATCTGTTAAGTGCTGCTATATAGAGGTACTGTATGGTCAGTACTGACTGTAGTAATGCTTGTAAGTTCCCCACCTCAAAGCTGTGTGCTGCAAAGGCTTGATAAAATGTAAACTGTGGGAGTACCAGTAACTGGGAACTTGGGAAGCAATTCCTTTTAGATACATTAGTTTAAAAGCGTAAATTCAGTGTATGAAACTCAACACCAGCAGACAATCCTTCAAGGTCAGCAGAAGAGCACAAACCTCCAAACCTGTGTACCAAAACTGCACTGGCTTAAACTGAGAAGACGCAGCTCAAAGTACTGCGTGCCTTGGGAGCTGTGTTGCCCTGTTGTTTTTGTTCTGGTGCTCGTGACTTTCTCATGCCCGCTGCGGACCCTTCAGTGCAAGAAGAGTCTGGGCAGAAATTGCTACACAGGCCTCAGGACAGGGCTGCTTTCTTTTATTCTCGCAAAACTAATCTCTCATTTGAGGTTGATAAGTGAGTCCAGTTCCTGAAGCAGTGAGAAACCACTTTAAAGCCTTAAATAAGATTGATTTGAGGTTTGGGGTGTTTTTTTTTTTTAACTACAGGGCTGTTTTTAGCTGAGATGATGATATTCCTTACATTAGTGGCTCTCGTTGTCTCCCTTTGTGAAGCAGTGAGAAACCACTTTAAAGCCTTAAATAAGATTGATTTGAGGTTTGGGGTGTTTTTTTTTTAACTACAGGACTGTTTTTAGCTGAGATGATATTCCTTACATCAGTGGCTCTCGCTGTCTCCCTGGACAGCTTTTCCCCTGGCCTTCAGCAAAGTGTATTTGCACGCACGTGTGATCTGCTCCTTGGCCTTGTATTGCTGCTTTGCTTCCGATGCCATTTGTAAGATTCTTTAAGGGACCATAGTACCTTTGCCACAGGCCCTAATAGATAAGCTTCAGAATAGTACTGTGTTCATCCTAGGCCCTAAAAAGAAGAAGGAAGCTTGCTTTCTAACAAAGGGGGAAGTCCTCTTGCCTTCTTCAACCCACAGAAACACTAGGAAGGTGCCTTCCAGATATCTAAAGGGTCTTCTTACATCTGAAGGCATGTTATATTTTACTGCATTTTGTGGTCTGCTTGAACACCTTAATCTCAAGAACAGAAGGGAGCAGCAAACTGAGATGAAACACTGTACCAAAAACGCAGTGTGTGGGGGGAGCTGGTGAAAGGGTTATTTTGGTTTGTTGGTTTGCTCCTACAAACAGACGGGAATAATTCTCCGTCTCCCTTCAGTGTCAGTTCTTGACTATTATTGATATCAATTGAATTTCTCTCTAGCTATATGACTACAACCTTTGTGGTAGAAGCCATGGCTGCTGCAAACGCCCAGCTGCGATGGAAGAGAATGGAAAAACGCAAGGTTTGTGTGGGGTTTAATTTTCCATTTTCTCCTGTTCTTTTATCCTGTAGGACTTGCCTGAGATTCCTCTGTATCTTTGCCTTGCCTCATTAGTAACTCTAAAGGAATAAATTTCTGCTGTACTTAACTTTGCCATATAAAATATGGCTGTTAGTTCCCTGTGGGGTTGCTCGTTAAAGACAGGATTTTCTGCTCCTGCTTTGAAAAATCTCTTATGCTGTTCACATTTCTTACTGATTGTGCTCTCCTTGCCCAGAAGTGCTGCTCAGTGAATGTGGAGAGGTGGCAGCCAATATATTGGTGCCATTTGGAGTGTGCTGAGGTCTATAAATTCTTGCTGATCTCGGGTCATTTAACTGGGACAGGCTGGAATGTCCTTGCTGTCACTCGGGCTGTATCGCAGGGAGTAGACAGTCCTGAAGTACATCCTTGCTGTAAAACTTACTTGTGGCTTTTTGGATCCTGGCTTTAGTGGCTTTTCTGGATCAGTGCAAGTCATAATTGTTTGCACTGATTTAGATCCCTGCCTGTATGTTAGTGGGTTGGAGTTAGGAGCTAGACCTGTCTGCTCTGACTAGCTAAGGCTATATATGTTTGGATTTTTTTTTCTACCAGTTCTGCAACCCTGCGGGTCTGCCGGAAGTTTCTGACTTCCTTGTGCCATATATCACTACATGAATTGGACACTGCTGTGTGCATGACCTAGGCTAGGACAGCAGAGCCTGTCACTCGCTTCAGCCTGCTCTGCTAGTGCCCTCTTCTGCTCTCCACAGCATCATAAGCCTGGGCCAAGGGCTCCCTGGTATTGCCTTTGCTTGCGTGTCCTGCTCATCCCTCTTTCGGACCTTCCTCTATGTTTTTGGCAGTGAGACCATGACACTGGTGGTGCCACAGCCTGTATTGTGGGTAGCAGACATCTCAGCAGTGGTCTGGTCTTTTCTTCCAGGAGGATGATGAGGATGAGGATTCTTCTTCTGGAGTATCTGACAGTGATGTTCTCCTCCAAGATGGCTATGAGCGAGCAGAGACACGACCTATCCTGTCAGTTCGTAAGTACCCAGTTGGTGCTTTCACTGGATCCAAGACCTCTTCTCTGCAGACAGTGTCCCAGTGGGCTCCAGCAAGTGGAGAAGTACTCTTCTGTCTATTTCACCCTTAATTCCACATGCTCGCATCCCAAAGTCCTTAGCACTTGCAAGATAAGACTCATTGAGAATTCAGTTCACCTTCTGCAGTCTGATAAAGATCTTTTCCTTCTAGGTCACTAAGATGAGAACATCTTACTTTGAAAACACTTTTAAACTAACTTCAGCAGAGTAATTGGACCAGTGACTCTGCAGCTGTGGAGTCATACATACTGTCCTTCAAACTGTTGCTAGACCTTCCTGAGTGTCTTCAGATAGTCTGGGTTTATTGGAGGGACTGGTTGAAACACTTCTTGTTTTCAACTTGCAGAGAGACGTGGCTCACCCAATATCTTTGAAATCACTGAGAGGGTGGAAATGGGCCAGATGGCTTCCATGTTCTTCAATAAAGGTAAGTGATTCACATTTTCAAAAGTCCCTTCAGGTCCTCCTGCACATTGTGTGTATGGCTTTTCCTTAAGTTGGTGTGCCTCTCAGTGTGGGTTTGCATCCTGATTTTGTGATGATTCCACCCAAAAGTATTGTTCTTTCTCTGTGGACTGTATTCATCCCCCTGTACAGTGTTTCTACAAAGTAGAGTATTTATGGGCCAGGTGGGCCAGAACCTGCATGAAGGGAGGGTGCTGTGGTGGTAGTGGAACTAGTCAAAATACTGCAGGTTATGGGCCCAGTTTCTTGAGACAGGGAAGTGTAAGTCAGTGCCTTTTCTGACTGCCCTTAACCCAACTCTGAACTGCATCTATCCTCTGTGATCTCCACTGTCTAAAGCAGTAGAGCCCAGCTGTAGTGTTCGCTAGTTCCATCTTGGTTGTAGCATTTGAGAATAAGATGTTTGGGCTTCCCTGAACCCTGTAAGTATCAGTCTGAAGGAGAGAGACTTCTGGGGAGAGCTTTTGAGAATTGCGTGTGTCTGGGGAGTCACCAAGAGAGCTGCTGGGACATGAACTGCTGAAAGGGTCCCTGATGTGCATCTGATAGGCAGCTGTCTTGTCTTTTTGTGTTTAAATGTGTCTTGTATGCCAGGGAACAAACTTGTACCCCTACTCTAATAAAGCCATATCCATTGCTGCATGCGATAGAAATGCAAACTACCATCTTAGGTATTCTGAAACTTGTAAAACAGTATATTTGAAATGCTGTGCAGAGCCAGAAAATCATCAGACACCATGGCTGTGCAATTTTGAGCCTGTCAGGCCCCATTTCTTGTGGAAAGTAACATTTTTCTCTTGTTCACTGGCCACCTTACAAAGATGCGATGGGCTGTTTTTTTCCGCTACATTACATCAGCTTTATGCCAGTGTGAGACTGTTGCCTCTGAAGGACAGCTGGGCTTAAGCAGTGAAGATTCCTTGAACTATATTTCTGATTTTTAAAGTCTAATTGAAAAAACTTTTTAATTTCCCTGCGTGCCTCTTCTGGGCCTTTGTAGATTTAAATCGCTTAAGACTATCAAAATAATCCACCTTGGATAAGGCTGCCACTTTTCTAGTCAGAGGAGAGGTGACTTGAGCGTGGACTGGAGACTCGGAAACGTCTTGTTCCTAGTCTTCCCTGTAGCACTGGGCTGCTCTGACTTTAGGCAAGTTCCCTTGCTTGCATGCTTTGCCTTCTGTAAAACACCATGAACACTTCCCTGTCTCAATCATTCTCTGGGGAGTAATATTTGGGAAGTGCTTTGAGAGCAAGTGCCTTATAACAGGGCTTAGCAGTGTTGCTGAGGATTCAGCTGTAGAGGCCTGCTCAGCTGCAGGAGGGCTGGGGGATCACAGGAGGCAGAGTGCTACCATAAGCAAGTTCCAGAAGGCCCCTGCTTTGCACGTGCTTCACAGGGGGAGATGGTAATGACCCCCAAAGCCAGCCAGGCGTTGGGCAGTTGCCTTCTAGACCTCTCTGCCTTGATGCTGGCTGCTGCTCAGCCAGTAGAGGGTGCTGGAAATACACGTCCTCTCTCCTGTCAGGCACTGATGTACGCTTCCTAGCAAAGGGGTATAAACTGCTTAGTACCCTAAATCTTAATCCCTCTTCTTAATGTTGCTTTAGCCAGAGTTACCTGATTTCTGTGTTAGGGATCCTCGCCAGGACCTACTCAGCCCAATGCAAAGGGATGAATCTCTCTGCAGGAAGGGGGCTGGAACAGCTGCAGACCATAGCTTGAGACAACTTGTGACTTCCAGATGAGATGAGGCGCACACAGCAAGGGGTCTGGGGCAGCTGTAACTCGTTTGCTGCTTTCCCTTCCTTTGTGCTCAGCAGTGAGGCTCCATCCCTCTGCTGTTGCTGAGTCCTCCTTCAGAGACACGCTCTGGTCTGCTGAGCGGTTACAGAGAAGAGACAAGTTAAGTACCTCCCTCTGCAGATCCTTACTGAGGTGCTTCCTTCTGACAGTTGCACAGAAAGGCCTTGAATAAGGGCAGTTGCTCAGTGACCAGTTGCTACTGCCTAGGGCTGAGAAACTGAGCCACACTTGGGAAGTCCCGGCTCCAAGCGCCAACATCTGCAGTTGCAAGCAGCTTGCAAGTGTCTGAGTGGGTTTTTGCTCACAACATACAAAACACGGATCCAAACCCAAGGTATCTGAGGGCTTTACAGCCTTCAGAGGGAAGGCTGGTGAAAGCTTTGCAATAGACCTCAAAGCCTCTGATTTCTCGTGAGTTCTCTGCTCCTTTCTCTTGACTGATTTTTATTTTCAACAATCTGACAGGAGTTGAATCTGCAGTCCTGGGAGGTAAGCTGGGGATAAATCTCAATTTCAGACTGTCTGCTTTCTTGAAGGGAGCTGACTTAGGTTTAGGCTGTGAAGGGCCTGTGTGCTCTTTCAAAAGAGCTGGCTCTGAAGAACTGCTTTCTGCCTCCGCCCCCCAACGTTGGGTGCTTTCTTCTGGGACCGAGCAGTCATTTATTGCAATAATGAATTCTGGGCACATCTATCATGCTGTTTCCTCACAGGAAGTCATTGATTTTTTTTTTCCCGTTTTGTGTCCAGTAATGAAAGTATTGATCAGGGAGGGTCAATAGCAGTTTATAAAAGAACTGATGCTAAAGTCTTCCTGCCTTCGAGAGGATGAGTTTGGGAGAGGACTGTCACCTGGACTTCCCACAGACAGAGAACTTGGCACTGGAACGGGGGTATAATATGTGCTGGTGGGTACCTGGTGGTGCTGCTGTGGCTTAGCTGGTCGTGTTAGCCTTATTTTGTGTGTGTGTGTGTCGGGGGGGGGCGGCTGAGGCCTGAGATCAGTAGCAGATCCCCAAAACAGAATCTATATCTGAATCTGTCTAGTCCTGTGCTTAGTGTGTCTTGCAGCTTCTGTCTTATGTCAGTTATTTGTTATAATCTTCAACACTTTTTAATATGAAATTGGAGAAAACTGGTAGGTAGGTTGTTGCCATCTTCAGAAAAATGTAGAGGCTCCTTAACTGTGAAGCTATCTTAAATCTTTCACAGAGGAAGAAAACAAGGGGGGAACTATATGAAATGATCTGACAATTTCTGTAAGATCTCCATTTGTCTGTTTAGACAAACCAGGAACAACTCTAGAATACTGGCCTTAGTGTGCTGCTTTACAGAAGCAGGAAAGTTTTCTTGCTGCTTTCCCAGTACAGCCCTTTTTTAGGAATGTTTTATGATAAGTAGGCACAGCATATTGAATAATTTATTTAAACGAAGGCAAATGCCTATTCATGTTTCCTGACATCCAGAGATCCAGGGGCAGTATGATGGCAAAACATGGTAAAACTCTGGGGCATCCAAGCACTGTAGAAATATTAGGCCACGTTCCTGCAGTAATGGTGTCCTTGTTTGATAGTTGTCACATGCGAGGGTTGGAGAGGTGAATTGATTTGCCCAAGCTGCATTAGGATTAAGCATCAGGAGGCATCACAACTTGAAAGTATGGGCAGGTTCCTTGAGCTGTTTTCCTTCAATGTCAACTTCCTAAATGAAACAAATCTGAGGCTTTTTCTTTTGTAGCTCACCTGTCTCTGAACTAAAATATGTTCCAGTTTGTTTTTCCTTGGTGAGATTTATACTGACTTGCTTGGAAGAAAAGAAACCTGGTGTGTCATCAAGCATTTCTTTATCCCTGCAGATTTTAGCCCTCCACAGCAGTGTCTTGTTGTGCCCCAGTAAGACTGTCCTGTGCACCCAATTAACTTGTGTAAGACTTTTTAAATCTCATATGTGAAGGCAGGACAAGCTTGGGGGGGGGGACCCAAGAAAACAGTATGGTGCAGGAACAGCATACGCTGTGGCAGTAGAGTAAGAGGGCTGCAGAAACAGAGGTTTAAAGCTTTGCAGGAACCTTGGCTCAAGTTGCTGATGGTAAGGAATTTCCCAAAGCAGCTCCATTTCAACCCTGTGGAACCTGAGCTCTGCGGGGCCAAATACCTAATGTGAAGGTCCTGCAGGTTTGCAAGCAGAGGGTTTGGAATCAGCAGAGGCTAAAAGCATCTTCTCTCTTCATTTCACTGTTTGTCAAGCTGTGCTCACACCAAGTCCATGAGCATCAGCTAGATGTTTGCCTGTGGCTGTTCCAAGTTGACAGCTTCATCTGGCAGATGACTTATGTGAGACCTGTTGGTCTTGACCAGCAACTGGAGGATGGGCTTGAACTAGAGGGCCTGTGTCAGGGCCAGGTATTGAAGGAGGCAGGGTTGAGCTCTGAGGCACTTTGTGTCCCGTCAGTTCCTGTGCTGTGGCTAAGTTCCCGAAGCTGCTGATGTGACCCTTGGGTGGAGTTTGCTGCAGAAAGAAGTAAACTATGGAGGCAAATGGTGATTTATTTTTAAGGCCTCGCAAAAGTTTTGTGTATTTGCAGTGCGGAGTTCAGGAGTCCCTGTGTACTGTACAATATTTCCTTTTCCTGCAGTGGGTGTCAACCTCTTCTATTTCTGCATAATTATCTACCTCTATGGAGACCTGGCAATCTACGCAGCAGCTGTACCGGTCTCTCTCATGCAAGTGACCTGGTAAGTGTGCTTACTGCTGTGGGGCTGTGTGCTAACAGAAGAGAGCAGGCTTTTGGATTTGATGGGCTGATAAGTCCTGAGTGGGATCAGCTCTACTTCCTGAAGAACCGAGTGGAGAAACGACTCAAGGACAGCTCATCACTTGTGGGTGGGAAGGTGAAGATGTTTTATATTCCCCACCCAAGTGCCTGCTGCCTGCCTGGAGAGTAGCTGACCTGATTTCAGATGAGTCCTCAGGTGTGAAGTACATCCAGCTTCAGCACTTGCAGACATGGGACTTGTTGCTCAATAGTTTGGTTGCAATACTCTGTGCAATATTTCAGCTTCTCTGTCTCTTTGGGTAAGAGCTGAGAGGTGTGATGCTTACCAAGCCTGTGACCAGCGAGTGGTGATGTTACATGGACTTAGCTCTGGACTGAGACCAGTTCCTTTCTCAAAGAAACAGATAATGAAAGAGATTGGTTTGATCAAATCTGGGCTGGGCTGGATTTGGACTCATGACTTGGAAATGGAAAACTTCAGTGATCCATATATGACCTAAACTTGCTAGCTTGATCACCAAATGACCAAACTTGTAAATAACTGCAGGCAAATCAAGAATTTGCCTTTAAATGTATGGTACTCAGTGACTTGCTCTGTTACACAGTCCAGAAAATATAAGGAGGGGAGGGTGTTCAGAGAGGGAGAGGAGGAATGGACACTTCAGGTCTCTGATCATTCTTCCTTCTTGAACGCAGGAGAGGGGAAGACAACTGCTAGGAGTTAATTAGTGTCTCTTGTTTCTCCCTCCTTTCCCAGCAGTGCCACTGGCAACCATTCTTGCAGTGTTGGAGATGGCACAAAGTATAACGATACGGACAAGTGCTGGGGGCCAATTCGACGGATTGATGCTTACAGGCTGTATCTGGTGAGTTTCTGAAACTGGAATGACCATTATTTCCATTTAAACTTTGCTTCTAGTGGACAGGGATTTTTTTCCTGTAGAGATAATGTAGTTCAAGTGAACAACAGAGGTGTGAAGCTTTCGGTTCAGTCTGACCTTTTTGGCCAAATACCCCCTCTCTATTCGTGGTGATATGGCTGTATTTTCATTTGGTGGCCATCAGAACAATCCTTACAACTTTGAGTTTAAGTAGAGTTCTGTTCTTGTTGTGCAGTTTTATATTGCTTAAGCAGGTGATATGTCCATGCCAAAGGGTGGGGGTTTTTTTCAGTGGCTGGCTAAGTAATTGTTGCTTTGAGGTAATTGTTGTCAATATACTGGAGTATCTTAAGCTCTCTTGAGTGCGTTCTTTATGTGAATAAAATTGTTTATGCTGCAGGAGAATCTGCTTTTTGAGATGATGGAAACAGCCCACTTAAACAACATCCAGTGCTGTATGCTGCTTTAGTAATAGCTTTCTGTCTAGTTTAGGACTGTCTATTGCATCTATTACTGTGCTGTGGTTCTGCTGTGAAACCGAGGTTTTTCCCAAAGGATGATAAACACTGCTTCTCTTGAGCTTGGGGAGAGTTGAGCGCTTGTACCTGGAGACAGATGTCAGTAGGGCAAAATGAGAAGAGGGAGGTATGCAAGTGCTGTACAGTGTGGCTTCTGTTAAGGGTCTCGGTGAGAATTTTAAGAAAAAAGAGTGAAGGTGGCCGTGTGTGCAGAGAAATCCAGGGGTAAAGACTACTTGAAGCAGTTTTGCAGTTAGTAGATTTTGGACATGCAGTGGATCACATCCCTGAGTGTACTTGTTCCAGCATTATTGCAAAAGTAAGAGCTGGGCCTCAGAAATATTAGTGAATGTCAAAGCCTAGTTAATTATTTAAGAGAAATATTACTGCTTTATTAAATTGTGTCTTGGTCTGTTTCTTTAAAACTTCCAGAAGATTGAAGATTTCCTTCCTGAATTTCAATAACTCTCCCTGACCCAGCAGAAGGAGCTAGTCAGAAAAGGCAGACATGCATTAATTACTGCCTGCATCTCTCAGATATTATGTCTATAATTCATGAAGATAATTGTTGTTAGGACTTGAAAAATTAAAAAAAAATTAAGACTGTATAAGCATTAGACTTGCTGTTGGTGTACATAACTCTCAGAGGAGCTTTTTCCTCTGCTTGTCTCCTCTTGTGGATTTGGAGAATAAATATCTGCAGAGTCTTTGATAGTGGTTAATCCTTCCCTGCTCAGTAGTTGGGATGAGGGTTTCAGTGCTTTTCTCTGCTCCCCCTTAGAAGTAGGGAGGGATTGTTTGTGGGAGAACATACCAGTCTGTAGTGGGTTGCTGGAGGGGGACGGTTCCCACAATCACTTTTTTCAGGAGACTGCTGGGTGTCAGCATCACCTCAGAGTTGTGGTTTTCTGTTAAGGTCTCTAATGCTTCTTAGTGGATGAGTATGGGAGTAAACTGGGACTTGTTCTACCTCCAGCTCTGCTGGTCCCACTCCCTGCTTGACCTGTGTGGTTTTATTCTCCAGAAAACAAAGACGATGATGACTTCCCCTAGAGAGGGATAAGAGATGTAGTCATTTATAAAATGTTCAGACCGCAGTACTGACACCGTCTTCAAGTTTGGGCTGCCTCTGAAGTGACTGTGCTGGTTAATATTTTCCCCTCCGCTGTCCTGTTTGCAATGTGGACAACTAGTGACCAGTAGTTAGAGCTCTTAAACTTTCTGAGAGAAACCTGGGGGTGGGAGGGCAGGGGCAGGAAGTTGCTTGACTTCAAGCAAAAATTGAATGGCAAAACACTGTAACTACCTCTACAAATTTTGTCCAAGCTTCTTGTGTATAGAAGTGGAGTCTTGAACATGCAAGAAAAGCTGAAACCTGCCTGTCTGAAGGGGAAAAGGCAACGTGAAAGCGAGGAGGGGTGAGATGCATCAAGAGTGTAGCTATTCTCTTGGTCCCAGGGGATCATACCCACAGAGAACTTGCTCTGTTTTCTTGACTTTTTCTTTTTTGGACTTTTGCTTGTCGGAATAACTCGGGTTCCACATTTCAGTGGACAAACAAGGTCTCTTTTTGCAGGCAAGGGGACAGATGGACACTGAGATCCCAAAAGAAAGCAGCTGAGTTTTTGGATCAGCCCTTTTGTCCTAGATGCCTGCCTCTAGTTTTCGCACCTCGTTTTAGTACTGTATTTAGGTTTAAGTGACTTTTAGGAGCAAGATGGGTGGATATAACTGGAACCTCTTGCCCGTTCCAGTGAAGCAGGTCTCTGGATGTAGTGTGATGTTTCTTACTCTGTGCATGCCCCCACAGAAAATCTTTTTTGGATTACTAGGAGAAATAATCTATTTGAGGTTTTCTGGGAAAATGGTGCCAATGGGAGCTCTCTTGTGCCAAGTACCACCAGGCTGCCAAAGATCTGTGCTGCCTTCCTCCTGTCGACTCTTTCTCTCCCAACGCTATGTCTTTTCAACAAAAACCATTTCAAACATTGACTCTTCGAGCTGGGGGTGGAGAGGGGAATAATGACTGATGTAAAAATCCTATTTCACGGTTTATTGTCCAAAAAGGCTTCTGGAAGCTGTCTCTGCTCTGATCACTGTGAATGGAAGCTGAAAACTATGTACATAATGAGAATATTTAGACAGATTAAATGCTTCTCTTGAGACTTGCTTGTCTGTGCAGCATCTTTATTGCTACTCCAAAATTTCACACCTAAGTGTGACTGCAGAGTCTTCAGAGACCACTAGGTCCCTATTAACCTTTGTCTGGACAAATGGTTATCTTGCTTCTTGTTTGTAAATTGCCTTAGAAAATAAAGTCTTGCAAAACAAATAAGTGAAGGAAATACTGAAATAGACTTTTGCTCCTGTCCCATCACTTGCTGCTAATATTTGCCTTCTCTTGGGGACCGTAGGAGTCCTGGGAGGTTTAAAAGGTGAGCCTTGCCGTGCTGTTCCACGCCTGTGAGGGCAAGACCACGCAGGGCAAATCGGCTGGAAGAAAGGCGTGTGTTAGATGGCCCAGCGACCTTGTTGAAGGCAAGCACTGATTACAGTTAAAGCAGATCGATGGCTTTCTATCTTCGCTTCAGATCTGTCACCACGCTGCCATGTCCTCGACAGCTGAAGTGCCTCCTGAGTCCCTTGGCTGTCTCGATGGCAATGCTAAGGACAGGGTCGAGTTCTCTCTGCGCTGAATTCACACTTCAATGCAGTCGCTCTATCATGCTTTCTGTAAGGTCAGCTGGACGTCTTCTGTGTAGGCTGCGGGGAAGGGGCAGCGGATTTAAGTTTCAGATCTCTCATCATAACACTTTCTTGTCTTTCTGTTCCAGTGATGTAGGAATGTGACATGATAGTCCCCGTTTCTAGAAAGCAGATACTGAGATAAATAAGAGATTAAATCCTGGGGATCAGCAGCCATTCAGAGTGTCTGATCCAAAATGCATTCATGACCTGGCAAACGGCACTTGTCTTCTGCACCAGGGCAGCTGTTGTAGCTAAAACCTCTACTCTCTTCTCGTCCCTCCTCTTCTGGCAATTTGGGACATGGTGTCTTCCCATGATGGGAAGGAAATGGCTTAAATTCTCAGAGGGAGCCGTACACCGTACGCCTTTCAGAAGAGGCACTGGCACAGGTACTCCTGGTAGCCTGGCTCAGTAGTGTATCAAAGCTACCAGGTGCATCTGTTCTGTCTGAGTCTCTGTTGGTTTTTTAGCTGATTGGGAAAGGGATGCAGCATCCGCTTTTGCCAGTTCACAGATGCTGCAGTATCGCAGGCAGCCCAGCGGGTGCGGGCCGAGCGAAGATGGGAGCGCAGATGGTTTAATGGAGATTATCCCAGTTGGAAACGTGCTTGTGCAGTGAATAAAATGAGTGGGCTTGCGGGCGCTTACCGTCCCTCTTCAGGAGGGGACAATGTCACCCCAGCCTGATGCTCTGATCAGAATACCCAGCGACCAGAGCGGGGCTGGGCTGCAGCCGCGGGAGGCTGTGCAGGGGGGTGAGGAGGTAGTCTGAGGACATGTAAAATTGCTCAGTGCCAGCAGAACTTAATCGGCAAATGCAAAGGCTGAACTGATAAGTGTTGATGTAGATCCCATCTGCCTCGGCACGGTGCTGCCTTCCCAGCCCTCTTCGGCTACAGGCTGGAGCGCCGTGCTTTGTGCCGCTAGCGTACGTGCTCTGCTTCCCTCCTCAGCATTTCTCCTCCCTGACTGTGCTGCATGTCTGTGTGCACCCTGTTCTCTGGGTGAAGGTACCTGTGATTTTTGTTGTCAAAAAGGATCTTTCCAGATACGTTTGCCTGCACTAGGGCAGTTTTATCGGCTTGTTCAGTGCATGAGACTCTTGTGGCCTCTCTGCCCCGGCTCCAGCTCAGGGTTGCCTTCTGGCCTCTGTGGGTTTTCTTTGTGGGTTTTTTGTTTTATTTTTTTACCTCCCAGCAGTGATATGAGGGGAGCCCTCATGGCAGTACTTGAACATCCGCACTTGATCTACGCTGTCTCTTGCCAACTGGGAGCTGGAGAAACAGAGCTGGAGCAGTGCTGCAAGCAGAGTGCTTCTTCCAAGGACACCTGGGTTTGCTCCGCTTGTTCCCTTTGCAGCAAGCGCTCTTCCTCTGCCTTGCCTTCTTCAGCTGTGCCCTGCAGCAGCATCCGGTAAAAAATGGGTCACAGCTGCTGTCTCCTGGATATTCATTCTTACAGGTCTCAGTGTCTAGAGACCTTGAGAGCCAGCAGTGGGGAAGGTAGCTGCTTCAGTGGCAGGTGTCTGGAGCAGGGAGGGCTGATTTCACAGCACATCAGTCAAAAAGGTTTGGGGTGCTTGCCCTGGGATCCCAGGGTGAGCCAGGGGAAAGGAAGGAAAGCTGATGGAAGTTTACCCAGCTGGTGTGAAGCCATCACCTTGTTTAAATAAATTGCTTACACTGTAGCGTTGTTATGTTCCAGGTTACCCCAGCTTACAGTAAGGATGCAGCAGGACTGGGGCACTATTAGCATGTCACCTTGCATATCCTATAAGAAGTTATTCATGGTAAGACCTTCTTGCCAAAGATATTGCATTATATTCCCTACCACAAATGCGCTGATGCGTTTTATTATGATACTGATATGGAAGTAGAAACAAATGTACAAAAAAGGTGGCTGCTACTTCTGTGCATAGATCCAGTTCTGAAAGCCTTCAAAATAGGGAAAAGCCTCTCGAGGGTCCAGAATATTATGCCATTTCTGTATGTACAGGCACCTGAGTTTTGAGCTATTGCTGTGGCAGGAGAGGAATTAGTACTGCGTTAAGCATAAATATCAATAGCCCTAACTTTGTTACAGGTGCCTCTGAAATACAGCTTTGCTTGGCTAAAAGCCTGGTCTTGGGGGCTGATTGGAGTCTTCTCATGCCTCTCATCTAGTCAGCTTCCAAAAAGTAAGGTCAGTTAAGTTGATGCTTTGCTCTGAAGTGGTTGAAGAAGGACAGGAGCCAAGTTCATTTAAAATAAATGGTGTCTGGATGTGGGATAGGAAGGTGATTCTCAGCTTTTTTTTATTGTGAAACTAATAAAGTTGAAATTGGCACACAGCCTTGTTAATATGGCATAAATCCTGCCTCCTTCATCCTGGTCCATTCTTCTGTGGGCTTGTCAATAAATTCTTTCGATTGCTCACTCATCGTATGCCTGTGACAGATAAACTAGCTCTTTTGGAGTTTCCCACACCCCTCGTGTTTCCTATTGCAAAGGGAACTTCAGATAATAACTGGCCTTTTGAATAAGAGGTTTCTCCTGACCTGGCAGGAGGAGAGGCAGAAGGAGTGCGGTGTTGTGAAAGTGGAATATAAACTTCTTGTACTAGTGACCTAAGAGCTGGAGTTCAGCTTCTGGCGTGGGATTTTTTTTTTTTTTTTTTTTTTCCCCTTGCTTTCTTTGTAACTGATTGCATTTTGAGTAAAAGAAACATCAGCCAGAAGGCAAGCCTCCCTGCTGCTAGGGCTGGGTGGGAGAGTGAGCCTGTGGTACAATAGTGAAGCAACTGCAAGACCACGGTTTGAAACAACTAAGTTTAAAGGATTAGCTTGTCTCTTTTCACAGGAAAATCAATAGTGCAGGGGACTGGAATGTGTTTTCTGCACAGAGCTGTCTGTTCACTTCACAATGAGAAGTGGGGGTTTTTTTGCTTAAGTGGGGCTTGGGTTGTGCTGTCACTTGGACACTGAGCTTTTCCAAAGGGCCGATCCTTCCCCCCGCCACCTCCAGCTGGCTGGCAGGGGCTGTGTGGAAGGGAAGGGTGCTGTGCTGCTGGCTGTGTGCCTGGCCAGCTATGCTGCAGGTGCTACCGGCCCTTAAGAAGAAGCAAGGTGGCTGGTGTGACAGGCAGAGGCCATTGGTGAGCTCCGATGCACTTGGCTTCCCCATAGAAGAATGTCCTGCACACTTTAGTGCTTGGTTTGACTTACGTGATGATGGACGGTGGGCATGAACCTTGGAAGTAAGCCAGCTAAACAAATTGGGCAAAGAAGTGGCTCTAGATATATCCCTGCTTTTGTGCACTCCTGCAGTTACGAACTCGCCAACGCTGTTTACTGGGCTCAGACTACAGCCCTTGCTGCCCTGCAGAGCCACCCTGGTAAGGCTGAGAGGCCATGCTGCTGCTTTTCCTAAATAAAGCTGTCCCTTGGAGTAAGCTCACCTGGGCAGCAAGGCACCAAAGCTGACACTGTTCTCTCAATACTGGAGACCAATCTCTGCCGAACAGGGCGGGTATCAGAACCGATACCTGTTTGTGATCACCCATGCACTACACAAGTTGTAAAGGTTTAAAAAGGGCCTTTTAAAATTCCTTTCTTGGACGAGACTGTTCCAGCAGACTCACAGATCTTTCATTTTTGGAACAATTCTGTGGAAAATAAGTAATAAATGCATTTCCCCTGTGCAGTGTTATTTTGTGCAGTGGTAGTGACAGCATCATAGAAACCAGAACTGGAGAAGACCTGTTAAGTCAGCGAAGCACTCCCCTGGGAAATGCCATACAAGCCTTTTTCTCACCAGCATATTTTCAAGTATTTTGTTCGGTGCTTTAACACCAGTTTTGTTTTTAAACAGAGGTCTGACTTTGCCTGCCTGATTCATGTCAGTGTTTTCATTGAGTAAGACAGCAGTCTTGATCTCTCCTCCCCTGAAATTATCATTAGTTCCTTCATATACAGGTAAAGGCACCAGGGCTGCAGAACTGTGCAGTTATGCCACTCTGAACACTACCAGAGGCTGCGGAGGAAAGAGCTCTGGACAGACTGGTATCTCTTTATATTGCTAAATAAGTCTGCAACTTCTTAACATTCTCCTAAATTGCACTTTATGTCTGAGTGAGATCACTGATGCTCTTGTCCAAAAATGTGGATTTTTGGACTACATCAGCAAATCCCACACGTGGCTCATGCTTCTGTAAGCAGGACTATAAATACAAATAATGCAGCTGGGATTTATCTTGTAAGTTGAAGTCGGTATAATGCTCTCAGGCAGAGCTGATCTCTGAAGCCTGTTGCACCACTTTGGTGTGCACTGTACAGGGAAGGCAAAGGAGGAGGCTGGGAGCAAGCAGACTCCCCGCTAACCCCAGGCAACAAGGCTTTATCTCTTGCTTTTGTGCTGCTGCAAGGTAGTTTCAAAGTGTGGGACGTTTCCTTTCCCTTCAGGCAACTCTGGCCTGAAACAGTGAACGGGGATAATGCTGTCCCTGAAACTACATCCTCCAGGCAGCTGAAGAATAGTGTGAAACTCCATTGAGAAGTTTGTAGGGGAAAAAGAGGGGAAATAATGGCTTAGTGGTGGAGGCACTGTTTGCCTTGTGGCAGAGAAGGGGTTAGTGGCCTTCAGGAACAGTCATCCTTGCTGAACCCAAGTACCTCCTAACCCTGGCAGTTTGTGGCTTGACATGTTTGCAGGGCCCTCTTGTGCGTACGTGTCACGCTGGTCCATGTCTCCCTTGCTTTATGCTGTCTAACCCAGGGGCTTTTGTAGTCAATATAAATATTATTGCAGTTGCCAGTACCCTGCCAGGAGAGGCTATGAATACGCAGGAATTTTGGGCAGTGTCTGTGTATAATGATTATGCTTTCACACTTTGTTGGAGGGAACTCATTAATCTCTCGTACCATGCTAATAAATTGGGAAAGCGGAGGATGACTCCTCAAGGTTACCCAGTGTCAGGAAGGAGGAAGGCTCCTGTTTCATAGCCTGTGGGAGGTCAAAGCAAGCTGGTGGGGGGGTACAGCCAGACCTGGCTCTGCAACTCCTCTGCTGTCCTTCCAAGTATCACAGACCAACCATTCAGCTCTCCTGCATCTATCCACTTTGCTGCTTCCCTCCTGCTTGTTCAGATGCAATTAGGAGATGCAGAATAAGGGGGAGCCAGGGGTCAAGGTGGTGGTAAAGTGATTACAAGATGCTGCAAATGGCTGTGCCATAAATACTCCAATGATGAAAAATTAGATGCCAGTCACCTCGGCGTTATTGCTGGCCTCCATCTTCCTCTTCTTGTGAAAAATGATAATGGAAGTGTATTTACCCCGGAGAGTGCAAGCTTGCCACTGGCTGTGATCCTGCACACCCCAGGTGTGCCAGGGACTGCAAACTGAATGACTTTCTGAAAACGCTTTGCACCTGGATTTCTTCACTTTAAGAGGAGGAAGAACTGGTTTTCCAGAGTGTTCTTTCCAAAGTGGAAAGTTCCTTGTGCTCAGAGGTGGGCCAGCTCCAGAAACAGACTGCGGCCCTGAGTCAGGGTGGGGAGAGGAGAGCAGCACCCTCCAGTACTGCCTCGCTGTCCATGTGCTGCTTCTGCCGTGACCTCCCAGAACTGCACGTAGAGGCTGCTCAGTTGCCAGCTAGTCCTTGGTGTGTTGGATGCCCAGCAACGTCATAGCTTGCAAGGACATCAGCTGGGACAAGTACGCTTGTTTGCTGGATGGGCGGTCAAAAGCAAGCTGCCATCAGCTGGTGCTGGACTAGAACCTTTGAAAATCCCTAGATCATACTCGGATTCACTAAACTAAGTAGCTTTGGGGATACAGGCGCTTCTTTCCATCTCTTGCAGAAGGTCTTCCATTTGGAAGAAGTGCTGGCAGCGCTGTGGCACAGGAACCGTGAGTGGCAGCATCCGGCTTAATGGGTACTGTGGGTGAAATGCCACTTGCTTTGCTGGCAAAAACCGGCCTGGCAGCAGCTGAGGTCTTAGTTCTTGGGGGGTACCTCCTTCCTGCCTCAAGATACTGGGGAAAAAGGTGGGTGAGGGCTCCTTAGTGCCAGTGATATGCTTCATGTGAGTTATGACTATAAACCTCTGCCAGGTGTCCCAAGAGCAGCATGTTAATTACCGGAGCTGCTGTGGCAGCAGATGCCTGCTGTACTCAAAGCGTAACTGCCCTTGTTTCTTTATCTATAAATATTCCTTGTAGGATGTCTGGCAGTTGCGTCCTCCCTCCGTTGTGATCTTCCTGACTCTACGGGGATCCGGAGGTTAAAATCCCTCTTGTCTCTCAACTTCTTTGAGCAACCCTTGTTCTGTTGCTGGTTTATCTCTTTTCAACCAACTTAAGAAGTTCATAATTGCTTGTCTGCTGATAACTTGCTGCCTATCAGCATGGCCCCTGCTGCAGCCCTGCCTCCAGCCTTGAGAGGCTGTGAGCGCCTTTTGCCTTTTTTTTTTTTCCCAGC